>NC_137864.1:16499074-16626574 GCF_963924005.1 Protomyctophum bolini
CCCCGCCCGAGGAGACGTTCGCCAGGTGAGTGCTGATATGAGCACTGTCGGGGGATTTATTATCATTTATTTCTATACGTTTTTCAGAATTCACCCTTTGTCAAGTCCATGCCCCGTGGTTGTGCCCCTCTTCGCACCCGTTGGTTGCCGTTTCGTGTTTGGACAAAAATCCTTTCTCTCCATCCCATACGCGTGATTTGGAATCCCACCGCAGCTCCAGGAAACCCTGCTGTGATTGGCCAGTAGTCGCTGTGATTGACAGTTCTCGTTTTTGCAACTATGCCTAATAACCCTAAACCTTACCTCAGTAAAACTATGCCTAAACCTAACCTTAACCCTTAACCCTCAGTAAAACTATGCGTGCCCGGAGGCCAATCAGACACACGGTAAGGCGGGTCCTGGAGCGCTGGTGGGATTCCAAATCACTCATCCACTAATCAGGCTGTAACCCAGGCTACACAACCACGGGCGGGCCTGGACAAAGGTTCAAATGAAAGACAATTTTTGTCTTCTTGGTCCTTCACTCAATTTACCTTTTCTACTCTCTGCCTTCCTACCTCTTTCTCTGCAGCGTGAATCATATTGTACGCTGCCATTATCACATAATGTTCCCCTGCATAACTTCCCCTGTCTCGTTAACCTCTCTGTCTCCAGGTTTCTCCTGCAGCTGGTAGGAGTGTTGTTGGACGATGTCTCCTCTCGGCAGGTCAAAGTGGACATGACGGAGCAGCAGCATACCTTCTACTGCCAGCAGCTGGGCACGCTGCTCATGTGCCTCATACACATCTTCAAGAGTGGTGAGTTATCAATCATGTGTCTTGGTTTAGTCCACTAAAATGTATTTTGGCGGGCCTTAATGCCATTGTAATGGCTGATTTTACACGTGCTGAAAATAGCCGATCTAAAAGCTCACAACGCACCGCACGTGCGACACGTGAGCTTGTAGATCCGCTATTTTCAGCATGAAACAGAGCATGTAATTACTTGTCTTTTAGTTCTACTGGATATCATCTCCACTAGTCCCTTACTAACATTTTAGTCTAGTTTGTATTTGTTAAAATAAATTGTCAATATATTTAGTCTTAGTTTTTAGTCATCATAGCTTAGTTTTAATTTAGTTTTCGTCAGTGGAAAAAAAAAGGTAGTCGGTGAAATCACCACTGGTATGAAGTGTCCCTAATCCCTCTGTTCCTTCAGGAATGTTCCGTAGGATCACCGCCGCGGCCAGTCGGCTCCTCAAGGCCGAGGGTCAGCAGCAGCAGCCTGCCGCCGGGGGCCAGCCGGCCTGCCCGGAGGCTCCTCCTGGCTCATTCTACCCTCTGGAGGGCCTGAACGCCTTGGTGCAGTGTCTGACCACCACGCACCCTTCTCTGGTCCTGCTCTGGTGCCAAGTCCTCCTCATCATCAACTACACCAACTACTCCTGGTGGGCTGAGGTTCACCACACACCCAAGTAAGCATGGGGGGTTGGGAGAAGCACACTCACTCACACACGCACTCACTCACTCACTCACTCACTCACTCACTCACTCACTCTTTTTTGGGGGTAGTGATGAACCCGAGGCTCAGCCTGGCCCGACTAAATTTAGCATACATTTTGGGCCCGAAAGCTTTGGGTCGGGTAGAATTTGAGAAGTCTAGCTGCCTCTAATCACTCTTCTGTCCACCTTCCTCTCCTTCAGGAGACCCAGTCTGTCCAGCACCAAGCTGCTGAGCCCCCACTCCTCAGGGGAAGGCGAGGAGGAGAGGCCAGAGTCTCGGCTGGCCATGGTCAACAGAGAGATCGTACGCAGGGGAGCTCTGATTCTCTTCTGCGACTACGTGGTGAGAGCCTGGAAATGTGTTTACTAACGGTCACTTTTGAAGTGTCTTTGATGTGAACGAGCATGGGTCCGTCTGTGGGAGTGGAAATGGTCAAACTGGAGAGGTGGAAATGATAAAGAAATGTGTCTGCAGTCAGTTTGCATCTTTGGGTTAATTTACTTTTAGCTAGGGTCGGAAATCTCTAGGTAGCTGACGATTGATTGCACAGAAGTTTTGCGGGAACGCCTACTGAGTGGCGATGTTAAGCGACGTTAAACTCACTTTTCCACTTACTTTGCCACTCGATTTGCCACTCGATTTCCCATTCACTTCATGCACGCAGTCGCACATACCCTCTATCGACTGTGGAAACGAGGAAAGTAGTATTAATTAGTATTAACAGTAGTAGTATTAATTACATTTCTTTCATTGATTTTATTTTCCGCCCCTGATGAATCCCGTCCATCCATTCATCCATCCCTGCAGTGCCAGAACCTCCACGACTCGGAGCACCTGACCTGGCTGATGGTCAACCACATCCGTGACCTCATCCGCCTGTCCCACGAGCCCCCGGTGCAGGACTTCATCAGCGCCGTGCACCGCAACTCTGCCGCCAGCGGCCTCTTCATCCAGGCCATCCAGTCCCGCTGCGACACCACCGTGACTACTGTAAGTACAGTAACCCCTTCATCTGTGACACCACTGTGACCACTGTAAGTACAGTGACCCCTTCATCTGTGACACCACCGTGACCACTGTAAGTACAGTAACCCCTTCATCTCTGACACCACCGGGACTACTGTAAGTACAGTAACCCCTTCATCTGCGACACCACCGTGACCACTGTAAGTACAGTAACCTCTTCATCTGTGACACCACCGTGACTACTGTAAGTACAGTAACCTCTTCATCTGTGACACCACCGGGACCACTGTAAGTACAGTAACCTCTTCATCTGTGACACCACCGGGACCACTGTAAGTAACCTCTCAGAGTTTCAGACCCATAAGGGTTCATTTGGTTCCAAACTATCCTTTAGCCCATTGAATGGCATTTCTATCTCTGATACCCCCATTTATATTGTAAAATCTGTGTTAATTTAACTCTGAGAGTGTACAAATGGAACCACATGGTCCCTCTCTCCCTCCCTCCCTCTGTCCACAGCCCACCATGCTAAAGAAGACCCTGCAGTGTCTGGAAGGCATCCATCTGAGCCAGTCGGGCTCCCTGTTGATGCTGTATGTGGACAAGCTGCTGGGCACTCCCTTCAGGGTGCTGGCCCGCATGGTGGACACGCTGGCCTGTCGGCGCGTGGAGATGCTGCTGGCCGAAACGCTACAGGTGTTTTTACAGTACTATACAGCTGTAAGAGTATAGTGTTCTAAATCCTGACAGTTTTCAGAAAACCCTATTTTTGTCAGTGGTTCTCAAACTATTTCATGTCAAGGACCCCTAGAATTATATGTAATTGGCCGCCCGACCCCCATCTGAAAATATGTAGTTCCAGGGACCCCCCGTAAGCAAAGATTTGAGTTAAAAATGTTGAAAGAATATACAGTATATTTAAAGATTTGCGCCGCATTTTCACGATTTTTCAAAAAATTAGCAGACCTACAAGCTATGAGCTTGTAGATCTGCTTGTAGATAGGTAAAGTATAACATAATGCTTAAAACACCAAAAGAACGGTTTTCTGTGTCTGTCTCCTTGCTCCTCCAGAACAGTATAGCCCAGTTACCCGTGGAGGAGTTGGACAGGATCCAGGAGTACCTCCAAACCAGTGGTCTGGCTCAGAGGTAACATTTAACATCAAGATACTTACTGCCTGTCACGCTGGGACATTTACTATTAATTGTGTCTTTATTTAACATGATATATGTGTAGTTTATATAGTATCTTATACATGAGTTTGTTGGCTGGTTTTATAACAGACCAACCTACACCGACGACTCACCTGAAAAACGGCAACTCGTCTGAGCATTATCACGGTTCCTGCGTGCGTGTCGTCTCTGATGGCCCTTTCAGTTTGTTCGTGTAATTTATTCACACGAGGCTGAACTACTGTACGCACACAACCTATATGGCCCTTTTCAACGGCGCCTGCCTGTTATCCAGAAGTCAAATGCTGATGTCATGTCTTGTCATTATTTCTCTCTACTCCAGGCATCAGAGGTTCTACTCCCTGCTGGACAGGTTCAGAGCCACTGTTGCCAAGGAGACCAGCAGCCCCGCCCCTCCTGTGACATCACACCCCCTGGACGGTAACCCACCGCCTGCACCTGAACTGGTCGTGGCTGATAAGGTGAGGGGAGAGAGACATGCACAGTGTGAGGGGAGAGAGACATGCACAGTGTGAGGGGAGAGAGAGACATGCACAGTGTGAGGGGAGAGAGACATGCACAGTGTGAGGAGAGAGAGAGACATGCACAGTGTGAGGGGAGAGAGAGACATGCACAGTGTGAGGGGAGAGAGAGACATGCACAGTGTGAGGGGAGAGAGAGACATGCACAGTGTGAGGGGAGAGAGAGACATGCACAGTGTGAGGGGAGAGAGAGAGACATGCACAGTGTGAGGGGAGAGAGACATGCACAGTGTGAGGGGAGAGAGACATGCACAGTGTGAGGGGAGAGAGAGACATGCACAGTGTGAGGGGAGAGAGACATGCACAGTGTGAGGGGAGAGAGACATGCACAGTGTGAGGGGAGAGAGACATGCACAGTGTGAGGGGAGAGAGACATGCACAGTGTGAGGGGAGAGAGAGAGACATGCACAGTGTGAGGGGAGAGAGAGACATGCACAGTGTGAGGGGAGAGAGAGAGACATGCACAGTGTGAGGAGAGAGAGACATGCACAGTGTGAGGGGAGAGAGACATGCACAGTGTGAGGGGAGAGAGAGAGACATGCACAGTGTGAGGGGAGAGAGAGACATGCACAGTGTGAGGGGAGAGAGAGAGACATGCACAGTGTGAGGGGAGAGAGACATGCACAGTGTGAGGGGAGAGAGACATGCACAGTGTGAGGGGAGAGAGAGAGACATGCACAGTGTGAGGGGAGAGAGAGACATGCACAGTGTGAGGGGAGAGAGAGAGACATGCACAGTGTGAGGGGAGAGAGACATGCACAGTGTGAGGGGAGAGAGACATGCACAGTGTGAGGGGAGAGAGACATGCACAGTGTGAGGGGAGAGAGAGACATGCACAGTGTGAGGGGAGAGAGAGACATGCACAGTGTGAGGGGAGAGAGACATGCACAGTGTGAGGGGAGAGAGAGACATGCACAGTGTGAGGGGAGAGAGACATGCACAGTGTGAGGGGAGAGAGAGAGACATGCACAGTGTGAGGGGAGAGAGAGACATGCACAGTGTGAGGGGAGAGAGAGAGACATGCACAGTGTGAGGGGAGAGAGACATGCACAGTGTGAGGGGAGAGAGAGACATGCACAGTGTGAGGGGAGAGAGACATGCACAGTGTGAGGGGAGAGAGAGAGACATGCACAGTGTGAGGGGAGAGAGAGAGACATGCACAGTGTGAGGGGAGAGAGAGACATGCACAGTGTGAGGGGAGAGAGAGAGACATGCACAGTGTGAGGGGAGAGAGACATGCACAGTGTGAGGGGAGAGAGACATGCACAGTGTGAGGGGAGAGAGAGAGACATGCACAGTGTGAGGGGAGAGAGAGACATGCACAGTGTGAGGGGAGAGAGAGAGACATGCACAGTGTGAGGGGAGAGAGACATGCACAGTGTGAGGGGAGAGAGACATGCACAGTGTGAGGGGAGAGAGACATGCACAGTGTGAGGGGAGAGAGAGACATGCACAGTGTGAGGGGAGAGAGACATGCACAGTGTGAGGGGAGAGAGACATGCACAGTGTGAGGGGAGAGAGAGACATGCACAGTGTGAGGGGAGAGAGACATGCACAGTGTGAGGGGAGAGAGACATGCACAGTGTGAGGGGAGAGAGAGACATGCACAGTGTGAGGGGAGAGAGACATGCACAGTGTGAGGGGAGAGAGAGACATGCACAGTGTGAGGGGAGAGAGAGACATGCACAGTGTGAGGGGAGAGAGACATGCACAGTGTGAGGGGAGAGAGAGACATGCACAGTGTGAGGGGAGAGAGACATGCACAGTGTGAGGGGAGAGAGAGACATGCACAGTGTGAGGGGAGAGAGACATGCACAGTGTGAGGGGAGAGAGAGACATGCACAGTGTGAGGGGAGAGAGACATGCACAGTGTGAGGGGAGAGAGACATGCACAGTGTGAGGGGAGAGAGACATGCACAGTGTGAGGGGAGAGAGAGAGACATGCACAGTGTGAGGGGAGAGAGACATGCACAGTGTGAGGGGAGAGAGAGAGACATGCACAGTGTGAGGGGAGAGAGAGACATGCACAGTGTGAGGGGAGAGAGAGACATGCACAGTGTGAGGGGAGAGAGACATGCACAGTGTGAGGGGAGAGAGAGACATGCACAGTGTGAGGAGAGAGAGAGAGACATGCACAGTGTGAGGGGAGAGAGACATGCACAGTGGCCACAAATATATCCTTATTAGTTAGTTAGTTAGTATACCAGGACTTTAAAGGTTGGGCTTTGAGTTAATCATCAGAATCGAATTAGAATTATTGTCACATCACTACATGGGATTAGGTGCAAAATGTCACTTGGAGCTCTTGGAGCCAGCATTGTTTTGTGAACTTGAGGTTAGGGCTTTGAGAATGGAGTCTGTACTCTTGAGTCTGTATGCATTCATGTTCATATTATTCTCTCCAGGAATGGTACGTAGCTCTGGTGAAGTCTCAGAGCTGTCTCAGTGGAGACAGCGCTCTGCTGGAGACAACAGAACTCCTGACCAAACTACACGCCTCGGACCTCTCCAGCATCATGAGCTGCAAGGTAATGAGCGCACACACACACACAAACACACACACACACACAATGTGGCAATTAGCGGAGCATCGCCAATCGCCAGCCACACCCACTGTATTCCGTTAAGTCATGTGATAACGTTTCCCACACACACACACACATACACTCTCTTATGAATGAAATGACGTCACTCACACAAAAGAGGACACATTTGCACTGATCGTTGCGTAGTGAACTTTTACAACTGAGGGACAGATGTCTGCAATTTTACAACTTGCAGACAAGACCGAGGCAGAGCTGAGGATGTTCTTTTGTTACAAACTGGTACCGTGCTGGTTTACTGGGAACTGCTGTGGCCTTGAACCTACCAAACTGGAAATTGTGTTTATTGCAATCGTGTTGGAAGTGAACTGTGAAATAACATGAACTGAACTTTATATATACAGATGCGTTTGAACAACCATTTATTGTGTCTGCGCAGAACATGATCCCCTCTCACGTCTGGTTTGCCTTGCATGTTTCTCCTCTACTTTTAAAGCTAAGCACGTCTCTTTAAACCCCATGGTCCCTGCAGGAGTTCAACCTGGGCCTGCTGTGTCCGTGTCTCGGCATGGGGGTGCAGCGGTTGGCCCGAGGCCAGGGCTCGTTGCTGCTGGAGACGGCCTTGCAGGTGACCTTGGATCAGATGGCGGCAGTCACAGAATCCCTCCCGGTCCCACACCGGTCCTTTCTGCCCCCCGCGGCCCAGCACGATGAGCCCTACTGGGACAAACTGTCTGAAGTCTACGGTAAGGGGAGGTGGATGTATGGGGGTCAATTAAAATGGTGGAATCAATGCAGACTTTTTTTTATGCGTCACATCGATTTTCTTCGTTTTACTGGATCTCTGCTCCACTATTGCCTCGTTAACACCCAGCGCCCAGGGCGAAATTCACCGTCCTTTCAATTAGTAACACCCAGCGCCCAGGACCAAGTTTTATCCAAAAGATGAAGATTATTGATATCAAAACCGATCGCATCGCTCCACAGCCTGGGAGTGCCGTTTGCGCAACATTCAATGTTGCGTAACAGTGGGACGTCATCGAAAATGTTCCACGATCTAAATCATCCCGTCCAATTCTAAGAAAAGATCATGTCTTAGACTGCCATCTAGTGTTCAAAAAGTTTGACCGCTTCACTGCCGCTCATTGACTTCAATGCTATGGAGCTTGTTGTCCTTCTGGGTTAAACAGGAAGGTGGGGGCTTCCAGAAGTGGAATGACACCACACAACACAGCCTTTAGCTAGCAGAACAACCAGCTACATTTCTGATGCGATGAGATGAGATGAGATGAGATTAAATTTATTGTCAATGTACAGTACAAGTACAGCACAGCGAAAGGTATTTTCGCATCTCACCAATGGTGCAAACATGTCAGTAAGGAGGATACATTATTTACAGTAGTAACAGTATTAACAGTAGCATGAGCTGAGCATTAAAGTCATTTAAATAAGTAAATAAATAAATAATTATAAGAGAAGAAGAAAGACAGATCTGTCCATATTGCACGTAGCCCTTATTGCACATGGCCCAATGCACAGTGTGCTAAACTAAGGTCCAGAGACCATGTTCCACAAGTCCAGTGGCCATATCACACGAGTCCACATAGTGTTTTTAGACTAGGATGTGTCCAGAGTCTCGAATACGACAGGGATGGTGGATGGGTTGGGGGGAGGGGGGGAAAGGAGTGGATGAGGAGTTTAGGTAGATGACAGTGGAGGGGAAGAAGCTGTTCCTAAGTCTGCTGGACTTGGAACCAAGGCTCCTAAAACGTCTCCCAGAGGGGAGGAGGGCAAACAGACTGTGGTTGGGGTGAGAGGGGTCCAATACAAAATCACAAATGATTTACGATCGTCGGGTGCGTGCCGGCTCACCATGGACAGCTCTCTAACCTTTGGAGATACGGCGCTTTGAAAATCAGGTTATAATGGAGGCTCAACGGAGCTGGATTTAAAAAAACATTGCTGTTGGTGAAGAAGGAGGGCAATACTAGCCGGAGCAATGCTAAAAGGTAAACAGACTGACGGCGCATTCATATACCATATGGATTAAACGCTTATGAACGTAGTTGGCTAGAACAGGTCCCAGTGAGGGGGCGTAAGTTTATAAATGTAGATGGCAATAAAATAATGAATCATACCTCCCGTTGTTGTCGATCGGCTCTAGAGTGTTTTGGCTACATTTAGCTGCTACATTCACATCCTGGATAACATGCGGCCCGTCTGTAAAAGTGCTCCGCTGCTATAGATCGTTCTATGATTTAATGGATTAAATAACCCTGGGCAATCTGAGTGTTAACATGGTGTGTGTGTGTGTGTGTGTGTGTGTGTGTGTGTGTGTGTGTGTGTGTGTGTGTGTGTGTGTGTGTGTGTGTGTGTGTGTGTGTGTGTGTGTGTGTGTGTGTGTGTGTGTGTGTGTGTGTGTGTGTGTGTGTGTGTGTGTGTGTGTGTGTGTGTGTGTGTGTGTGTGTGTGTGTGTGTGTGTGTGTGTGTGTGTGTGTGTGTGCGTGTGTTCCAGGGGAGGCCGGTTTCTTCCACAGGGTACTGTCGTTGTGCAGAGCTCTGTCTCAGTATCTGCTGAATGTTGGCCAACTGCCCTCCTCTCTACACATCCCACCTGATAAGGAACACCTCATCACTGCCTTCACCTGCACTGCCACGGAGGTACGATACCACAACCAGGTTAACTCATAGAGTATTAAAAGGATAGAGACTGATCTGGCGCGAAGCTCCGCCCCCTCCGCTATTCATGTCAGTGGAAGTTGCTCAGTGGCGTTTTGAAGCACCCGGAGGGACATTTCCGCATTGGACCTCCAAATTTTGGAGGTCCAATGCGAAGTGCAACCCAGCGCTCAATGTTAAAGCCCAGCTGCATGTGGTTTCCTCGTCATGAATCCACGGGTCCGCCTGCAGTCCTTCCTCTTACCACTAGGGCCCATTGCTTCAACGTTGGAGTGCCTAGCTGGCCCCTTGGGTTGACTCTATCATGCACAGTGACACAGAATTACTCTTCTTACTTCCTGGCCCCTTCCCTACTTCCTTCACAGATGTTACCGATGATACTAATTAAGGCTCTGTTCCATTTAGTGTACAGTGGTTCTCAAACTGTTTTATTTCCAAGGACCCTGAGAGTGTACAAATGTACAGTACGGGGCCATTTGGTACCCACTCAAGGACACTTTGAGACCCACTGGTGTAGCAGAGTGTTTCCAGTGAGCCACCATGCACAATAGCAGCACCCTGACTCTGTTTGACCAGAATGGAACAGAGCCTTCATTAGTATCATCGGTAACACCTGTGAAGGAAGTAGGGAAGGGGCCCAAGTTTCCAACATGGCGTGTGTGCATATAGCCCATTGACCATCTGTCCCTCTGTTTTTCTCCTGTGTGCTTAATGTCCACTCACCAGGTGGTGGCGTGGCGTCTCCTCCAGGACTCCCTGCCCCTCAGTGTGGACATCCAGTGGTCTCTGTCCTGCCTGTGTCTGTCCCTGCAGCAGCCCTGTGTGTGGAACAGGCTGTCCACGCCCGCCTACACCACACACACCTGCTCCCTGGTCCACTGCCTGCGCCTCATCATCACCGCAGGTAATGAGGGAGGCGGCTGCCATTTATATAGTCAGAGAATATTATCAGAATAATGTCAAATCTGGGAATACATTTATTGCCAAGAAATGTATTCATCCATGTGTTTGTAAAGGTGTCTACTAACATATCCCACATTGGTTTCTATTCAACCACCCTAGGGGGATTTTTGATAGCTGCTAGTGTTCTAAATTTAATTATGTGATGAGGTCAGCACATTTGGGCAAGTGGATATGGCCACATTTAGCCCAAGGAGTGTTTATGCTTGGAATGCGTTCAGAATCTTGAAAACCCCCTAGTTTGACACGTCACATGTAAGTGACGTATAAGTGTTAACTTCGACCCTCTGTCGGTGACTGTGTCCGTGTGCCCTGCAGTGGCCGTTAGTCCTGGGGACCAGCTGCTGCATCCTGAGTGCAAGAAGAAGAAGACGGAGTTGGAGAGAGAGTCCGAGGAGGACCAGGTGGACTCGCCACACGCTGACAGTAAGCACTTATAAATCACTCACAAAGAAAAGCTATTTATTCTACAGCGCAGAAGAGCGTAACTCCACACTCATGGTTGTAGACCAGGCATCTTCCAGAGGGTTCCAGGAAGTCCCCCCGGCAAAATGTGTCTAGCCGCTGTAACCCTACTCTATTACTTTGGTTTTTTTGGAACAATTGTGAAAGATTTTGAAAACTAAAAAATGTTAACTACATTGCATGGCATGTTTGAGAACCGCTGATGTATAGACTATAGCTCTCTGTGTGTTTGACCGTACTCTGTACTGTTTACATTTCTGCCAATAAAGTGTTCAATCAATCACACTAGAAATGAGCGGCAATGTAACTGGTGTATTTTCTCTCTCTTTGTTTTCCCTCTTCCTACAACAGACTAATTAATTTCTACTGAGAGAATGCTGTGTCCTGACTCCTGTTGTTTTTTGTCGGATGTAATGCAGGAATAGAGCATAACCACCACACTGTATTTGGTGAACAAAACCGAGGCTGACGCAGTGCATTGTGCAACGAGTGCAGTGCACGTTGGCAATGTTTTTCAGTTGTCTCTCTGTGTGTGTGTGTGTGTGTGTGTGTGTGTGTGTGTGTGTGTGTGTGTGACGTTGCAGACGCGTGCACAAAGCGTGCGTGTGAGACCATGGCGGAGCTGGTGGAGGCCATGCAGAGCGTGCTGATGTTGGGTCACCACAGGAACGCTGCCATCCCCGCCTTCCTCACGCCCACCTTACGCAACGTCGTCATCAGTCTGTCCCGACTGCCCCTGGTCAACAGCTACACACGAGTACCTCCGTTGGTCAGTATCATACACTGTACATCTTGTTATGGAAGGTTTTGATGTTAAACCCATTTTGACCTGGGAACGATTCTACAAACGTCTTCTAAATGGTGACAGTTTTCTGAACAATCCCATGTTTCTATGTCTGTCGTTCTCAAACTATTTCATGTCAAGGACCCCAAAAATGATATGTAATTGGCTGTTGACCCCCATCTGAAAATATGTTGTTCCAGGGACCTCGCCAGAAGCAAAGATTTGAGTTGAAAACTTTGACCTTAAAAGAATATATATTCAAAGATGCAGGACTCCATGGTTATGCTTAACATATATAGACAACATTAAAAAAATCATTATGATTTAATTAGCATGTGAGGTGTTAAACTAGGGGTTTGATTATGAATCCATTCCAAGCAATAGTTTTGCACGAAAAACACTCCTTGGCCTAAATTCGGCCATAGCCCAAAATGTGATGACCTGCATGCCAAGGATTCGGCAGTGATGTCGGCAACACGGAAGTAGCACAGACTTCTGTTTTTAAACAATATGGGCTAGCTTCCTGCTTGTAAACCACAGACCACCTGACGTCACTGTCCAATCCTTGGTATTGGTATCTTCATGCGACTTCTCTCACGCAGAGAAAGTGATAATGTCACGGCAGAAAAGATGGATTCTCAGTCACCTCGCGCACCGCTGGTACATGTCCCAGAGAAATGTATTCTCAGCCACCTTGCTCACCGCTGGTACATGTCCCAGAGAAACGTATTCTCAGCCACCTTGCGCACCGCTGGTACATGTCCCAGAGAAACGTATTCTCAGCCACCTTGCGCACCGCTGGTACATGTCCCAGAGAAACGTATTCTCAGCCACCTTGCGCACCGCTGGTACATGTCCCAGAGAAACGTATTCTCAGCCACCTTGCGCACGGCTGGTACATGTCCCAGAGAAACGTATTCTCAGCCACCTTGCGCACCGCTGGTACATGTCCCAGAGAAACGTATTCTCAGCCACCTTGCGCACCGCTGGTACATGTCCCAGAGAAATGTATTCTCAGCCACCTTGCGCACCGCTGGTACATGTCCCAGAGAAACCGGATTCTCAGCCACCTCGCGCATCACTGTTACATGTCCCGCGGACCGCTACCTGTGGTTGGGAACCTCTGTGTCAGAGAGACTAATGTGTTTATTCATACAGCCTTTCATATCCAGTTAAAACTGTGTGTGTGTGTGTGTGTGTGTGTGTACGCAGGTCTGGAAGCTGGGCTGGTCCCCTCGGCCAGGAGGAGACTTTGGTACAACGCTGCCTGAGATTCCTGTCGACTTCCTCCAGGAGAAAGACGTTTTCAGAGAGTTCCTCTACCGCATCAACACACTGGGTACAAGCACACACACACACACACACGCACACACGGGTGCAGTAATTAGTTCAGGGGCGACTGTGGACTGTGGAGGTAGAGCAGGTCGTCCAATGATCCATGGGTCGGCGGTTCAAATCCCGGCTCCACCTGTCCACATGTCAAAGTGTCTTTGGGCAAGAAACTGTACCCCAAATTGCTCCCAAATTGCTCCCGATGGTCACCAGGTCATTCAGTTTACGGTTTCTCAACTAGTGGAAAGATAATTAAAAAAATTAACAAATCCTACATTACTAAATGCACATGTAACAATACCTCCAACGCTCTGTGTGAGCTTGTAGTTTGGCTATTTTCACTTCTTAACTGGCTTATGGCCAGCCTAATTAACAGTGGGTTGTGCCTTCTGCCTGCACTATTCATATGTTTAATTCGTCATTTTAATGCCAATAGAAAAATCCTTGACATAACACACTATATCTCATTTTAACACGGCAATCCTATAGTATATTATACCCAGTCCTGATCGTGGCGATAACGTCACCATTATGCAGATTGTGACCAAATAGAGCGAAACTGGCGAAAGCACTTCGGTTTAACAAACCATAACATCCCGTAGTAGCTTTGGACTGTGCATCACTGTCAGATCTCCGGGATGTTAAGCTATCATCGTATTTTTTATAACTAAGTCAAATTAAGCTCTAATCAAGCCCCAAATATCGCATTTTACGCAGCGATGCACATAAAGACCGCGCACGTGCGTGATCGACTGTGCACGCGCGGATTTCGGCCGGTTTTAGGTAGATTACAACGGCCGTTAGCCAAACAAGCTAAAAGTTGCTAAATTTTGTTACATTAAGCCCCCGATTACAAGGAATTAAACGATTACGTCAATAACGTCCGTGGCCATGAGGGATAACACAATCTATGCCAAAATGAGATAATCTCGTGATTAGCTACTGTACCAATCACGAGATTACGATATTTGATTAATAAAAAAATAAATAAGTCCGACATTCATGCGACGTGCACGCTGCCGTGCACACGCTTATTTGTCCCTTTTCTGTTAATTTAACTCTGAGAGTGTAAGGATCCATTTGGTTCCTAACTAACATTTAGCTGGGGACCCCCGGAAGCAGTCTATTGGACGGGGAGTTGAAGTGTTCTGTTCTGTCCAGGTTGGAGCAGTAGGACTCAGTTTGAGGAGACCTGGGCCACTCTGCTGGGGGTGCTGGTCACCCAGCCCCTCACCATCGACCAGGAGGAGGAGGTACAGCAGGAGGTAGGGGTGTGTGTGTGTGTGTGTCTGTGTGTCTATTTAGTCACAGAATTCTCATCTCCACTACCGTACCGCATCCCCAACCTGATAATCAGAGAGCCGTTTGCTGTGCGTTCACGGAAAAATGCCCGATACAGAATCAATGATCGTTGTAATATTTACCGCGTCCATCTTGGAGTGCTCAAAAATAACCGATCTGTTGCATAGCGACGAGACGCGCTCCGTAGAGTCTCGTAATGCCAGCAATCTTTAGCTGCGTTTATCTCCGAATTGAAGCTCAGATGAGGTCATATGAGGTGAGGCATGATATTAGTTCAATAAAAAACTAGCGCAAGGATCCGGCTAGCAGATTAGCGTCTTTCATGCTAGTTTCACGCTAGATCGACCTACGGAAACACCGCTGGCTAATACTTCCAGTTCAACAGTCGTGTCACAGGGTCCTCAATTTGCAGTTTTTGCCTGGCAAGGGGGCCCAAGAACCGTCTGGCTTCTAGAATCTATGTTTCTATGTCAGTGGTGCTCAACCTTGTTCATGCCAAGGAGCCCCAGAATTATATGTAATTGGCCGACCGACCTCCATTTGAAAATATGTTAATTTGAGTTAAAAACGTTGGCTCTGAAAGAATATATATTCAAAGATTTGCGCCACATTAAACAGCTAAAGTTTAAAATAAGGGTTAATGTGCTTTAAAGCTAAGGTAACAACAGATGCGATCCAGTCCTTTTTCCTCTGCTCAACGCCGTGTGTTTTCCCCATTATGCAGGAGGACTTGGAGCACACCCAGTTGAATGTGTTGGCGGTGCAGGCCATCACCAGCCTGGTGCTGAGTGCCATGACCCTGCCCACTGCTGGGAACCCTGCGGTCAGCTGTCTGGAACAGCAGCCGCGCAACAAGAGCCTCAAGGCCCTGGATACACGGTGGGTTGGCACACACACACACACACACACACACACACATACACATAAACACACACCCACGCATAAACACACACCCACGCATACGCACGCGCGCATATCGGGTAACAAACCCCATTTTAGTGTGTGCAGCTTCCAGATGCTTGGAAGATGTACAACATTTGAATGGCTTTTTTATTTTATATGTTTCTTGTTTCAACGTAGCCGCAGTTATTTTCCTAACGAGACGGCAGTCCATACTGTCCCTGTTTTATGAGATGTCTCCCTGTTTTCTCCCTTATAATGCCCAGGTTTGGCAGGAAGCTGACGGTGATCAGAGGGGAGGTGGAGAGGGAGATCCAGGCCCTGGTGTCCAAGAGAGACAACGTTCACACACACCACCCCTACCACGCCTGGGACCCCGTGCCCTCGCTGTCTGCAGCCTCCCCTGGTATGCACACACACACACACACACGCACACGCACGCACGCACGCACGCACGCACGCACGCACGCACGCACGCACGCACGCGCACACACACACACACACACACACACACACACACACACACGCGCACACACGCACGCACACACACGCACCACCTCTACCATGCCTGGGAGCAGTAATCCTGGTCTCTATACTGCCTCCCTCTGGTCAGCCTGATGGATGGGAAAGGAACTAGTTGGAATAATGTGTTCCTTCCACGCACTACTATGTCATACCGGGGAAACTACCCCGTCCCCCCTTCAGGTGATAAGAAGCTCATGCATTGAAGGAAACATGAGCTCAGTTCGGGGCTCTCCCCAGGTTGGCAGAGGGAGAGTATAGCACCCATGATTACATTGGCACCAGGTGGAAAAGATTATGGGTTATAAAAGATTTAATAAAACAAATAATGAATAAGTGGTTAATAGCGTGTGTGTTTCTATTTCAGCGGGTACTCTGATAAGTCATGAGAAGCTGCTGCTGCAGATCAACACAGAGCGAGAGATGGGCAACATGGACTACAAACTGGGACAGGTGAGACATGGAGGGGGAGGGGCTACAACTATACAGCCATATACAAACTGTTTGCCTATGCCATGGCCTAGAAATCTTTATTTACACAATCCTTGATCAAAATTAAATGGGAATTGTAGGTTAACCCATACAGGAAGGGAACCCTTTTTTGGTGTTTTAAGCATTATAATATATTTTAGATCTACAAGCTCATAGTGCCGCACTACGAGCTTGTAGATTTTTCTATTTTTGGAAAAATCTTGAAAATGTGGCGCACATCTCTGAATATATATTCTTTCAGAGCAAAGGTTTTTAACTCAAATCTTTGCTTCAGGGAGGGTCCCTGGAACAACACATTTTCAAATGGGGATAGGCAGCCAATTTCATATACGTTTTGGGGTCCTTGACATGAAATAGTTTGAAAACCACTGGTATAGAAACATGATTTAGAAGACATTTAGTAGAATCTGGTCTCAGTCCTAAATGGGTTAAAGGAGGATAGAGGAAGGCTATGTGTTATTATGCTGGCAATTAGACGTTGAAGTGGAGAAGGCTAAATGCTGTGTCTCATCTGCAGGTCTCCATTCACTCAGTGTGGCTCGGCAACAACATCACTCCTCTGAGGGAGGAGGAATGGGGTGAAGACGAGGAAGACGAGACAGATACTCCGGCTCCGACCTCCCCACCAACCTCCCCTATCAACTCCAGGTCTCTCTCTCTCACACACACACACACACACACACACACACACACACACACACACACACAACCGTATACATTCCTTTAGGCCCAACTCCCTAGCATTGATACACACAGTCTGGATTCCATAGAAGTCAGCATGTCTCTTATGGAAGCATACCGTGCACTGAAAATAGCCGATCTACAAGTTCCCAACATGTCACATCAGTCATTTTAAGATGGAGTATTTGAAGTGGTCAATATAATTGCATGTACCTTTGCTTTATTCCATAACTGTCCTTTTCTTGTTGTCCTTCTACTCCAGGAAGCACCGTGCCGGCGTGGACATCCACTCCTGTTCCCAGTTCCTCCTGGAGCTCTACAGCCAGTGGTTGATCCCTGGTTCCCCCGGCAACCTGCACCGCAGGACCCCCGTGGTGCTCATCAGTGAGGTGGTCCGATCGGTGAGCCAGGACGTAGCAGGGGAGGATAGAGAGAGGGCCACTTTGATGATAGAGAGAGGGCCACTTTGATGATAGAGAGAGGGCCACTTTGATGATAGAGAGAGGGCCACTATGCTGCATTATATTAACTGTCGTAGCAAAAATAGCTTAAACAACAAGCTGAAAACGTGTCGCAAGTGCGTCGCGTTTTGAGCTTGTAGATCGGCTATTTTTTGGCTACATTAGAATTTAAATCCTGAGTTAATATTATTAGGAGTGCCCCCTATGGGCCTCGTGGCTCTACAAGGCTTAACCCATTCTGGTGTTTTAAGCATTATGTTATACTTTAGCTATTGAAAAATAGCTATACAAGCCTTCGTCAGCGTCCCATAGTTATGACGTCATTATATAGCGACCACAGTTAAAGCATCATGATTGAACACCTGGAGAACAATCAGTGATAGGATGAACAATAGTGTCGTCAGCACATTCAATATCTACCTCTTAATTATAATTAACATAATTATGTCCACACAGTTTAAAAAGTACATGGATATCAATACTTTTAGAGAAAAGGAGAAAAATCTATTTCATCATTGAGACCTGGGGAGTTTCTCTCTGAAGCAACTGTTTTAGTCTGTCACCGCCTGTGGCACAGTCGGTAGTGCTGTCGCCTCACAGCTAGAAGGTCCTGGGTTTGATTCCCGCTGGGGATGCTGTGGGCGCTGGCGGCTTGTCCTCTCCTCCGTGTCATCAGTGCCCATACCCAAGGCGGGGTTGGCGAAAGGGCTTTTCTGTGTGGAGTTTGCATGTTCTCCCCGTGTCCCCTAGGGTAGGTAGCCTCACAAAAACATGCAGTAATCCTGGTCTCTATGGATGGAGGGGAAAAGAACTGGTTGGAATAACGTGTTCCTTCCACGCGCTACGTCCAACAAGGGAAACTCCCCCCTGTCAGGTGTAAAAAAGCAACTTGGACACTCATGCATGAAGGAAGCATGAGTTCAAGTCCGTTGCTCTCCCCAGGTTGGCGGAGGGTGTGTAGAGCCCAGGATAAAAATAAATAAAAAATAAAATCTGTCACAGCCTCTCACAGTGCCAGTTGAATTGGTTCTCCTCTTCTCTCCTTCCCTCTGTGGTGTAGCTGCTGGCGGTGTCGGACCTGTTCACGGAGAGGAACCAGTTTGACATGATGTTCTCCACCCTCATGGAGCTGCAGAAACTCCACCCGCCCGAGGACGAGATCCTCAACCAGTACCTGGTGCCGGCCATCTGCAAGGCTGCTGCTGTTCTGGGCATGGTGAGGAACCCACGTTGATCACCTACTGTCGCGTGCGTGCGTGTGTGCGTGCGTGCGTGTGCGTGTGTGTGTGTGTGTGTGTGTGTGTGTGTGCGTGTGTGCGTGTGCGCGCGCGCGCGTGTGTGTGTGTGTGTGTGCGTGTGTGTGCGTGCGTGTGTACACTTATGTCTTTGTTTAACCAATGGCAACATATCGTATCGTTTGACTTTTCATCGTATCGTTTTGCAATGCAAATAGTCAAGTGTATCGATATCGTCCAGGTATCGTCAACCAAGTATCGTATTGCTGTTAAAATGTATCATTTACATCCCTACTAACCATGATTGTTGACCATGATGTATTAAACACTTAACTTTGTCAATGCCAACCCTGTCCGTGGGCAGGACAAGGCGACGGCGGAGCCCGTGTGTCGCCTGTTGGAGAGCACCCTGCGCAGCACCCACCTGCCCAGCCGCATGGGCGCGCTGCACGGGGTGCTGTACGTGCTGGAGTGTGACCTGTTGGACGACACGGCCAAGCAGCTCATACCCGCCGTGTCCGAGTACCTGCTGTCCAACCTGAGGGCGGTGGCGCAGTGAGTACAGTACAGTACAGTACAGTACATTGATGCATTGTATGATACATACATCGATAATGTCACCGGTGGACAGGTTTCTGAACTGGCCACAGCCCTCCCATGATGAGACGCAGACTGAGTAGAAAAAACGTTGTGGTATTTTATCATGAACATTAGTGAGGACCAATTATATGAAGATAAGTTGAAAAGTGGTGAAGTTTTAACTACACCTTTTTATCCCCCTTCCAATTCTAGTTTTAGTTATTTCATCAGTTTTACTTTACTATCATAACCCTGGCACGCACACACACACACACACACACACACACTGCTGTCATTTTGTTGTGTAATGAGCCGATTTCATAATGGAACAACTCTAGGGGGGAAGCGCTCCTGTTAAATGTCACCCTTCAACCCCCTGCTCCGTCGATGTGCCTCTAAATTAATTGGCTTCATCCCTTTTAATGACATGGAAACTGGGAAAAAAAGGACACAAAGTGTCATGCCACAGTTTCCCCACTAGGTGTTATCCTTATTCTGTACGTACTGTATGTGCATTGCATTCAGTATGTGTGTGTGTGTGTGTGTGTGTGTGTGTGTGTGTGTGTGTGTGTGTGTGTGCGCGCGCGCGCGCTCTTTCTGGCTCCTGTAACAATTAGCTGCGTGAACCTCCATAACCAACAACACGTGCTGGTGATATGTGCCGTTGCCTTCTACATGATGGAGAACTACCCTCTGGATGTGGGCGCTGAATTCACCGCAGGAGTCATACAGGTGAGAACTCTACCCTCTGGATGTGGGCGCTGAATTCACCGCAGGAGTCATACAGGTGAGAACTCTACCCTCTGGATGTGGGCGCTGAATTCACCGCAGGAGTCATACAGGTGAGAACTCTACCCTCTGGATGTGGGCGCTGAATTCACAGCAGGAGTCATACAGGTGAGAACTCTACCCTCTGGATGTGGGCGCTGAATTCACCGCAGGAGTCATACAGGTGAGAACTCTACCCTCTGGATGTGGGCGCTGAATTCACAGCAGGAGTCATACAGGTGAGAACTCTACCCTCTGGATGTGGGCGCTGAATTCACAGCAGGAGTCATACAGGTGAGAACTCTACCCTCTGGATGTGTGCGCTGAATTCACCGCAGGAGTCATACAGGTGAGAACTCTACCCTCTGGATGTGTGCGCTGAATTAGCCCAACCCCATCCTTGTCCAATAGGCATGTTAGCAGCGAGGAGACAGGGCAAGCTCTCCTTCTCCCCCATAGAGATGCATGTTAAATGACGGGATTTTCTCCGTAATAAATAATCGATCATTTACAGTAGCAAGAGCATCGAAATGTTTTCTAAATCAGGCCTGCAGTTGGCTATGCACTGGACAAATTTGCATGACATTATTTAAATAAACTAGAAATACGGAGGAAATGAGGGAGAAATCAACTTTTAACGACCACCCAACAGGAGCTTTCATGTTGCACGGTAAGACTACGGTCATTAGTATTATTGGGGTAGGGTGTCGGACTCATTACTCTAGGACTGTTGGTTTGATTGATTGATTGATTCATTGATTAAAGTATTTATTAACAGTATGCAGAACATTTCAAGCACAACTCAATGCAAAAAAAACGTAACTGTGGAAGACACCATAACATAAAGCACTACACTTTTTTACAATAGGGTCCGCCATTTTCAATTCGTCACAACATTTAGAGACGTACAAATATACACTAGGTAGGTGCTCTTTGAGAGCGGTTTTGTCTAACCCTTCCATGGCACGTAGGGGGGGGGGAGAAACGGAAATTCACTTTTCTTCTTTCTCCATTTCTCCTATACCTTCCTGTCCGTCTCTCCCTCTCTGTCCTCCTAGACGTGTGATGTGATGGTGTCCTCCAGCGAGGACTCCACTCCCTCTGTCATTTACCACTGTCTCTCCCTCTCTGTCCTCCTAGACGTGTGGTGTGATGGTGTTGGCCAGCGAGGACTCCACTCCCTTTGTCATTTACCACTGTCTCTCCCTCTCTGTCCTCCTAGACGTGTGGTGTGATGGTGTCGGCCAGCGAGGACTCCACTCCCTCTGTCATTTACCACTGTGTGCTGCGAGGCCTGGAGCGCCTCCTGCTGTCGGAGCAGCTGTCCCGCGTGGACAGCGATGCACTGGTCAAACTGAGCGTGGACCGTGTCAACATGCCCTCTCCACACAGAGCCATGGCTGCCCTGGGACTCATGCTCACCTGCATGTACACCGGTAAGTGTGTGTGTGTGTGTGTGTGTGTGTGTGTGTGTGTGTGTGAAAGTGGCACTGCTATAAAGCTGTCATCTAAAATCCACCGCAAACTCATTGTAGCATGGCTATGCCTACACTCGCCAACTTAACCTGCATGGTAGACTGTACTGCACTCTTCAATACGATTTCTGTTAACTGGCTACTTTCACCGGCATGTCAACGGCATGCAATTCCGCTTGTAGCTAGCTAGGCTAACTGGTGTGCACTGTGTACTGCTAGTATTAAAGGTGAATTCCATGCTAGAAGGCTTTCTTACCTTTATTTGTAGTTGTGGTCCAGGTGTTATTTTGTGCAAAAGTGCATTATTGGCTATTTCCCCTACCATAAGCCCTCAATGAATTGCATTGAATTGAATGGGGCTATGGGGTGTTGTGCTAATTTGCTTATTTCCATCGCTCAAAAATCTATTCTTTTTGTATATATCCTCTCTTCATAATGTAAATAGTATCCCAAGCGGCCCACTTTACTACTTATTTAGATGGAAATAAGCCAATTAGCACAAACGTAACAACTACAAATAAAGGTAAGAAAGCCTTCTAGCATGGAATTCTCCTTTAAGGAGTGTGTATTGTGTTGTGTTCATGCTAGCCTATTCTATGCACGTTTGCTTTCTCAGATTAGGGTCGGTCCAGGGATGAAAATCTTTTCAAATGGGGTGCATGGCCTAATGCATACAGCTAAATTGGGGTTCCCTCTTTGAAATAAAAAAAAGGTTGATAGGATATCTAGTTGTTTTTCACAATAGGAGAAGTAAGCCAACTCTACACCAGTTGTATTATATATATTGTGCATATTTGCACAATATGAGCGTTATAATAATGTGTGACACCTGTTTTAACATCACTAGAACAGAAGTTGAGTCATTAGCTTAGGAACTGACGTCTCCACACCTGTTGCTCATTAATACTTACTGTGCCTGCATGTGCACCAAGTCCAGACTTAATACTGGTGACAATTCATTACATCTGTGTTTAATTAACGTACCAAAGCACCAGCCAGCCTACTAATGATAATACTCGGGGGTGGTAACCTCATCCATGAATGCTAGCTAATCTCGTCCTGCTGCTGGCATTACATTGTAGCTTTATTGTACAGATGATATCTACCTCTAACCCTACGTCTCCCCTTACTAACGCTAGCGACTGTTAGCATATTGCTGCCCTTCTACTAACATGCCAAGTAACAAACGCTGGGACGAGCTAGAAGCCGAGTTCTAGGTCAAAACGGGGGGCCCTTGGAAATGCAAACCCATGACCCTACTACGTTATCCATCTGTAAGAACATTCTGCGCTTCAGAGCAGCTAATTCAAGCACATTGCGTTGTAGCAACAGTTGACAAACCAGGTCACACAGCATTTGAAATCCTTTCAAATACTTGAGGCGGGTGATTGACGGACTCTCATGAGACTTGTACAGTACCTGTCATTCTCTGAGTTATTTTGTTAAGGATTTCAAACACTAAACGGGACTGGCCTCTGAATTAATCTGACATCATTCAATAGGCTCTATGCACACAGAATAACTCTTCCTACGTGATGAAAGGAACGGACCTCACACCGGAAGTTCCATGAAATACATGGCAGCGGACGATTGCTATTTACACTATTTATGAACGATTGTGACCTTTGTCACTAAATCGGTTCCATGCATCCATCTTCAACCGCTTATCCGTAGTCGGGTCGCGGGGGGAACAGCTCCACCAGAGTGCTCCAGACTTCCCTCTCCAGAGCAACATTTGTGACTTCCTCCTGGGGCATCCCGAGACGTTCCAAGACCAGTGATTCCTCCAACTGCGCCTTGGTCTGCCCCGGGGTCTCCTTCCAGTGGGACGTGCCTCGAGGACCTCCCTAGGCAGACGCCCCAGAGAGGCATCCTAACCAGCCGAACCACCTAAGCTGGCTCCTTTCCAGGCGAAGAAGCAGCAACTCATACTCCGAGTCTCTCTCGTGTGACTAAACTTCTCACCCTATCTCTAGGGGAGATGCCAGACACCCGTCGAAGAAAACTCATTTCAGCCGCTTGTATTCGCAACCTGATTCTTTCGACCATGGCCCACACTTCGTGACCATAGGTGAGAGTAGGAATGAAGATAGCTCGTACTAAATGGAACAGAGCCTTCATTAGTATCATCAGTAACATCTGTGAAGAAAGTAGGGAAGAGTCCCGGAAGTAGGAAGAGTTATTCTGTGTGCATAGAGCCTATTGAATCCCCCACTCTACCCACCCCACCCCCTCCCTCCCTCCCCCCACTCGTTGTAACTGGTCCCCTCTCGTCCTCCCAGCGGTGGTTTCAGCGTGTGTTTCGGACTCGGGACAGGGGGTTAGAGGTGAGGTTGGCTCTGGCTGTGCGGTAGCGGAGGCGGTGCAGGGCGTCACAGCAGATCCTGTTGGTTTCTCCTCAGGCAAGGAGAAGGCCAGCCCTGCTGGGCGCCCCCCCGCCCACTCTGACTCCCAGGCCCCCGACAGTGAGTCGGTCATTGTGGCGATGGAGAGGGTCTCTGTGCTCTTTGACAGGTACGCTGCCGACACACTGTGCGCACACACGGCACAGACACACACACACACACACAATCAATAATTAAATTCATCCTCGTATATAGCTAACATGCACATGGTTGTGCAGTTGTAACTTATTTTGTTACATTGCAGCACTCTCCTCTCAGTTACGTTACCTAAAACATGGTTTGTGGATTGAGCACGCACTACACTTATTTTTTTTTGTTTATTGCATTATTTTTTCCTCATTATTTTTCATTTGGGTATTTCCAATAGGGGCTGGCGATGTGGCGATACATATCGTCAAGACAAATACAATCTCTCCACGATATGCCTTTTCAGAGAGATCGTATATATTAGGGATGTCGGTAACGGTACATTGGCTTCCGTGAACAGCTAATCTCCTACTGCCTACTGTTGGTCCGATCCACTCCCTGTATGCCAGAGCAAAATCTCTGCCCCATTTGCTTTAGGTCGGCCTGTTTATTGGCATCTAAAGTTTGCAGAAGTGGTTTTCTTTGAACAAAAGTGCCACCCTTTTCACATTGGCCACCAGGAGGCCGATTTTTTTTTTTTTATATATTATTTTTGTCCAAACATCACGCAAAGCAGTACACATTATATCTATGGTCTGTGGTTGTATTATTTTCTTTATTATTCATTCTCATGGCATTATCCGGTTAATTAACGGTTGTTGTTTTCCTTTTTTTTAAATAGGCTACCCCAAATGTAATATGCATGTATAGGCTACATAATTAAAGTTGGAAGACGAATGGTATACATTTATGTATGCTCCTTTTAAAAAAAAGCAACATTTAACAATATAAATAAATTGTTGTAGGCTTAATCATCAATAAACAACGCATTGCATCTGCATGCATGCATCTGTGCGTCTACAGTACAGAGGTCCGCCAGTTCTAGTCCAAAACATAAATAAGTCCAGTCCAGATCTGAGCAGCCTATACCAATAAAGCCACTGGACGCATGGGCTAAAGGTCATTACACACTGGCGAATTAGCGACGCGATGCGAATAAGCGATCTGAAAATGCGAAATATTGCATGTTGCAGTTCGCCTGCAAATCTCTGCAAAATACGACACCAGAGCGAACAAATAAAGAGCGAAAACGGTCGCATTTTCGCACATTCGCCACTGATGTGGAAGCTTGCATGGACTTCAATTGTTTTTTTTAAATGTATTATTAAGGAAGATCAGCACGGAAGCCTGTGTGTTTCTGAACCAATCAGAGTGTCGCATCCCTTCAGGCTATGGGACGTTAGTATTCGTGACGCGTGGAGTTTGTTTACAAGTCCATGTTGATGGGCTCTGATCGGTGAACCAATATCCTCCAGTGGTTGCTCCGAGCGCGCCTGCCCCTCTAGACCAGAACGCACGCACAATATCGTGGGTTGTGATACTGCCTGAAAAAGAATATGTATATTAAAATAGCAGATCTACAAGCTCATAGTGTGGCACTCGAGCTTGTAGATCTGCTTTTTTTTCCCGTGAAAATGTGGAGCAACTCTTAATATATATACTTTCAGAGTGAGTGTTTTTAACTCAAATCTTTGCTTCTGCGGCGGGGTCCCTGGAACAACGTATTTCAGATGGGGGTCGGCGACTTATTACATATAATTTCTGGGGTCCTTGACATTTAGAAGACATTTAAAAAATGTCGACGTCAGGCCTAAATGGGTTAATATAATATAATATTTTTCCATACCGCCCGTCCCTAATTTCCTTCATTTTCTTTGTCAGGATCCGTAAAGGTTTGCCCAGCGAGGCACGGGTGGTGTCCAGGATCCTGCCCCAGTTCCTGGACGACTTCTTCCCCCCACAGGACGTCATGAACAAGGTCATCGGAGAGTTCCTGTCCAACCAGCAGCCGTACCCACAGTTCATGGCCACCGTCGTCTACAAGGTCAGCAGCAGCATAGCCTCGGAAAATCAGATGTTTTTATTTCCAGGGAGAAAAAAAGTCTGGGGCCGAGTCCACTTCAATACAGCATACAGTAGCACAAACGTTGATCACTCTCTGCTGATTTCTGATCGTTTGCACCTTTGTTACACACAGACACTCCTCTCTCTCTCTGTCGCTCTAATTAATTAGTCTCATGTCGCACAGCTGCGTGTAGATTCTCCCGGCGGATCCTGCTGGGAGCTGCCTATGCTATAGAAAGCATAGGTGGACCCCAGGCTAGCAGCAGCATGACACCAGTGTTGATTTAGTTTTAGTCATAGTCCCTTTGACAGGGGCGTAACTACCGTGACGCAGACAACGCGACTGCGTGGGGGCCCAGAGGCAAGGGGGGCACACGGCCGCTCACCCGTGCCGTCTGTAAAATAAAATTATAAACACATAGGCCTACAGAGATGCAATGACAGTTGAGTTGAACGAAGTTTGGCGGAGCCTGGTGATGGCTGTTGCTATAGCACACACAGCCACCATACCATGCATTGTGTGATGTGCCCCGCCTCCCCAACAGCTCTGTTAGAGCATAGGGCTGTAGGCTAACAACGTGAACAAGTCAGAAGTGTCTGACTGTGGCGAGTGTGCATGCAGTGGGCTTTCCCAGTCTCGAGTCCCGACAGCCAGGTACGTGCACAAATCACAACTACAACTGTACAGTGCCCCGCTGATTATAAACCCACACACACAGTTTGGACTTGTTTTTACAGGCTGCTGTACATTGCCCCGCACAGCCACTGCTGTTTCTAAGCCAGGGGGGGGGGGGGGTGCTGTCGTCTGGGGCACTCGCTGATCAGCCTGCGTCGGGGCCCACTGGCATCTAGTTACGCCACTGCCCTTTGAATACATTTTAATTTAGTTTTAGTATGTGATAATGTGACAGGGTGTGACTGGGGGGCTGCCATCGCGCAGCCTCCACCTTTTCACCAGAAGAGAATTTTGTTTTGAGTGGTGCAGCCACTCCTATAGACAGCTATGTCAGTGTGTGACAGGGTCTGTGTCAGTGTCAGTGTCTGAGCACGGAAATAGCGTTATAGCGTTTGTTCACCACCAAGTGTCACTGTTGCACAGCCTAACACACAGACCAGGGAAGAGGGCTTGTACAGTACAGTACAGTACAGTACAGTACCACTCACTTCAGCAATGAAGGGAAAACGGCACCCGCTAAATGCCATATCTCCAAAACTGGTGGGCCAAACTGAACAACCAATATACCGGCGCCATACAAAATTGTCTCAATAGAGTGCAGAAGTCCTGAAACCACTCGCTCACCCCCTGGTTCATGGATGTTTTTCTCTTTGGAGAATAACATTGGGTGATCTCAATATCGTCTTATATAAGAATTTTGGTCCAAAAATAAACAAACTTAATGTATGTGCATTTTAATCTATGTTATGCAAAGCTCTAGAATTCATGATTTGAGGTATCCTTTCGTCTGAGGCGTAATCCAAATAAACATATCATATGGTTACTCTCTAAGCAAATGGTATACAGAATTCTAATTGGAGCTAATCTTGGTAAACAGTTACTGGCTCGTCTCTGTGTTGACTGCTTTAGGGAGTTCTCCTGTTTGAACAGACAATAGGTTGCCAAGACAACGTTGAGGAGACCGGGCACAGATTTGTCTGCTGTTTTTTCTCAGACCGTTTTGAACACAATTAGACCTCAGGACGATTCTACAAAAATCCCTTCTAAATCCTAACAGTTTCATGAAAAACCTATGTTTCTATGTCAGTCGATATGTGGCTTGAAGACAATTATATGGCTATATATAACAGGCACTATAAAACATGAATATTTTTGTTGTTAATATATTATTTGTCCCCCCCTTGGCCAGGTGTTCCAGACTCTCCATGCCACCGGTCAGTCCTCCATGGTGCGTGACTGGGTGCTGCTGTCCCTGTCCAACTTCACCCAGAGGACGCCCGTAGCCATGGCCATGTGGAGTCTGTCCTGTTTCTTTGTCTCAGCGTCCACATCCCAGTGGATCTCAGCCCTGTATCCTTTGTCCTCTGTGTGTATGTGCATTGGTGTGTGTGTGTGTGTGTGTGTGTGTGTGTGTGTGTGTGTAAGTATTTTTTGTTTATGTACACGTACAGTGTATGTAAGAAATCAAGCACTGAGAGCATGGCGGTTATCCTACAAAAAAAATCAGCATCCTCTGATCTCAGGAATTCTGCCCTCAAAAGCTAAAATCTATTCATTGCAGTACAAATGCAATGCAATGTACAGCGCATAACCCTAAGTCTGCAAATAACTTTGAGTGTGCATATCCCCGGTTATGGACTAGTTCCCCTCAATTGGTTCATTGTAGCTACAGTACAGTACAGTAAGGTTTTTTCTGTCAACTATTGGTGGAATGATATTTCAGCTGTAAATTCATCCAAATCTCACGCAAATCGGTACAGATGATCTCTGTAGTCATGTGATCAAGACGCATTTTGCCAAACATCACACACGCTCCTATCCTCCTGGTGGAGACTTGTGCCCAGAAGGGCACTTTTTCTAGTTAAAATTAAAACACCAACTTTTTTAGACTCCTTAGAATCTTCATCAGGGCATGCATGATCATTCATGCCCTCATTTATTTTGTCTTTATTTGAGGGGTGCTATCCCCTCCTATAAACAGGCTGTTTATAGGAGCTGCTAGCGCCTCCTATAAACAGCTATAGTGTAGATTTTTTCTGAACACAAACATTAAATGCCATCGACAATGAATGGAGACTTTACGTCATGTGCCAATAAGGGACCACCGTTCTTGATGATGATTAGAGCGCCACTCACTTCATCCGGGTGTGCTATTTAACCCATTCAGGACGGGAACCCCTTTTGATGGGTTAAGGATTACTTTAGCTATTGAAAAATTGCAGATCTGCGAACGTTTTTAACACAAATCTTTGCTTCTGTGGGATCGAGTCCCTGAAACAACATATTTTCAGATGGGGGTCGGTGGCCAAATACAGATAATTTTGGGGGTCCTTGACATGAAAATGTTTTGAGAACGACTGACACAGAAACATAGATTTTTTTTTAATCTGTCAGGATTTAGAAGACATTTCTTGTGTAAAATCGTCCTGAGGTCTTAAATGGGATAAACGTCTTAATATCTCTTTTGGGTCTCGACCTGAAAGGTTGGGGAACCAACCAACTGTTATATAAATGTCTCTGTTCATAAATTGCTCCGTGGTGCTCCTTAACCCTCGGTGCGCCGCGCCCACCCACCGCAGGCTGCCCCACGTGATCAGCCGCATGGGCCGTAGCGACGTGGTGGACGTCAACCTGTTCTGCCTGGTGGCCATGGACTTCTACCGGCACCAGATCGACGAGGAGCTGGACCGCCGCGCCTTCCAGTCCGTCTTCGAGACGGTGGCGGCGCCGGGCAGCCCCTACCACCAGCTGCTGGCCTGCCTGCAGTCCATCCACCAGGACACCTCGCTCTAGAGAGTAGAGAGGCACACGTAGAGGTAGTTAGGGGGAGGGGGGGGGGGGGGGGCATGGATGTATTTTGGAGGGGTGGGATTGTCTATGATTAGGACCAGACATTGCAGACACACGCCGTGTGCACACCTTCCAACTGAGATGAAAGGTGACGGGGATCCGATGCTAATTCCGACGGAGCATTAGTCTGACATGCGGGGACAGTCGGACTAGCGCTCCAACATGCGCTGCTCCCGTGCTTGCGGTTTTTGGTTAGGTTAGGGTTTTAGGTAGGTTGTCGGTCTAATGACTGTCGGAATAATAATGGTGTCGGAACTAAAGCCTGTACCCGAATGTTCTGTCAAAAATGATCCACTGTAGACACTACTGTACCTACCACTAGCGCATCTGTTGTGTTGACAGGAAAACATGACACAAACTGCTGAACGGTGAAGTCACCAACGGTGTCACACTGAGGACTGAAGAAACGGACATGGTGGGGAAGTAGGAAATCTAGGAATCCGTGTTAGAAGATGTTAGGATGTACGATAAAGAGAGTGAGTGAATGTCTCTCGATCAGCACTATGAAATACACTGGCTCCTAATTCTTCAAATTGGGATGTTTGCCTGCACCTCACCTTCCCACAAAGGACCGTTCCTTGGGGATGGACAACACAGCACGCTGAATAATTCCTCCTACCCAGCACCTTGACCAACATAGATATAAATAATATTAATCGTATAAAGAAACTGGATTTGTATATTTTCTCGTGAGGACTTTGCTTGAGCATTGTGGTTTAATGAAGTGGGCGGGGTGGGGGGACAACGACGACAAACAAAACTGAAAACAAGTATTTACTATATTTAAAGTTCAGATACATCTATTTTCAGTGTGATTTGTTATGGAGGGCAAAAAGATCTGATTATAATAACTGACATGGGGCCTGAAATGCTTGCTTGATGTTGTCACTGACTAGTTGTGTTCTCTTTTTATTTAAATTACTCTCGGACTATGGAAGCATAAAAGTGATAGAAAAGAGAGAGAGGTATGTTTTATGTGTCTTTTGGAGTAAATGGATCTCTAAACTAAATGGCCATAGTATTTTTCCCCCCCGTTCATGTTCACATATGAGAATATCAGAGAGCTGCGATTGTATCTGTCACTGCAGACCTGTTGTGACTGAGCATGATTCTTGTATCTCTCTGTCTGTGTGCAGTGACCTATTCAAGAAGCTAGGAGGAGGAGGAGACGGAAACAAAGGATTAGACAGTCCCACCGTGAGGCTCAGGGGAAAGCTCACTGGAACACCTCACTCAGCAGTAATGACTGGAGAAAAAGACCCATTAGGAATAGGGATGGAGCTCGTTACGTTTTATTGATAATGAGCAACTTATCGAGCCTGCTTATTGATCCGGGCTTTTATCGAGCCCACTATTGAGCTTTTTTCTCTTATTTTTGTGGAAAGCCTTAGACGACAAATTCTGGAACTGGTATTTATTTTTAATGGTCAGTTACTTGTGACAGAGTTTTTGGCTCACCACCATCTAAAGTAACAAAATTAACATTGGCAGGTATCAATACACGTTTAGACCGACATGTTTGTGCCAGCATGGGTGATTAGATTTATTTCTTGGTCGCCCCTTGCCTTGACATGGCATTTGGCCTTGCTTGTTTTAACATGACATCATGGGCTGCAAACGTGCTCGACGAGCCCAAAGCTTATTGATACCGTGTTTCGATACATTTAAGAGTTTGTAATGGGGTCAGGTTTCAAGCTCCATCCCTAAAAAATGCCATATTTTAATTTTATATTTTTGTGAATTAATAGAATGTTCATTCCCCCCACGCAGCGATAAAGGTGTTTATGGTGTAGCTTAACTCTGTCTAGTCCTTCTCAGAATCCTCGCTGACGTTGATCTCGAATGCATCGGTATCCCATTTGTTGTCATTTCTTTAATTCTCAGGATGTAAGATGTCATTAATTAATGATGATTTATTGTTGTAATAAGACTGGAAGTCATTCTTCATATATCTTGTAAAAAGAGTAAACGTATAATTGTAAAGTAATACAAAAAGCCATTGGTGCATGACAAGATAAAAAAAACTGTGTAAAAAGTGAGAAATTCAATAAGACGGTGAGAAAATGTGATGCAAATTCTTTTTTTTCTCGAGTATCTCTTTTCCACACAAACACACTGGATCCATAGACGACTTGGCCAGACGGCAGCAACGAGCTGCGATCACAACTCATTCGAGGTTTACCCTTGCGTTGCCTGGCAGTGCGGTAGGCTTCCTCACTGTGTACACACACACACACACACACACACACACACACACACACACACACACACACACACACACACACAGGCCTTGGATAAAGACTGAATTATGTCCTGTTCTTTGAAGCTTGCTGAAGCATGCTGAACCACTGCTCTCTGTCCTCTCGTAGTCCTTAGTATTGTATTTCTTACTATGGTCGCCGTTAATGACAGGCCAAGCGATGGGCTGACATTTAGCAATGCAACACAATCCAAAGGGAATCCTGTGAACCTTAATAGTGAGCAAGAAGAGCTTTGACAAATCAAACAGGTGGGAGTTGTAGCTGGTAAAGCAAGTCACGTACGTGACAACAGTTTTCTTGTCTATCGTTTTTAAATGCTTTAAAATGCTCCTGTCAGTTTAAGAATCGTGAATAAGCCATCGACGTCCATGTTCTTAGTATAGCATATTGAATATATTAGTCTAGCACTTTCACATTGTTATTTGAGCGACTTCTGATGCCCCGAATCTCCTACATGCAGTAGGTTTCTGTGACATTCCACTCTCAAACACTGAAGACAATGTACTTGTTTTCATTTGTTTGTGGTACCAAGTCATACTGTATTCACATAAATGATTAGCCCCCCCCTGTTGCTTAGCAGTCTGCAGATTATTGAAATTGTAAGAGGAATGTTCCAGCGGGAACCCTCCCTAAAACAGCCTTATACTGTGCCAGATTAGTTGAGGCTTTTTGGTCCCAGTCAGCAGCTGAGAACACACTCTTTCCAGTACCAGGATTTAGTTATGTGAGAAGTTGATTTAAAAAGAAAATGTCTAGCCTTTTAGACATTCAAAAATACTTTTTTTCCCCTTTTTTTTAAGATTGTTTGACTTTTCCAAATTGTCTATAATTATCTCATCCAGACTAGAGTAGAGGGAAATACTGTCTACACTAGAGCCCCTGTTGTGGTAATAAGATTACCCAGAATTCTTTTGTGGATTTGGAAGATGGAGGTTGGGAGGTGGATGAAGGTGAAGGTCAGATGGGTTTAAAAACGGGACCAACTGTTGCCCTCAAAGACACTACTGTACAGGTGCAGTATATGAAAGTGATTGATCAAGCTATTCATTTGGGCCAAGAGAAAAATCATTTGATTTATTTTATAAGGAGACTTTGCTAGCTTTTCCCCATAGTACAAGATCTTTACATATAAAGCGACATGCCTTAGCAATCTTTGTGAAACACTTTGAAATGGCCAATGATTCTATTTCAGAGGAGGCTATGATAAAACCATATAGTTAAAATGACCTAGTTGTATTGCTACAACTGGCCAAGACCCCTCAATCAGTGGACATTCTATAGGACACGTTTCATGGTCACCTGTAAGAAAATGAAGATTGTGTATTTAATTCAAGGACGATATTTTAAGGAGGTTAACCTTGAATCTTGATATGGTATGTTATAGAAATGAATAAAGTATTTAAAGATATTTCCTTGGAATTGGTGTCATCTCGTTTGTTTTTTGTTAAAGGTCCATTGTAACATTTAGTAACTGCATGTTATGCACCTATGCTATCTATTCTAAATTTAAGAAAACCGACACTTTTTCTGACAGCCGACGGCAGCCTTTCTTAAATTTAGAATAGATCGGCGAGCCAGTACAGGTGCAGATTCTAGTACCGGCGAGTTCAGAGCTGAGGGCCTTTTCAACCTGCAAGCTGTCCCTGTCTGAGACCAGCAGAGTCAGCCGCGAACATGAACAAATTGCAGTCACAAGCTGATGTCATGTCGTTTACATTCATTAGGAACAGTAAAGGCCCTATAGTTGCGAATGCAGTGAGCACTTACTATGAGACCTAGCAGATCATGTCTGTGTGTGTGTCTGTCTGTCTGTCTGTCCCGCTTTTGTGCCCATATATGGAGTTGAGTGATTTGTTTGTGATTGATGCAAGTGTCTGTCCCGCTGTTACGTCACCATGACTCAGCCATAACCATATAAGGAGTCCCCAAAGCAGCTATACGTCCAAAACCCAAATATGTACGAGCTGCGTTCGCTTCCCGCGTTTGCGCGTCTTACTTGTATACTTCCTTGTGGACAACTGCATGCATATATTCGAATAACTAGACAGCGGGAACCGCACTCCCTCAAGTCCTTGCCGATGCATGCGCAAGTTTGAAGTATGTCAGTGCCAGATATGCACATGCATTGCACAAGCCATGGGCATGGCGGTCTATCAGGTTTAATTTGTTTACGGTTATGTCTGATTCTTAGTGACATGGATATAGGTGTATCAGGTTTGTTTATGGTTATGACATAGTGTCATTATGTCAGAGTGACATGGCTGTGGTCCTGCCTATAAATGGGCGTATCGGGTGTGTTTATGGCTATGTTATGCCGGCCCGCCTTTCCCATTAACCCATTCTGGGCGTGAACCCCTTTTAGTGTTTTACCCCCTCAGGCCGGGAACCCATTTTGGGGTTCTGTACAGTATTTAAAAATGACAAATATTTGATGCTGCTATATAAATATTTGAAGTTTTTCAGAAAACTTAGGGATTTTTAGAATCGGCCTCAGGCCTAAATTTTAATCTAATATAAGGATGATCTAGATTCTAATCTAGAAGGTCAGAGAGCACACAGCATGTCAAAATGTTGTAAATCTTCTGTCCAGCTTGTTTCAGGCCACACATTGTTCATGGTGGCAAGCCTAACAATTTCAGTTGCTGCCTCATACGCATGAATTATCATATTTATGATTAAACTACATTAAGGGGTATTATTTACAGTCTGCTCATTATATGGCTCATGAAGCAGTGTGAACTCTAAGGGCCGATTCATACTCCTGTTTCGGCGCTGTAGTGCCGAAATGATTTCGGCTCGTCAGAAGTTTTCAGTAGCACCGAAGAGCCGACTTTAGGACGGTACCCGCCCCCCCGAACCTCAAATGACGTCAAATTGTAGGCTCTACAGAGCCGAACCGACTTTTATTCGGCTCTAAAATAGGAGTATGAATCGGCCCTAATAACTGCTAATAACTTTTTTGGAGGATGAATTATAGTCTGAATTATTTGTCATCACACATAATTTGTCAGCTAGAAGCTGTTCCATTTCCACTCAAAACTTATAATCACCCTTCAGAGAGCTAAAAGGAGAGAAAATTACTTTTATGGATTCAACCACGCATTTGAACAGAATACAATGAATTGCAGAGATTGACCATCTGTTTCTCTGCCAATTTTGTTGTGTTTTAATTAAGGGGACATGCAGGGTGCAATTGTACGGATGTCCGTCTGAAGATAACCAGGGCAAGAAGACCTTGGTTTGTAGACTGACACACCCTGGAGAACCAGGGTCAAGAAGTGTCCAACAGCTTATCAGCTAGGTCCCACATTTCTCTCGCACGCACGCACGCACACACACACACACACACACACACACACACACACACACACACACACACACACAATTTCTTTATTTGGATTTTCAAAAATCCAAATATATCAGAGTAAAACAATGCTACCAATTGTCATGGGCTGCTATACAGCGACACAAGCAGTCGCAGACTACCATCCAGTTAGTGGTATAGAAAGATGACGGCATCCTTTTCCACATCAAGTGACTGCATGCCAATAATGGCAGCAACAGAACAATTTTTCATCATTAATTGTTTTGCCCTGATCTTTTTAGCCAGTCCAACAATTTGTAGTCCTCACACATCTCCTTTGTAGTCCTTCACACATCTTATCGACATGCCCGCTGCCAATCAATATCAAAGCAATCGTTTTACAATTGCACCCACATGCAGTCAGAGATGGCATGTGTCAAGTGGTTGGTGTTTCAGTAATTAGCGCGCGCGCGCGCGCACACACACACACACACACACACACACACACACACACACAAGGGTCTATGCGGTTATAATAATCTAAGTAACATAAAGTATGTAGGCCTACTTATAGGCTACAATTTGGAGGTGTTTACTTTACTTGAGTCTTGGATCTATCATCTCCACTACTACATTTACTTTACTTTTACCCCATTTATTCGAAAACTTTAGTTACTATATATGGCCTGGGGGTCCTTGGCATATATTTTCAAATGGGGTTCCGCAGGCTAATATTAATGTATCATCCTCCTTGACATGAAAAAGTTGGGGAACCGCTGCCCTGGATTTACTTACTTGCCTCTGGTTGAGTATGTCCCCCTCCCCTCCACTCCCCTCCCACATCCCTCTAAACACACCTCCTATCCCTCCAGAGTGAGTCCAGTAGGCCTACAGTCCTCCTCCTCTACTTCGCCAGATGGTGCAGTCTTTTCTTTTGTTTACCCATTTCGTCCCAGAGTTTATACGTTCCCAACCCTTAGCTACAAAACTATGGGATTTGCCTGAGCAGCATATCATTCTTCATCATTGGACACGTACTGCGCGGGGGAAGTAAGTTATTTTAAAACTCGCACTAAAACAAACTCATTAATAGCAAACCAAACATCTTTGTTGGAACATTAAAAAAGGACCTGCATGCCTGCCACCTTTTTTTCGCCTTGCTTGGGCTTTTTACAACTCAGAATCATATACCGTTAGTTAGCCAGCTGTTATTTCCTAGCTGGGCTAGTTGCTTGGAGATCAAATACAGACACATCCACGCGTGCTCGTGTCCTATAATAACACTTTGATGTCCCCACTGTCTGCGAGACATCTGCGTGCGACGACGTGCACTTTTGACACCTGTGAGTGAAGTAGTTATGCAGCTGTTCTCTTTACTTTATCATTATCTGTGATTTCTCAATCTAACTTTGATCAATTTCTCTCGGTGAGCTGTTCTGTTCGTTCCATGCCGTTGACTGACAGCGCGGAAAGCCAATGACAGGCCGCGTGGCAGTCTGTGTACACTAGTGATCGTCATGGTTACACGACGACACGCCCAGAGCCATAGAGTAAGACAGAGTTGCGACAGTACATTTTAAGCACGACTCACTACAAAACTGTTAACTGTGGACGACACCATAAAGTATTACAATTGTTTTCAATAGGGCCCAGTGCCCACCATGTTCAATTAATCATAGTCAAATGGCGGCTCTTCTAGTAGTCCTGGACTGAAGTAGGCAGAATCAATGCACATGGACTCATCAGGCAACATTAAATCCCTTTATTTTTCGTAATAGTACACGCAGGGGACTTTAGTTGACACTGTACAATACTTTAAAACAGTTGTCATTATGTTGCAGTTGCACACATGCCTAAAATTGCTGATATTTGCGTCAACCCTCATTGAAAGCAATATTTGCAACCCCAGCGTATTGTCCCAGACTCCCATTTCAGCCGGCATGAACAGTAGCCTGGCTAATAAGCCAGACTCTAATCTTTTTTTTTTTTGCCAACGGCTGATTCGGTCTGGCTTATTAGCCAGGCTACATGAACAGTATGGAGCGCTCAGTTTTCTGCCCCCTTCAATGTCCTCCTATAACTCTGTGTTCCTCTATGGCTCTGGACATTCCAATATTCTGGGGTCTAACGGGGGCGGGACTGTGCGTTAAGCACGGGTGGATGCGCTGAGCTGAGGAACAAGTCACGGATGTGAAGTGAAGGAAGGGGGGGAAAAGTTTGTAGCTGTTGAAAAGTTTTATAATAAAAGCCGTGCATTTATAAGTCTGTTTTTGCGGACGATATGTGCCGTTTTATTAATGTTGTTAACTTGTTAGTTAAAATAGTTAATGTTAGTTAAACAGCCACTATTAGCCATGTTAGCAAACTTACCATTGGCTAAAGGCAGGCAACGCCAACGCGTCATCCAGTTTGACGTTAGTTAAGTTTGGACCATGTTCAGTGCATGATGAACATGCATGTATTATGATGAATTGAAAATGGTGGACCCTCTTGTAAACAAGCTGTAATGCTTTATGGTGTCGTCCACTCTCAGTTAACAGTTTTTGTTTTGAGTTGTGCTTGAAATGTACTGTAGCCTACTGTAATTCTGCAAATTGTTAATAAATACATCAATCAATCATGGCCTTTGTTTAGAACGCCTAACAGAGCGGACATAATGGCAGTAGAGAGGTTAATATAAAAGTTAAAGTCTTGTGTTTCAATGTGCCATCAGTGTGTGTGTCCCTCATGCATGCTTCTATACCTCTGAGCTGTACTGTGCCTAGTGTGTGCCACTCTTGAGAGTGTAACATCAAACCAAATGGACCCTCCCAGGTCCATTTGGTTTCATTCTACGCCCTCAGGACTCAGAGTTGACCATTTTACGCCCTCATGGTCACACGACAACAAAATATTCAACGTTTTGCAAATGAGAGGCTAAATGAGTAAATGTCGTGGCTCAAATGCCGAATAAATAACGGTCCTTAATATGAAAAGTGTTGAAAACCACTGCCATACCCCATCCATTGGACAAGACCTGTCGTGTCAGATGACAGTCAGTCACCACCCTGTTCAGGTGTGGTTTCGGGTGCACTACTTCACCCTCACCCTACGTTTTAACAGCGGGCGACCTTTGAGACCAACGGCGAGCGTTGCTTGAATTTAATTGGCTATCGCCAAATCGCCTACTATCGCCGGGCGACGTCGCCCAAAAGATGAATTATTTTAATCTTTTCGGCCGAAGTTCTTCCGCCCACTTTTCGACCATCGCCTGTTCGCCTGCTATCGCCTCTATCGCCAGTAGTTGCCGGGTGACCCCATTGACAAATAATGCACTTCCGTAAAATGTGTCTGGCTGTCGCCCGCTGTTAAAACGTAGGTTAACCCTAACCTCCCACGGGGCAGCACACCTAAACCTAACCTTAACCCTCTCCCAACCCTTAACGCACCCCTCACCAACCTTAATCCGGTCGTTTTAACTCACTCCTCACCAACCTTAATCCGGTCGTTTTAACACACCCCTCACCAACCTTAATCCGGTCGTTTTAACGCACCCCTCACCAACCTTATGTCTAACCAATGACTAGTCTAAACTAAGTATGCCCCAAAGACTAGTCTAAACTAAGTATGCCCCCCGTGGTTTCATTTAGGACGCACAACATGATTGCATTCTGCTATTGTCATTGTCAACAGAATTACGTCCATCCATCCCCCATGCATGTGAATAAAATTAATTTTAATATGATGCAAGATTCTACAGTGATGCAAATAGCCTGGATCCTTTTTTAGACTCACTAAATTGAGAAAGGATGCAATCATGTCACTGGGATGGGATGCAATACTGTAATCAGTACTCTACTCTAACATCGCTGAAGTAGGACTCATAACATGTCCCTGGCTGGGAGTCTGGGACCCATCTAAAAGACCACTCCTGAGTCCATTGACATTACTGGTTACAGAAGGGGAAGACAAAGTATGCCAGGCAGAGGAATTCTAGCACGCTCTCCTCAAAACACAGCCGTCCCAGGCGTACAGCCGGAGTACAGCCTACCAGGCAGAGCAGTTCGCTCTGCCTGGTATTCCTAATCGTAACCCCAGTAAACTATGCCTAAACGGTTAAACCTTATTCCATCCTAACCTTAACCTCAGTAATTAAACGGTGCCAAAAACTAACCCTATTCCTAAACTTAACCCAGTAAAACGATGCCTAACTCTAAACTTTTTCTTAACCTTATTCTTAGTAAAATAAATACAAGAATTCAAAAACCGCCCCACCGAGCGGTCGGTGTGAGGTGGGTCGGCGGAACAAAATGACGGTGAGCGTGTTTTTAAGGCGAGCATTCCAGTTACCAGGCAGAGACAGGGAGAGCTATATGAGGATATAATTTGTACATGCACGGTAAAATCTGAAGCGTTCAACAGTTTGGTTACACTTGCTCAAGTCTTGTTCCCTCTTGGAGTTAACCCATGACCTGACACTAAGTCATAACAGTTTTCAGAAAAACCTATGTTTCTATGTCAGTGCGGTGCTCAAACTATTTGAATGTCAAAGACCCCCAGAATTATCTGTATCTGAAAATATGTTGTTCCAGGGACCCCCCGGAAGCAATTTTTTTTAAAACGTTCGCTCTGAAAGAATATATTCAAAGATTTGCGCCACATTCATACGATTTTTCAAAAACAGCAGATCTACAAGCTCGTAGTGTGGTACTCGGTGCCGCACTATGAGCTTGTAGATCTGATGTTTTTCAATACCTAAACTTTAATCATTATTTTAAACTTTAGATCCTAAAGTATAAAAGAATGCTTAAAACACCAAAAACGGTTCCCGTCCTCACTCACAATTTCACAGTGTATTTTATCTCTTTGTTTGCTTGTTCTACAGGTATCATGGCATTAAAACCTGGGAAGAACGCTGCATATGGGCGGGAACGATAGCGGAGCAGCGCCAGAAGAACTGAGGCCATGCTCTCACTCCTCTGTCACATTTAGGCGCTCTCCGCAAGCCTTGTCATAGCACCTCGACACACACAGAGCAGCATGAGAAGAGGAGACACATCGAACATGTCCCTGTGTAAGACGTGCTTTGGCTGCAGTGCCTGCTGACGCACACACCGACGCAACGGACGGAATCTTTCTGCGTCGATAGATAAGAGACGGCGCGAAAGCTTGCTATAAGCGCAATGTTCAGACAGCGGGATGGGTCCTCCTCCAAGGCACGGCAGGCCGGCGGTGGAAGCAGTCTGGCCTTACATCAGCTTCCCCTGGCCTCCTCCTCCTCCACCCAGCAGGGGCGAATTAGGGCCGTGGAGGTGGCGAGGGGGAGAACGGGGTATGGCTTCACGCTGTCGGGCCAGAGCCCCTGCGTCCTGAGCTGCATACTGAAGGGGAGCCCCGCGGACTACGTCGGCCTGCGTTCGGGCGACCACATCCTCTCGGTCAACGACATCAACGTCTCCAAGGCCTCGCACGAGGACGTGGTGAAATTGATCGGCCGCTGCTCCGGCGTCCTGAGGTTAGTCATTGCCGAGGGCGAACGCCACCGAAGGCACCACCACCGTGCCGCCGGCAGCCGCCATCATCACAGCAGCAGCGCCGCCATGGCGCCGCCTTATCTCGACTCGTGCTCCAGCGACGAAGAGCTGGGCGGGTTTCACGATGGCGGCGGCAACAACAGCAGCAGCAAATTGTCCCGCGGCGCTTGGTATAACAAACCCAAACTGGACTCTAAGCAGATGGGCATCAACCGCGCGGAGAAGGTGGTGGCGGAGATGCAGTCCGGAGGCATCTTCAGCATGATCTTCGAGAACTCCAGCCAGTCCTCCAGCAGCTCCGACAAGGAGAGGGCCGCCGTGACCTCCTCCTCCTCGTCCAAACATCACCGTCCGCTGTCCGAGCCGGAGTTCCTCCCTCCGTATCGGAAACACTCGCGCTCCAAGAGCAACCCCAACCTGCTGTCCGAAGAGGAGATGGCCCGGGTTCTGAACGACGACTCTGTGTTTCTGGACGCAGACTTCCACCAGCTCCATCTCCACCAACACCACCACCACCACCACGAGCATGAGGTGGAGGTAAGGGACGGGTAGGGGTGGGCCATATGGAAAAATATTATATCATGCAGTACCACGATCCATGATATTTAGATATTATAACGATTCTTTTTCATGTTTTTAATGGTTATTCTTCAAGTTACTCAAGGGTCGTGTTTCACGGTAATTAATGGCACCTCTGCGCTGCTTACGGAACTGCATCGGCTCGTTCTTGCAGCAACACAGGCGTACCATTAATGACTTTAAAAAGCACACCCTCTCTCGTGTATAGATATCTCTGTAAAGGCATATATCATGAAGACATTGTATCATCTCGACGACCTTTATCACCGTATCGCCCACCCCTCCCAGGTAAGGGAAGGCCATGAGCCAGGCCTGGACCCCGGTGAAGGCATCCTCAACGTGGGCATGATCGTGGGCTACCTGGGCTCCATCGAGCTGGCCTCCACCGGGGCCAGCCTGGAGAGCGACAGCGTGACAGCCATCAGAGGCAGCATGCGACGTCTCCGGGCCGAGCAGAAGATCCACTCCTTGGTCCTCATGAAGGTATGGTGAACACATCTACCGCTTCTCCTTTTTAAAACAACGCATCGCGTCATGTAGGAATAGAGCCACAGTCCGTTTAGTCTCGAGTGAATAATCGGTTGAGAGAAAATTGATCAGATATAATTTTAGTAATCAAATATACGGTTTAGTGAATTTGTAGTATGTGCCCTGTCCAATTTCACTTTGAAATGTGAATGCTTGTCTTGGCTGTTTGATATTATTATTTCATTTTACTGTAATGGTAAACATGGTGTGAGCATATAAACACTGTCATTATTGTTGTTTCCCAAACCATTTGTGGGACTCACGAACCAATTTGTATGGGTCTCGACTCGAGTGAAAATCAAAAAATATTTTCCTACATTTAAAAACGAAATATATATTTCAAAAGATTTATTTTTCGAAATAAATGTAAAAATATATGTAATTTTAATATTTTATACACAAACAAATAAAATTGCACAAATAAACAAAAATAATAATTAAGAAGTAGTGAGAATAGACGATCTACAAGCTTGCAAGCGCTTTTGTGCTTCTACATGCGTTATTTTTCACTAGTTCGGGTCCCGGGCAAACGTCTAATCTCTCTTTTGGGTCTCGACCTGAAAAGTTTGGTAACCAGCACAGCTCTAGTGAATGCAGCATCATGTTCTTCTAACACCTAATAACTCCCCCCCCCCCCCCCCCCCCGCCACGCCATGCAGGTGATGCATGACAGCGTGCGTCTCTGCAGCGACAGAGGCCAGGTGCTAGCCACCTATCCCGCGGAGAAGCTAGCCTTCAGCGCCTGTTGCCCGGACGACCGACGCTTCTTCGGATTGGTCACCATGCAGGCCACGGACGACCACGACGAGCGGCGCTGCCACAACAACAGCGGCCGGGAGGAAGAGAGCAGTCTGAGGACCTCCTGTCACGTGTTCATCGTGGACCCCGACCTCTGTCACCACCAGGTGTGTTGATTCAAATGTGTTACGTGAGACCTTTTTTTTGTTTGCATTTGGGTATGAAATTATGTTAAAGGACCACGGTGTTCCCAAAGTTGGGGTCGGGACCCCACATGGGGTCTCGACCTGAAAAGTTTGACTGTGGAGGTCGCGAAATAGTTTTGGGTCATCAAAAGTATTTGAAAACACCTGGATAGAATTCAACAGAATGAGTGAAATACAATGTAAGAATGATTACAAATACATTTTAACCATACTTGTTACAAAACCCTTACATAGCCCTAGGCTTAATAGAGCACAGAAACAAATGCAAACAAGGTTGTAGACAGTATATAGAAAATGACCAAAAAATTACAACTTCCTGTCAATTTGTGTTTTCTTAATTTCCTGAAAAATTAACATTTTGTAGTTGGGTGGTTTCTCCCCGACAGCAGAGATATACAGTAAATGAGGAGCATACTGTATGAATTTCTAATCAATAGAGCAATTATTTGCAAAGTGTTCTAGCCCTTTTAATGACATCATACATTAATCATCACTATGTCACACACACACACACACACACACACACACACACACACACACACACACACACACACACACACACACACACACACACACTATCACAGGAACAATTTTGAGGAGATGGAAAATGTCGAACATGCAGGTTCAATTTCCAATCACCACTTATCATTTCTTCAGGTCCATTTGGGCGTGGCCTCGAGGTTCGGCTTCGAGTGCACCCCGGACCCGGACACGGGCGGCTGCCTGGAGTTCCCCCCGACGTCCCAGCCCCTCCTCCAGTTCGTGTCGGTCCTCTACCGGGACATGGGGGAGAACATCGAGGGGGTCCGCGCCCGCGCCTTCCATGACCCGGACAACGACGCCCAGCAGAACCACAGCACCAGCAGCAACAGCGACAGCGGCATCGGCAACTTCCTGCCCGAGGAGAAGAGCAACAGGGTGCTGCTGGTGGACCTCGGCGGACCTAACAACCACAACCCCGGCCCCCCGCCGCCGTCGCGCCACTGGGACAGCCCTCCTCCCCCTGCCTCTCACCACCTCCCGCCTCCCCCTCCTCCTCCTCCGGCGGCTTTGAGGAACGGACACTACAGCCGCCACGACCCGCCTCTGGCCGACCTCCCCTCCATGCCTCTCTCAGTCTCTGACGGGCCTGGCTGGCACTCCCGAGGAGGGGCCTCCCACCCACCACCACCACCACACCACTACCCAGCGCAGGGGAAAAGGGGTGGAGCGCTGGGAGCAGGAGGAGGAGACAAGAGAGGAGGAGGAGGAGGAGGAGGGGTGGAACAGCAGCAGCAGCATCGCTGGCTGCCCGTCCATGTGTTGAGAGACTGGCGTCAGCAGCACCACCATCACAGCAACGTGCCGCCGCCTCACGGCGTCCTGAGCAGCGACCAGGAGTCCTACGCTGAGTCCACGGACGGGTGGTCCTCGGCCAACTGCAGCACCCTGCCCCCGCCCATGAACAAGATCCCGGCCGACCGCTACCGGGCCCCCGGGCTGGCCCCCGGAGACCACCTGGTGGCGGTGGGGGGGCCTCCTCCTCCTCCTCCACCTCCACCACCTGGCGCTGCTGCAGGGAGCCAGCCACCTCCTCCACACCCACACCACCACCCCCAGTCCCACTCCCACAGGCTGGCCGCGCAGAAGGACGAGTGGGCCAAGAAGCTGTTTGGCGTCGGGGAGAGGGAGAGGTCCGGGACGGAGAGAGGCAGCGGCAACAGGGAGAAGAAGCGAGGCGGGAGCGCCAAAGACACGGGGGAGAAAAAGGTAATCCGATGTGTGAAAGAATGGAGGGTTTTTCTGTGCCATATGCTTCTCAACAAGGTTATTTCTCTGGATGCATTAGAGGAGTAATTCGAATCCAGCTGGGTTTCTTTCTATGTCTTAACTTTTATTCCATATAGTTTGAATTTTCGTTTTTTTACCCTCAGTAAGAATACAGCATGCTCTCCACACAGTGGTGTACTGTATGTTCCGCTTAGCTACTTTCTGGGACTGTCAAACTTTGTGGAAGGCGAGTGTTAAAAGTAACCCTGAGATGAGACTCTCCCCAGTAGGCAGGCTGTCACACACTCCTGTCTGTTGGTGGAAAATTACTCTCCAGTGTGTGCATCCAAGGCTCTCTCTCTCCCGTTTATTGCGGCCATAAATTCATCCGTGTCCGTCCATGTGCTCTCCTCTCAGACATGATCTAATTGAGCTCCTTCAGGGGCCTTCGCACTCTCTCGTTCAGTCGCTCAATCAGTCGGTTGCTTTTCCAGTCGTGTTGAAATGTGTGTGTGAGGAGACACCGAACGTAGCTGAAACCAATTTGATGTACCGTGTACTAATGACCCCAACAGAAAGCACACTGATGGCTCCTGTTGTTAGACCTGGTGCGAGTGTGTAGGGATGAGTCATTTATCCACTCTACTCCGGTATCAAAGCATGCATTATTCATGTACAGGACATCTGTCTGTGGTGAAAACCATCTGTTTCTCTCAGGAGTGAGCAGTGAGCACACACACCTGATGCTTACAATACTACTACGATAGTCCCGTAGACTAGTATGTCCTGTGAAAGGAAGTCCTTTATACACCGTTACATATTTAACTGCTGTCACAATTACAAGTTTAAGTTGACGATTCATTGTCACACAAAATAATAATCGTGATTAACGATTTAATTGAGCATTGAAACGAACAATTTGTACTTTCAGGCCTCGTAATCACAAATTGCACTGGGCAGATATGACAAATAACTATACAAAGAAATCAGACACATTTTATTATTATAATAATAATAAATAAATAAACTTGTGTATATTATTAAATATTATTATAGAATTATTAATAACATGTAATAATTGTGACAGGCCTAATTTACATATTACATTTTTTTTTACACTTTTGTCTTCCCCCCCGACATTCATACCAAAGCGATGCAGGCACCAGAAATGTACAGGAAATGTATTTATTCGTCTAGTTTAACGTAAATATACGGTTTCTGAAAACATAGTTGTTACGTTCCAAAATAACCTGAGCACTAGTAACCTGCAGTGTTCATTTCGTACTTACATGATTTTGTTTGGAAGAGAATTCTGGGAATCGCAGTTCTAACATATCTTACTATCCTGGTTGACCACCTGGCTGAGCTTGTTTTTTTATCTCTAACTGAGAGATTTCCATACCAGGAGATGACGTTAAAAGTGAGAATACTAAGTGAGTGACCTACTAGAGACCATGGTCAGTTTGTGTTTACTAGCATTGAAACGTCTCAATTTTACTGAGAATTAGAAAAATGTATGGTGGCATGTCTTCATGCTTCATGTAGCCTACTGTAGCTTATCTGTTAGTAGGAATGTGTGTGTGTGTGCAAAGTTTTACAGCAATCAGACGCTGCGTTCATGATTTGAGGCATTTTGTTCAAAACGGATGACTCCTGCAAACTTTGGACGCCAATTTGAGCGAATTAGGATGGAATATTAAAAAATATATAGATTTAGACTATTTTGTTGTCGTTGGGGGGGAAAGCCAGTCTGAAAAGGTGGGTTTTGAGTGTGCTTTTGAACATGTCAAAGGTGGGGGCTGATGTGGGCTGGGAGTGAGTTCCACATTGAGGGGGCGGCCATTGCGAAGGCCCTGTCACCCCAGGTTCTCTTGTTGGACTTGTGGGGTTCCAGTAGGTTGGCAGTGCTTGACCTGAGGGAGAGGGTGGGGGCATGGGGTTGTATGAGTTCAGAGAGGTAGAGGGGGGCCTGGTTGTTGAGGGCTTTGTAGGTGGCGGTGAGTAGTTTGAAGTCAATTCTGAATTTGACTGGGAGCCAGTGCAGTTCACAGAGGACAGGTGTGATGTGGTCCCTTGATCAGGTTCTGGTGAGCAGGTGGCAGAGTTTTGAACATACTGTAGTTTTTTGAGAACCTTGGTGGTGACGCCGTACAGGAGGCTATTGCAGTAGTCGAGTCTGGATGTGATGAAGGCATGAATGAGGCAGTGTGGGATAGCATGGGACGAATAAGGTTCCATTTGGTTACCAATTTACCATCATTTAGCTGGGGACCACCAGAGCCCCTCCTCAAGGACCACCGCACTAGTTGAAACCACTGTGAATAATTGAGTACTATAGACGAATAACAGTTTAAGTCCAAACTTTATTCTGACCCCTCCACGAAAAGGCCTCGTTGTCCTGACCCCTTATCCATCATTTATACATTATGGATAATTAGTGTGGACTTAAACTGTTATTTGTCTATTTATTGTCACGTCAGACACACATCTTTGGAAGTCCCCTCTCTCTTACCTTGTAGATATATGCAGAGAGTGTTTGAGGGGCAGGGGGTGAAATCCCGTAATAGGGCACTTTTGGGCAAAAAAGAAAGCAAAGAAAATAGCAGATTTACAAGCTCACAACGTGTCGCGCTGCGACGCGTTGAGAGCTTGTAGATCAGCTATCTTCGGGGCGCAACCCAGCACTCTTTAGCTAGTGGAGATGCGGTTGTACGACATGGATTTCTAAACAAATTTGTTCAACGCAAAATGCTGTGTTCACGTTCAGGAGTGAAAAGGAGTGGCATTTGCATTTCTTTCACCATGGTAAATGAATGCTGCATTCGTGGTCTGGAGAGGGCAGTTGTTTTACAGATGGGTAAAAGGGCAAGGGGCTGAAGCCCCCTTTGATGTCTATGTGTGCACGTCCCTGTCTGTAGATATTGAACATAACGTCTCTTGTTCCTTTGATTGTACGATGGTTGTTGTTCCCCCCCAGGAAGGGTATTTGTGGACTCCCTCCCCCTCCCCCCCCGCCCCCTGGTGTCAAGGACCCCCGGGGGACAATTACAGGAAGTGTCCAGCAGGGCAGAAAGGGGACAGGGGGGTCTGTCGTAGACAGGAAGATGGATGTTTAATTCACTCTCTGAACAATGTTCTCACACTGGGGACACTTGAGCCTTTAAGCTGACGCTTGTGTTGTGGCTGTGGTTTAGTGTTTGGTTTTGACAGCAAATGTAGTTTCAGTTTTAGTCATAGTCTTTTGAGTCAAATTTAATTTAATTTTATGTCATATTTTAGTCATCTGAAATGTTTTAGTCGACTAAATCTACAGTTGATTTTGTTGACTAAAGTTTTTACACTTGGCTTGTATGCTGAAAATAGCCGATCTACGACCTCACGTGTGGCAGCGAGCCACGTCATTGTGAGCTTGTAGATCTGCTATTTTCAGAGTGCAACACCCAAGCGCAACCAGACATATAATGACTCTCTTTCTTCTCCACTAGACCCTGCCTAACATTTTAGTCTAGTTAGTATTTGACTAGTTATTTTTTGTCCAAGTTTTGTCCAGAGAAGAAGCTGAATTTGGTTTGACAGAAGTTGGTGTAGCATTAGTGTATTGATATATTGCATGGTTGTCTTAGTTCCATTGATTAAATTATACTAGTACTGTCTTGACTGACTTGCTGCTGATTTGATCTCATTGTATAGCCTAAAATATTTTCTTGTTTTGTTACTGTTTGCCACAAGGTGGCACTGTTTCACTATCTTAAAACCCAGACCAAGTTAATTTGAATTCAGAAATGAACTGCTTAAAATGCTAATAGCTGTGCAGACCCAATAATATCCTGGTGTGTGTCTTAAGCAGACTGTGCACATAATAATGTTTTAACTAAAGGTGTTTTGCAAGTGATGGCCGCCTTGTGCATGAGTCATCGCCATGGTTGGCTTGTGCAAGGACATTTTTGTAAAAATGATCTTACCAGAAACACATAAAAAAGAGATAGCCCTGGATGACCATAACAGGTCTGTAACTCTGAGAGTTTACAATGGGTCCATTTGGTTCCATTTTTTACACTCTCAGATTTATGGGGGTTCCTTAGGTCAGTGGTTCCCAAATTGACACTAATTAGGCCGCGGACCCCCATTTGAAAAGACATGCCAGGGACCCCCATAAGAGAAGATTATTACGGCTCTAGCAGTGATTCTCAACCCGTTTAATTTCATGGACCCCCAGTTTGATATGTATTAATCTACGGACCCCCATTTCTATCTCTGGGACCCCAATTTATATTGTAAAATCAATGTTAATTTAACTCAGAGAGTACACTCTCTGAGTTACAGACCCATAGGGTCGATTTGGTTCCAAACTTCAATTTAGCTGGGGACCCCCTGGAACTCCCTCAAGGACCCCTGTGGGTCCCCCGACCCCAGTTTGGGACCTTCCCACTAGTACCAGTGGACTCATAAACACTGTGGCACATTATGACAGTGGCCTTGTGGTTAGAGTGTCCGCCCTGACACTGGGAGGTCGGGGGTTCGATCCCCCGACCGGAACATACCAAAGACTGTAAAAACGGGACCCTGCTTGGCACTCAGCATCAACTAATCAAATGATTCCCGAGCGTGGCACGGCTGCAGCTCACCGCTTCTTGGCTGCGGCTCACCGCTCCAAGAGATGGGTCAAATGCGGAGAACAAATTTCACTGTGTGTGACAAATCGTACAACTTTTTTTGTTTCACTATGATTCATAATGTGCCATAGTGTTGTAGTAAATCAGCGTCATACAGTACATATTCTGAAGGAAACCATGGAGACTTGACATTGTAATGGTGTGTAAAACAGAAAATCTAAAAGGAACAAGTCTTTGCCACGGACACATTATTTTGTCCGTGTACGGACACAGTATGCTGTGTTTGCCCTGTTTTTTAATGGCATACATGCACTGCCAAATTCAGGACAGTCATGAACTTTAGCAGTTCATGTGAAGGCTGAGCCACATCACTGTGGGCTTAAACATGATTCATGCTTGTTTTCAGTGGTGTAAGAAGTACTCAATTAAGTACTACAAGTACATTTGTCAAAATGTAAATGTTTTTGTAATGTTTTTTACAAGCTAACAACCAGTGGTTCTACTCCACTACATCTCAGAGGCAAATATTCTACTTTTACTCCACTACAATTATTTTAAAACTTTAGTTACTAGTTTACTTTGTAGTTTTTGATTATTATAGCATTATAATTAACCACTTCAGCCGCATATATACATTTCAGCCATTTGAAAATACTAGCCGATCTAGATCTGCTATTTTCAAAAATAATTGTATACATTTGAAAACTTGAAATGGGACGGTCTGCATAAGCACAATGAGTACTTTTACCTCTGGTATCTTTAAGTACATTTTGATGCCAATACTTTTGTACTTTTGTAGTCAAGTATACATTTTGAATTCCAGACTTTAACATGTAACAGAGTCTACATTGCAGTATTGATAAAAAAGTATTTTTTTTCACCACTGTGAATGAGTACAGGGCAGGTACTTATAGTAACTTTGTACAGCTGCTTGTTGTCTTTCTCCATGGCAGACTAGACAGCTGTGTTGTCTCTTAAACAGGAAGTACAGTATGCGTCTTCTCAGCGCAGAGACAACAACAATAGTGGAAGTCAAACGTTGTGTGTGTGTGTGTGTGTGTGTGTGTGTGTGTGTGTGTGTGTGTGTGCGTGTGCGTGTGCGTGTGCGTGTGTGTGTGTGTGTGTGATTGTGCGCATGTGTGTGTCAGTGTGTCTGTGTCTGTGTACTGTATGAGAGAGAGAGATGAACTGTGCAGATAAGTGCTCTATTTTCCAGTCAGATCTTGTCTTCCACAAGCCTCTCTGACCCGGCTCTGATGCAACCACACCCAGACTAGCACAGCTGATTGACATTAACACTTGGACCTTTCTGGTCTAATCCAAATCCTGCAGAACAATCCCTTTGTTTTCCTTACTGTATGCCACCTTGATTCTAGTGTCAGGATTTTTGTAACATTGCATAACGTAAGATAAAGGTATATGGGAGTAAGATTCTTGGGTTGTGACTCCCTGACATTGCAGCAACCAGACAATAGCACACAATAAGAATAACTTGCAAAATAGCTAAAATAGTGGATCCACTATGTCCACTATTTGTTGTTGTTGACGTACAGGCCCAGCCCTTCCTACAGGCCGACGAAGCAGACGCTTTTTTTTTGTTTACTCTGTCCCAACTCTGTCTGCCCAGTGCCCCCCAGTGCCTCCCCAGTACCTCCCCAATGTCTGCCCAGGGCCTCCCTAGTGACTCCCCAGTGCTTGCCCAGTGTCCCCCCAGTGCCTCCCCGAGGCACTGGGGGGACACTCGGATCGTGACAAATCATGACAATAAACACAATATTGTGTTTATTGCCAGTGCCTCCCTGAGGCACTTGTTGATCAAAATCAACAAAAGAAAGTGTTGTACCCTGCCATTTTTTCTTCATTCTAATTATTTGTTCGGCCTAAAAGAAATTGTGTTTATTGTCATGATTTGTCACGATCCGAATTGGCTTTGTCCGCGGCTTACAGGTCTTTAAATAAAAACTTTATGAAACGTCTATGGGGAACATGCATGGGAAACTCTCTTCTGGGTCCCTGGTCATTCTGAAAGGGGGCGGGACTGAGACGCTCTATTATGGGGGAGGTAACAGTGGAGAGAGTGAAACCTCTTAGCCATTTGTATATATTCTCTCTTCTAGTTGATGAAATACAGCCAAATTTAACTTTTCCTCATTTTGCTCAAGGTCCCTTGGGGGTCCTTGAGCCCCCTGGGCTTCATACCAGGCCCGCCCCTTTTTGTCTATTGGCCGAAAATAGACGATCTACAAGCTCACATCGACGTGTAGTGTTGTGACATGTTGTGACCTTTAACTGAGGTGTGCTATTTTGGCCAAATGTTTGCCCCAGTATAGGGATACCTGGGTTCACTCATGGGGGGGGGGGGGGGCTGTGGCTGTGTCTCAGGAGGTAGAGCAGGTCGTCCAATGATCCATGGGTCGGCGGCTCAAATCCCGGCTCCTCCTATCCACATGTCAAAGTGTCCTTGGGCAAGACACTGAACTCCAAATTGCATGGCTTCCGCTGCAATCGGTGTATGAATGTGTGTGTGAATGGTTGAATGTAATGCACTATGTAAAGCGCCTTGGTTAAAGGTGCTATATAAATGCAGCATTTGCCATTTACCATTTATGAATGCGGTTTAAAGCCAGGGACATTTGGTATGCACACATTCAGTTCTGTATCCAGGCAACACTGCTGGCCCTCTCCTGATAAAAATGCCTGCAGCACCTGGTCCTTGTCAGCCAATTAGAGCCAACACACACATATCTGGGCCTCTGGAGCCAATCAGCATTGATTGCTATTTACCCAACAACATTCTAGTGGCGTTGGCATAACTGTGGCATTTATAGTCCTTACGCCTGAATGTAAGAACACCACACAGAACTGTTTACTTTGATGCATAAAAAGGGACAAGAGGCTGTTGATGAGTGAAGCTCAATGGCTCTTTTCCACTAAAATAACGAAGTGTTTATAGGAATAGACTATGTGACAACCGGGTATAGTCTGGTGACCACCGGAGAGACGGGTGACAGCACCCGGGTGAGCTGTATGGGTTAGCGTGTGTCCTCCGTGAGGAGGAAGCCCAACAAACCTCGGTGAGGCCTTTAGGAGGGCCATTATAATCCACCACTCCTGAATGGAGTGCCTGGTGCTGGGAGTCTGGTGCAACAAACAGATCCTGGGCCTGGTGAGAGCAGGAGTGGACAGGAGTCAACCCACAGAGCCTAGTCCTTCCACGCGCCAGAATTTGGTTCTCCCAGTCCCGGCAGAGTAGTTCCGGAGCAACGGATTGTGTGGCCTTGCTCATTCCCTGATGGACTGATCGAGGGTAGCTACTGGGACGTAAACCGGGATTTGATCAACCCCGGCTGGGTCGCCTGAGGGAGGGGTATGATGTTGGTAGACCCGAAACCCTGTTGACCTCAGGAAACATCAATGAGGATACAGTACATCCCAGTTAGTTATAGTGAACCGTGTCATGTAAAGAGTGGTTCCCAAACTTTTTAGCCTGTGGCCCAAAAGAGACTAGCTCATGCCGTGCTACAAGCTTGTAGATAGATCTGCTATCTTACTATAAATGCACCAACTCTCTTATACGTATGTCTGTAATCCATGTAACACAAGAACCGTTCGCCCCACCGACTTCAACAAAAGGCCTCTTCCCGGGCTCTGGACAGGGCCCCTGAGACATCACAACACTCCATATTTGGGCATGACTGGTGGGGGAGAAAAGTGAGGGAAAAGGTAGTTAACGAACATTGTTCGTCATTGCTTTAGCCGACGAAATCAACACTGCTATAGCATGCATGTCTTTATGGTTGAAAACAGAAGCGTGCATACAGTAGTACATGTATTGTATATAAACAGGTGTATATGAACATGTGTACCTTACATAAGTGGGTCCCCAGCTAAATGATAGTTTGGAACCAAATGGACCCTTATGGGTCTATAACTCTGAGACAGTGTACAGATGGAACAGGTGTATATGAACATGTGTCCTCCTCTCCCCCACAGGGAGGGCGCTTCCGCGGGCTGACCATGGGCTTTCCGGCCATCCCCCAGCGCTCTGCGGCCAGACGCTCCTTTGGACGCTCCAAACGCCTCAGCCTGGCCCGTTCGCTGGATGACCTGGAGGTAGGAGTACACGCACGCACGCACGCACACACACAGTGGCCTATTTTTGTCATTGTTAAACCCCTTCTACCTAAACTTCTTTGTCTCTTTCGCGTGCTTTTTTTGCATGCTATATAAATAATGAATAAAGTGGATTGGATTAGATGGGATTCACACACTCACTCACTCACTCTTTTTAGAATAGCCGATTTTACAAATACCCTTGCGTGCACACATGCGCACACGCGCACACACACACACACACACACATGCACACATGACACGTGAAGCGTCGCCGTGGCAACCGTATATACGCATCAGTCCCACCGAGTGAGTGACTGTGGACTCGCTGTGAGTGTCCTGAAAGCTGATTGGCGGCTGCTTTGCCGTTTTGATGATGTCGCTGGTGGTTTTTGGTCATACCGTCCGTCGCTGTCTAGTGAAAGCCTTGTATGTTCAAAACGCTTACTTTTCCAAATTCAAAAGTAGCAAAAGTAGCAGATTTACAAGCTCACAACTGAGCTTGTAGATTGGCCATTTTTGCTACTTTTGTGTCACAGTGTAGTATGGGTCTAATGAAGTACTGTCACCTCATGGACCCATGAAAACCTGGAAAAAAGGCTTTAGGGTCTTTACACACTGGGGGTGTGCTGACAATTAAACGATATGCAGATCGCTAGTATTTTGAATCAAACTATGCATTCATACAGCCTCATTCATTCATACAGGTTGGTAATCATGTTCTGTGTGGATATATACAGTGAGAAAAAACAGTGAGAAAAAAAGATTTTTTTTGGGGACCCTCAAGGTCCATTATTATTCAGCATTTGAGCCACTGGCCCTATACAGTTTACCTCCAGCACTAGTTGATTTGTCTCCTCATCATGTGATAGAGATCAGAGACACAGGCTAAATGTTTCCGCTGTTTAGAGGCTACCCTGGCAGCACTTACACACACAGCAGATAAGCAGATTCCTCAGCGCTTTCAGCTGCTTCAGAATGGGAAGGAGCCAGCATTCTAACACAGTGGAAGAGAATGGCAATTTGTATTCACGGCATGAGGGACGAATTGCTTTTTGTCCCCGAAGTCTCCTGAACTTGAAACACAGTATTTTGCGTTGAACAAGTCCATAGTTATATAGTTTATTTATGTATTATGTCTCAAGGTTATTATTATCTTATAGACTTGGGATGTTCCCCATCCTCTCTCATTGCCATACATCTCATCATGGCAGGGAGTCTCTCTACCCCCCTACCATATTCTTCCGGTCATTAGGCCCCTTTCTCTCGCCGCACATGCAGCGAATGTCTTCAAACAGAGAGGCCTTTGTGTGTGTGTGTGTGTGTGTGTGTGTGTGTGTGTGTGTGTGTGTGTGTGTGTGTGTGTGTGTGTGTGTGTGTGTGTGTGTGTGTGTGTGTGTGTGTGTGTGTGTGTGTGTGTGTGTGTGTGTGTGTGTGTGTGTGTGTGTGTGTGTGTGTGTGTGTGTGTGTGTGTGTGTGTGTGTGTGTGTGTGTGTGTGTGTGTGTGTGTGTGTGACCGGGTGTGCAAGTGTTTTTCTAATGAGCCCCGATGAGCAACGAGCTGACATTCCACTCGTTAGCGGGGAGGCCTCACACATACACATAACTAATTACTGGCCTGAAACCCACCAGCTAACATATGCACACGCATAGGCTATTATTATCTCTCAATCAGAGGGTGCACCGCACTCCTACGGACTGTCTGCGGTCATGCTGCCATCATGTTATCTACTGGTTTTCTCTTTAGATGCCATCTTAGCCGTTTCACCACTCTGCAATCTGTATGCTTGATTGATTGATTACTTTATTAACAGTTTTAACGCCGTGATTAAACAATCGTGTTCCAGATCTCCCTGCCTAGTTTGCACTAAGCTTTGAAGAGCCCCTGCGCCGACTTGATCGTTGCTTGTCATGAAAAAAAAAGCGGTGTAATGGCTTGTCGTAGTGTTGTATTCCAAAGTGGTGATCACAACAACCGAGCCGAGAAGAAACGTGCGTGCTGAGCGCCACTCTGTCCGATGGAAACCCTGTATGACTTAAAACGTATTAAAAAACGCGGAATAAACAATGGAAACATAACTCGTGTAAGTCGTTATTGGAAATTGGAGGGAAGCTATTCTACAGTAAATTAACTCGTGCAAGTCGTGTTCATGAGTCAAAGTGTTAACAGTTTGCATGGACAAGCACAGAGAAGTACAGTACAATACAAGCTAAAAAAGGATGAATCCAAAAAAGACTCTCAGCTTGTTTCCATTGGTGTTCCTCCTCATGTACTCAATTCATCGAAAACATTAATGATAGACACGTATACACCGGGGCGGCAGTGAGGTGGGGGTAGAGTGGCCCAGTTCGATACCCGCCGGGCTCCCCCTGAGTTGGTGTCGAAGTGTCCTTGAGCAAGACGCTGAATCCCCAAATTGCTCCCGATGTGCAGGTTGGTGCCTTGCATTTGGATAAAAAACATTTTCAAAAAACATTCCCAAAAAAGAGCTAAATTGTTCATGAATTCAAAACGAATACAATGATTTTTTCCCCGGGTAATTTGATCCATTATTTATTTATTCATTCTAATCAATCAGAAGTAAAAGAGAAGTAGTGAAAATGGCAGATCTACAAGACCTCAATGCGACACGAAGCAACGCGTTGTGTGCTTGTAGATCTGCTATTTTCAGTAGTTTGTCCTCCCGGGGCCAAACGTCTAATTTCCCGTTTGGGTCTTGAGCTAAAAGGTTTGGAAACCACTGCTTTAGGCTACTCGTCTTGTGATGAGTCTGATTGAGAAAGCTTGGTCGTAATACAAAACCGCACTCACCCACACACGCTGTCTTGTGACAGCAGGAAGGGTAAGCAAATGGCGTATTTCCACCCCCCCAGGTGTGTGTTTGTGTGTCAATATGCAGTCTTATTGGGAGAATTATTACTTTCCTTTTTATTCGCCCCCCCGGGGCGCAAACCCTATAGTACAACGTAACCTCAGTAAACTATGCCTAAACCTAACCTTATTCCTAACCTTAACCCCAGTAAAATGGTGGCAATTAAAACCTAACCCTATTCCTAAACTTAATCTCAGTAAAACTACTGTATGTCTGTATGTCCTTATTGTCTCAGGCATGGGGAGAGAGTATGTTTTGCACTCCGTCCGTGTGTGTGTTCCTGTGTGTGTCCGTCTGTGTGTACAGCTAATATCCGGCACCGTTAACCTGGTCGACGCCAAATTTTGCACACACACTCCCTGGATGCCAACGATGAACCTCTGCCTCAAACTTTCCGGAACGGCCTGTTATAGCGCCACCAGGAGGCAGACTTTTGAAAAACACGTTTTTTTTATATTACTCCTCCAGATTTTGTCCAAATACCCCGCAAATTGTTTCATACTATCTCTATAGTCATGTGTTCATGATGGATCTTTCCGATATTTCATATTCCATCCTAATTGGCTAACATTGGCTTTCAAAGTTTGCAGGATTTCCCCGTTTTGAACAAAATGCCTCAAATCATGAACGCAACGTGTAATTTACGTGAAAACTTTCACGGACTTTCCTACTAGGCTGAGGAATATATCCCACTTTTTTCACATTGGCCTATTATAGCGCCACCAGGAGGCCACAGCCTGACCTGCCCTGGTGGAGACCTGTGCCTCGAGGGGCACTTTTTCTAGTTTCTAATCTTATCCTCAGTAAAACAATAATTGATTAAATCAATTAATTTCCAGCTGCATTATTATTTTCTGCGGGGGTCCGCAGAATGGTTTCACGCAGAGTGCGTGAAACCTTTGGTTGATTGATTGAATACTGTATTAACAGTTTGCAGAAAAAAGCACAGGAAAGTACAGTTCAATATGGTAGCATAATCGGAATTGGCCATATCGGCCATAAAAATGCCATATCAGTATCGAAATGGTCTAAAAATAATACGGTTTATTTAATTGGTTTTCACCAGCAAAAACATTAATTAAATAAAAAAAATTATCTACATTTAATTTGTGTACTCATCTCATTCAGTTGTGAAAACCCCCTATAATAGGCTTGTTTCCATTGTGGTCCTCTGTATAATACCGGAATCGGTCAGAATCGGTATCGGCAGATATGACCCTGCAAATAATCGGATATCGGTCATAATTTCATAATCGTGCACACCTAATTAAAACCCCCCCAAAAAGCCTATGGCTTGTTTCCATTAGGGTCGTTCATATTAATTTCATCGGATAAGGAGCAACCGCATCATTGTACAGCTTCACATGACTAATAGCACGAAGGAGTGAATTTGCATATATGCCTGGAGTATTTGAGGGGTTTACCATGGTGGCCTGACTAGAGCTGCCTTCTTCACAGGCTTGTTCAGACTGCTTTCTGACCCTCATGTTGATTTAACGCCACCGGCAATCAGCTGTATAATAATATCGTTGCTGTCGGGAGGAAACCTCATAACTCCATTTTTGCGTGTTTTTTGCATAAATCAGTGTTATTGAACAGCCTTTACGCCTGTGTGTTGTTTCGAAAATATTGAACCAATGGAAAGTAGTAAAAAGTGCTTTGGACAAAATCTCTAAACTCCATTGGACCCTCACAATGTCTGCTAAAGCAAGTAACTCCACCACTTCTCCCCCTCTCATGGAAGTAATTGACAATATATGAAGTCACAACACCAACTTTGAAGAGGCTGTACTGCTTTGTTTTAAAAATATAAGGTTTTCTTATTTCCTGAAAAATGAACATTTAGGAGTTATGAGGTATCTTACGGTGCCTGCAGTCCGTGTGGCGGGCTACGTCGTCTTGTCTGTGTATTGATTCATGGTTTGGTTGAAAAGGTCAAGGTCGAGAATGGAGAATGGCTGGACATGCAAATGCATGAGACTCTTGAGTGTGTGTGTGTGTGTGTGTGTGTGTGTGTGTGTGTGTGTGTGTGTGTGTGTGTGTGTGTGTGTGTGTGTGTGTGTGTGTGTGTGTGTGTGTGTGTGTGTGTGTGTGTGTGTGTGTGTGTGTGTGTGTGTGTGTGTGTGTGTGTGTGTGTGTGTGTGTGTCTGTGAGAGATAAACACATGTTTATCGTGTGGATCTTGTTGTCAGCCCTCTTGTTCAACCTTGAGCACAGCTGTAATCTGCCAGAGTTGATGGTGACCCTGCCCTCGGGTTGGATCAGATTGGGGCAGTGATGATGAATGCCCAGGCAGGTAGTCATCTATAAATAACATATTAAAATAAGATGAATGCCCAGGCAGGTAGTCATCTATAAATAACATATTAAAATAAGATGAATGCCCAGGTAGTAATCTTTAAATACTATACATGTGTGTACATCGTCGACTAAAAATGTTCGTCAACTACCTTTTTTCACTGACGAAAACTAAACGGAAATTGAATGAAAACTAAGCTCCTGTATGATGACTAAAACTAAGACTAAATGCACTGACAATTTCGTCAACAAATAAAAACTAGACTAAACTGTTAGGAAGGGACTAGTGGACAAGAGATCCAGTATAAGTCATTGTACAATTGGTTGCATGCTGAAAATAGCCGATCTACAAGCTCTACACTGCAACACGTTGTGAGTTTGTAGATTGGCTATTTTCAGCAAGTGTAAAATCAGTCATTAGGACGGCATCGAGGCCCGAATGAGCTCTAATAATTATTGTACAGTTCTAATATCATCATCCCCATAGAGGCATGTCTTTCTCCTAGTCCAGGGGTTTTCAACCCTTTTCATTTTCCCACAACTTTCGCTTTTTATTTTTTATTTTAATGAGGCTATGGGACTTTATTTTTTGCCACCCACTATTTCTTCCTGAAATTACGCCACTCTGCCCAGAATCTACCCGTTCTACCGTATACTTCAAGTTCCAACTGGCCTCAGGGTGACTTCCGTGGAACAGTCAGGCATTTCAGCATGTCACACATCAATTTGTGCTTACGTATGAAGCCTAAAAGTTAAAACCAAACATAAATTGTAATTGTAATTGTGTGTTCCGATGTGAAAAAATCACACAATCAAATCGTTAATCGCAATTACTGGTGCATGGGACAATAATGGTCAACCTAAATGTGTAATGCTGCCAGCCCTGCCTTAAATGCCTGCCACCCAACAACAAAGTCAAACACGGAGACCCATCTGCTCAAATCTCAGTTTGCTCTCCAAACATCATGCTTAAGGCATACTAATTAGATGACAGACCGTCCAGAATAGCATGGACCGCAGCGCATTCACTCCACACGGCGTGTGTGTGTGTGTGTGTGTGTGTGTGTGTGTGTGTGTGTGTGTTTGTGCGTGCGTGCGTGCGCGAGCGTTCCTTAATGCCCAGAGGTCTGCCCTCTGTAGAGAGTCATGCCTCTGTGTGTGTGCGTGTGCCTGTGTGTGTGTGCGTGTGTGTTTCATCCTTACAGCAGTGTGGGAGGAATAGAAATGACACCAGGGTGGGTGGGAAAAAAAGCACCACGGAGAGCACAAGTAAGAGCAAGTGTGATAGAGATAGAGAGGAGAGGAGGGGAGGGGGCGAGCGAGCGGAGAGGCAGGGCGAGGGAGGGGGATGAGAGAGGGAGAGATAGAGAGAGAGAGAGAGAGAGAGAGAGAGAGAGGAGAATCTAGCGGCAGCAACAGTGACATTGTGGAGCATTGTTGGGTCGCAACTCGCAATCATCTTATGCTTTCTCTCTATACGACGCGCGCAGGCACACACTGACCCACACACACGCGCACACACAAGCACACACACGCAGACACAGTGAGCAGTTGGTGGTTCTGTTTTGCGTCTTGCACTCACATGCAGTGCTGAGGATTACTTGTTGTCTCCCTTCATGGAGCCGCAAACTTTGAGCGTGGATTCTGAAACAACCACTGAAGGAGTGAGTAACGTGAGCGTGTGCACGAGCGCCTGTATATGTGTGTGTGTATGTGTGTGTGTGACATGTGTCTCCGCTGTGGACGCTATGCCTGTATGTTCATGTAAAGGAATGCTGTGGTCGAGCAGTTTCAGCTGATCCTCGATCCTTTCTGCCTGTCTCATAACGTTGTGTTCATTTAACTCAAATGTGTACCCTGATAATACCTTAATTTGGGTCCATTTGTACTTTCTCAGGTTAAATCAATACTCTTTATACACACACACACACACGCGCGTGCGCACGCGCTAACTTATGCTGACATAGTTGTGTCATCCTCCTGAGATGCTGTCGTATAGCATCAACAAATGAATCCTAGAATGCCGTCTGTTGTGTTTTCCTGTTGCCGTTAATACCAGGCCTTTGGATGCTCTGCAGAATATTGGATTATTTTCCTGAGAGCTCCGGCAGTGTCGTCTCAGTGTCGTCTCAGCCACTTGCACCCTGCTGTCCCTATTTTGGGCAAGTCGTGATTATTATAGAAATGACATTTCAAATTAAGCTGACACGATGTGTCAGCTTGCGGCACATTTTGGTATTTTTGGAAAATGTTTAATAGGGCTTTCTGTAAGTGGTTAATCTAAAATATAAGGCAAATAATCCATCTCTCTGACGCTACCTGTAATAGCCAGCTATTCTAGTCCTCCAGTTAATTGAGGTTCATGAGGCTATTCCACAAGCTTATTACTTATATTATTTCTGGAATTGTGGGTCATGTGACGAGCATGAGCCAATTCCCTTTTATTTGAAGAGGCAACCTGTTGATTGCTTGAGTCTTTTTTTAAGGATGTGGGGATCGAAAACCGATTATAGCACGAAATCCATTCCGAAGTTATTGAGAATTGGAAATGAATGAGGTTTGGGCTTATCAATTCTATTATCAATTCGTTCTAATAAAGCTTTTGACTTTTGACCAGTAAAACCAAGTAAGATGAATTGAATGAGTTGCTTAATTGCTCACATCACTTGAGTGTTAAAGTCAACATGCTCTACTTTTGATTGTCTGCGGACATTAAATGAAAGTGAAAGGCCGTGATTAGCACCAATTTTTTATCAATAATAGAAAAGTATTGATCGTGGGATCGATTAGGAATTTGATCGATGAGAAGGATCGTTAAGGTGACCAAAATAATATTAAAATTCACGATCCCCATCCCTACTTTTTGTTCCTGAGCGCAATGACATGATCCTGTCTCGTGTAGTTTGAGTCTCCAATGTGATGATAATAATAATCTTTATTGTGCCCAAAGGGATATTTGTCTCCACAGTCTGTTCAACACCAACAGAAAAACAACAACAACACAAAACCATATAGCAGTGGTTCCCAAACTATTTCATGTCAAGGACCCCCAAATTGACACTAATTATTCTGCGGACCCCCATTTGAAAAGATATGCCAGAGACATTTTTACGTCTCTAGCAGTGATTCTCAACCCGTTTAATTTCAAGGACCCCCAGTTTGACATTAGTCTAGCATTAGTCTACCAAACTCCTGCTAAAGCAGATCCTTTTCCACGATACGGTTCTGTCTTTGTCCAGATGGCATGAGGTCCAAGTGCAGATACAGGGATGATCAGTGTAATTTGATATTGAAAGTGCAAAACGTGTGATGATGGTCTTATTGTTCATATCAGAGAGTGTGGGTGTAGAAAGTCAGATTGGAAGCAATGTGAGTAATACTGAAAACTTTGTTTTAAGCCATCAAGGCATCATGGATAGTGTAAAAACATGCAGAACGATACAACAGAATGTTGAATAGTGACCGTTTCTGACCGAGGTTAAGACATTGCATTTTTTTACATTTTCATTTTTGTCATGTCATGTGAAAGCAGGGAATCATAGCTTCAAATTGACATTGTTTGTTCAGTTTGACCCACCAGTTTTGGAGATGAGGCTTATAGAGTAATGTCTTGCAGAAAACAGCGAGTTGAGAAAACAGGCTTGAAAGGACTCTAACATTATAGCTACATGTTTAAGCATTTATGTCAATTTCAGCTCTGACAATTATTTCAGACATGCTATAGTATGTGAAGAGTCTGCCTGTGCTATTAACTCATTTTGGATCTGTTTTTCTCCTCTCCTGAACAGTTAGTCTTGCTTGCTGCCATCAGACTGTATCAAAAAGAGTCACTAATGACAATGCTGTAGCTTGGTTCTACCATGTGTACTGCCAATTATAAACCTCATACATTATGTGGGCTATTTACAGAAATCATGCTGGGCACAGTGAGCTCCTAGCTGTCACGTTGCACCAGTAATCATTATCATTAGCCATGTTTAATTAAAAACAATTAATACAATAACAGTTGTTTTACGTTCATAGATCATGTACTTTAGGCCACTACTAAGCAGGAGCATGTTACATATGTCGGGTTATAGTGCTGCCCATCCGTCCATGTTTTTCCAGTATGGCATATTGTACATTCCAACAAGTCGCTACAGTCGTGCGTGTGCGTGTGCGTGTGCATGTGTGTGTGAGAGACATAGTTTCACTAAACACAGCAGTGAGAAATAATGGCCGAGAACGCCCCACTAGCACTCTGACCCCGGACCCCCCCCCTCCCCAACACACACACACACACACACACGTGCACGCACATGCATGCGCACACACACACACACACACACACACACACACACACACACACACACACACACACAGACAGTTAGCGCTGTCACGATTCATTATTCATTGTGAAAAACGATGTTTTCATTGTGTTTTTGGCGTTGGAATTTGGAACATTATAGGAATAGAAATTACAATCCCGTTAAAAGTGCACAGGGCAGACAACTGAAATAATCCAATAAATTACTGGCATTTACAACACATACTTGGTGATGTGTTGTAAGCTTGTAGATCAGCTGGCTCCATGCAGTGCTGCTTCTGTCGAGTTCTGTGTGCGCACAACAAGAAGGGATACATAACAAGCAAACTTTTTAGTTTTGCTACTGTACACTACTAGCAGGCGCGTAGCGTGGATTAAATTATTGACTGGGAATCGGGGGTGTGGGGGGGTCAGCGCAACTCCGGCATAGGTGTGAACGGTTTTGCCCAATTGCTGGGGAGTGGGGACCATTTAAAACAAACGCAGCTTGCTGTGGTTCGCTACTAACAGTAATTTGCATGCACAGGGGGTGAAGGGCTGCCAATGTTAGCTATCTCTTCTTGTTTTTCTTGTCTTTTCAAAGTTAGACTGGGCCAGCTCTAAACAGACTGGGCCACGGCCCCGGTGTGGGCCCCACGCCGGTGACTACTAGGCTAGCACATGTACGGTAGGCGTGCATGACGTGCATGGACGCGCGGGCACGTGCGTGCGCGTGACGTCATTAAAATGCCGTACCACTTAAAAAATATATATAATCACCATTACCACCGTGTGTAATAATTGTGACAACCCTACAGACAGACACACAAGACATGGAAATAAATAATATTGTAAAAGTGTAAGGCACAAACATGCACAATGCACCGATGCATTCACACAGAGAACACACGCAGATGGAATAAGAGGAACCAACACACACACACACACACACACACACACACACACTCAAATTCAGAACAACAATACATGGCCATATCCCATAAACACATTTCTTCATCTTCATGTGTGTGCGTGTGTGCGCACGTGCGTGTCCGCGGGCATGTCAGTGTGCGCGAGTTTTGCGGGCGTGTGTGAAGTCCTCGTGATATCTCCAGGGAGGAGGAGTGTGTTTGGAGGGTCAGATGATCATCTCCACAGATAGCGTCAGGAAAGAAGAAGAAGTGTCCCTGCATGAAAAGCCTCAGGAGAACATAGTCACAAACTAGCAGGCCCTCGCAGGTCAAAAGGTCAAACGGTGGCTGCAAAGAATGTGTAATACTTGAACCCTAAGCGCCCTGTTCTTATACGGAGGGGGGGGGGGGGGGGGCATTCACAGGGAATAGACGTTCTACAAGCTCACAACGGGCGAAGAGATTTGATGTAGATGGCAAAAAACAAGGACGAGTGGACAAGTCTAGTCGAGTTTACCAAGTGTAGAGGTTTCAAAGTAGTTTGTTTGTTGTAATGATCTTTTGACAGCCAGGTGGGTGGAGTTTACCAAGCAGAACTATTCAGAAAGTGTCAGACCAGGGTTCTAAAATATGTCCCATATACACGGACACATCCGTCCGTCCGTCCGCGGCAAAGACTTGGTCTTGTCCATTAGCAAATGTTTTGGATTGTCTTACACGCCAATTTCTGAATGTCGAAGTATCCAGGTTTTCTTCAGAATATGTACGACACTGACTTACTAAGTTAGTACCATATTATGGTACATTAGAAGTCCACTATTATAGTGGTTCTGAAATGTTTTGTTTGCAAGGACTGCCATGACAGTTATAGAAGTTACATGATAATTACAGACATGCCGTGGTCATTTAAGGCCTAGCTCTTTGTGCGTTTGGTAATTTGTTTGGTAAATTGTCCACTCATTTTACATGTGAATGTGAATGGGAGCCTGTCATTGGATTATTATTTTTCAAGTCATATGAAAGCAGGGAATCATAGCCTGAAATTTACATATTGGTTGTTCAGTTTGGCCCACCAGTTTTAGAGATACAGTATGTCTTATAGAGTAATGTCTTGCAGAAAACAAGTTCAGAAAACAGCCTTGAAAGGTTCACTTATGTGGACTCTTAACATTACACCTCGCTACATGTTTAAGCATTTCTTTTGTAAATGTACATGTTGATTTCAGCACTGACATTTATTACATGCTCTAGTATATGAAGAGTCTGCCTGTGCTATTAACTCATTTTGGAGGTTGCACGGTGACAGGCTCTCAGTCAGATCTGGCCACATACAATATGTCCGTGTGAATGGGATTTTGACAAAAATGATTGTTGATACATTAGGTTCATACAGTAAATAATGTTTGTTATGAGCTGGTCCAGCTTGCTCCATTCACTGCTTTGTATATTCATGTAACTTCCGGTGAGAGATTTGGCTCCCATGAAAGTGTCATGGCGCAGCACAGTCACGTGACCATGACTAAACTCTCCCAGATCAACAGTAGACAGAACAGTGCTAAATGCTAATTTAATCTAACTGTAACAGAGCTAAGCTAATGGCTGCCGCTGTTTGTCTGTCTGGAACAGTGCAATGCATGCTGGGAAGCAGTAACACATTTCAATGTCAATTTAATGGCATTTCTATCTCTAACTGTGCTGCGGCGCGACAGCTTGGCTAACACTGCAGAGCTCAAGAACCTGATGTTGGATAGGTATTTGTGGAGGGCAGCGATCCAGGAATTCCCGAGTTGGTGTTGGCTAGACCTCACTCTCGCAGCAACTAACTAACTCTATCTCTGAGACCACAAATTTATATTGTATAATCAATGTTAATTTAACTCTGAGAGTGTACAAATGGAACCACGTGATGTCATGAACGTCCGTCCACCTCCATGAAAGTGCTGCAGTTCCACATTTCGCCAGTAGGTAGTGGCAGCTTCAACGTTGAATAGCCTTAATGGGGGCTTGAACTGCACCTGCAACTGTATATTGGACTTCCTGATAGACAGGATGGGAAGTAAGACCTCAGCCGTGCTCACAGTTAGCCCTGGGACACGTCAGGGCTGCTGCCTATGTCCTAGGCTCTTACGGGGGAGGGGGGCTGTGGCTCAGGGGGTAGAGCAGGTCGTTCATTGACCCCGTGGGTCGGCGGTTCGAATCCCGGCTCCTCCTGTCTACATGTCAAAGTGTCCTTGGGCAAGACACTGAACCCTACATTGCCTCCAATGAGTCGGTCGGTGTGAGCTTGCCACCATTGGTGTGTGAATGTGGGAAGTGAGGACGCTGGTGGTTGGCATCGACTGTTCGCCGCTTCACCTCCCAATGTATGAATGAATGGACCATTGTAAGCACTTTGAGTAGGCACGTAGTGCATAGAAAAGCGCTATAAAAATGCAATTCATTATTATTATTATTATTATTATTATTAGACTCTACTAATCATGTCATGAGCACGTTTCCACCCAGAAGAGTTAACATAACATCATAATAAAGTATGCCGAAGATGCCGCAGATACAGCAGTCATGTCAAAACTATGGAATGCACTTCCCATTTCAATCATAAAATGTCTGGGGTCCGTGATATGACATAATTGGAGAACCACTAATATAGAAACATTTAGAAGACATTTGTAGAATCGCCCTCGGGTCTAAATGGGTTAAGAGCGTCTGCTAAATGCCTAAATTGTAAATGGATGACACGGCCATCCTGGGCCAGGAAACGAGTCAGCGTACAGGGAACAGGCCAACAACATCCTCAGCTACGGAGCACTGTTGTTTTTGGCAGCAGATTTTCTATTTTAGTTTTAGTCATAGTCTTTGGAATGAAACTTCATTTAGTTTTAGTCATATTTTAGGAATGTTTTAGTGTTAGTCTAGTTTCAGTCGATAAATGTCATGCGATTTTAGTCGACCAAATCTATAGTTGATTTAGTCGACTAAAATGTGTTTTGGCGGTCCTTGATGGCAACGTAATGGCAGATTTTACACTTGCGCAACGCGTTTTGAGCTTGTAGATCGGCTATTTTCAGCATGCAACCAAGTGTAAAATGACTTATACCGGATCTCTTGTCCACTATCATTGTCCACAAATCTAGTTTTATTTGTTGATGAAATTGTCAATATATTCGTCTTAGTTTTCATTTAGTTTCCATTTAGTTTTCGTCAATGAAAAAAAGGTAGTCGACAAACTAGGGCATTAAGCAACTAGCATTAAGCAACCTTAATTGGTACTAGTTGACTGGTTGATTAGAAAAGTAAAAAAAAACGTTTTTTCCCGATTTTGTAGGCCTCAAGATCAGGTAGATTATAGTTTTAGTCGTGCACCAATGTACACAGTTTTTAAATGTACAAATATTTATTTCCAAAAAAACAACTACAGTAGTCGACTAGTAAACTAGGCAACTAGTCAACTAGTAAAAATTACTAGAAGTGAATGCCCTACGACAAACCTTATGTTTATGAATGTATGAAAGGACAAAAACATCCACCACAGCAGCCAACATGGCGATGAGATGGCGTCTGGTGTCTGTCAGATCAACCACCCAAACAGGAGAGTTAAGACGGGCTAAATTGAGTCTGAAATACTTTGCTGTGATCTTCCTGTGAAACACCTGGCTCTAGCTGTTACTGCGACCCTCCTGGCTCTAGCTGTATCAAACAATTCCACACGCTATTAATGAATCATACAAGTATTTGCTAATTGTTTTTGGCCCGTCTCACACATTTCCTTAATATAAACTAATTGTTTTTGGCCCTTGTCTCACACATTTCCTCAATGTAAACTAACAAATCTGTGTGTAGACTGTAGAGCAGACAGCTGCTTTTCACATGTTTGGTGCCTATAAGCCTAAGGCACACCACAGGACAAGTCGAGGCACACCTGCGTTCATATATCCGTGCAAAATATAGCCTCTCTAATAACATTTATTATCACTCCTGTCACTCTATAAACTTAATTTTTTTACTTACTGTACTCAATGACATAGATGAAGTAATGAAAGGAGGCGTGCGACCGTACGTGCGACCGTGCGTGCGTGCGTGAACGTGGAGAACAAGCTAAAAAGCAAGAGATAAAAACAGCAGCTTATAGAATGCATGAGGACTATATGGACTGTGTGTGCACTGTGCAGTGTATGAGTGCTAGTTAAGTAATATTAAGGTCCCTCAGCTGGTGACCTATGCATTAGTGATTAGTTAACCCATTTCGGGCGGGAACCACTTTTGGTGGAGGATTATGTTAGGATTATGTTATACTTTAGCTATTGAACAATAGCAGATCTACAAGCTCATAGCACCAAGTGCTGCGCTACGAGCTTGTAGGTCTGCTATTTCTTTTAAATTGTGAAGATGTGGTGCAAATCTTTGAATATATATTCTTTCAGAGCGAACGTTTTTTTACTCAAATCTTTGCTGGAACAGTATATTTTCAGATACGGGTCAGCGGCCAATTACATATATTTTTGGGAGTCCTTGACATGAAACGACATAGAAACATGGGTTTAACAGAAAACTGTCAGGATTTAGAAGACATTTGTTGAATCTTCTCTCAGGTCTAAATACCCTCAGCTGGTGACCTATGCATTAGTTAAGTTAAGTACCCTCAGCTGGTGACCTGTGTATCCATGTGCCTGCTGGGCAGAGATGCTGAGAACCCTCCTGCTGATGTCTTTCACACCCAATTAGCGCCCAACGGCGATGAGGCTAATTGGCTATCGCCTATCAATGGAGACACTAATGATGTGTAAACTATGGCCTCTCACAACATCACAAATCAATTAAAAAAAAATGGATAGGAAAAACCTTTAGTCTTCTGTTTGTTGCGTTCTCTCTCTTCATCTCTTGGACAGTAGAGGGCACTGCTGTGTAGCATATGTGTGGGGTGTGTGGGGTAAACTCCCTGTAACAGAAATGCACATCTGTCATGTTTTTAATTTGACTTTAATTGCATTTTTTAATTCACTAAGAAAACAGCTGGAAGTTGAAGCAGTTTATTCTATAATTAAAAAAGTAATGGCAGTCACGGTTCTCTCTGTGTTCCATTGTGTGGAACGCCAGTCTCTATAGTATATTTCTATACCTGCTTGCTGTCTCTTCCAGCCATGCAATCAGTGCCTTCTTAACACCATGCCCTCTCCATATCTTCCAAGCAGCTCAATCTTTGTCACTCTGAAGCATGTTTCATTCAGAAGCTCTCATATAGATAATACAGCCGTGTGTGTGTGTGTGTGTGTGTGTGTGTGTGTGTGTGTGTGTGTGTGTGTGTGTGTGTGTGTGTGTGTGTGTGTGCGTGTGCGTGTACGTATGTGTGTGTCGCTCGCATACAGTACATGCATGTGTGCGTAGGCCTGGAATTGTGCTGTCATCAGATCCCTCTGGAGAAAAACTAGTTTTTCAATGTTTTACTGTCTCTGGAAACCCTGAGCCAGCAGAGAGAGAGAGAGAGAGAGAGAGAGAGAGAGACACACACACACACACACACACACACACACACACACACACACACACACACACACACACACACAGCTGTCTAGACCACAGGAATTAGACTGGTGAGTAGAGATGACACTCCTTCCGTTGGCTTTCATCAGCGTCTCTTCTCCTTAACCCTGAGCTGTACGTGATTGCATGCCGGGGAGGATCGTACACCATACTTACCACCATCTATAGAAGCTCACAACTCATAGATTATTGGCTATTTTAAATGACAACTTAAGCTTTAACCCTCCTAAACACACACTGTGGTGATCATGATGTATACGTCCCATTCACCTGGTGTGGATACGTCATTCCAGAGGTGGAAAAAGTACTCAATTGTCTTACTTAGGTAAAAGTATTAATACCGCAATCTAGAACTACTCCGTTACAAGTGTAAGTCCGGAATTCAAAATGTACTCTATTATGCAGACTGTCACTGGGCTATTTCAAGTTTTCTTTTGAAAATAGCAGATCTACAAGCTCACAATTCATCACATCACGACGCATTGTGACATGTTTTCGTACAGCGTTTGACTTTGACGTTGTGTAATACAATCAGACAGGACCTTTCTGTTTGGATGTATGGGCTGTCAATCAGACAGGACCTTTCTGTTTGGATGTATGGGCTGTCAATCAGACAGGACCTTTCTGTTTGGATGTATGGGCTGTCAATCAGACAGGACCTTTCTGTTTGGATGTATGGGCTGTCAATCAGACAGGACCTTTTTGTTTGGATGTACTGTATGGGCTGTCAGTGGCAACTTGCAGCTATAGTTGCCACCCTGCCATTAACTTAATGGCAAAATGGACGCGGTCTGCATAAGGTCGATTGACCCAGCTGGGTGAAACTTACCTAATTTATAATGAGGGGAGAACAGTAGGCAAAAGTAGTCTCTTAACCCCCTAACTGCTCCTGATGAGTGAGTGCGTGTGTGTGTGTGTGTGTGTGTGTGTGTGTGTGTGTGTGTGTGTGTGTGTGTGTGTGTGTGTGTGTGTGTGTGTGTGTGTGTGTGTGTGTGTGTGTGTGTGTGTGTGTGTGAGAGAATGGGTGAATGTAATGCTGCTGCACATAATCAGTAATCACCATATCATAACACTATTATTTAAGATAAGATGGTAGCCAACATCTGTGGATGGTGCGCGGTTGCAAGCCGATTGGCACAAGACGGAACAGAAAGATTGTTCAAGTGTGTCGAAAAAGAGCCGAGACGTGGCACCATCTGTCTCTGTCTAAATGAATGAACACGAGCTCAGAAAGACAACACTTCTACAAGGGAAACACTAACAAACCAGACTGGACAGATGACACCCTAATTAAAATCACAACAACTCAACAAGCAAACAAAATAAAGACACCATGCCCTGAAATATGCTTTGGCGTTGATTTGCTGCATGCCGGTGGCACTTGGCTGGGTGGCTTGTTGTGCAGGGCACAATGTCTTTCGCACTATACCTTTTTCAGATGTTTGACTTTAATGCTATATTGAAGTCTGATCGGGCTGGGACCATATTTAGCAAATGTAGTTAATTTAGCAAGATGGTCCATCCCGGTTAGAGCCGTTTTTCAACCTGAGAAAACCCCTGAGGGGGTTGCAGGTGGTCCCCAGCTAAATGATGGAGAGTTGGTAACCAAATGGACCCTTATTAGACCTTTAACTCTTGAGAGCATAAAATGAAACCAAATCGCTCTCAAGAGTTAAATTATTGTTAAACATCTTCATTTCTTAATTTTTCATGAAGTCTACACAATTATAGAGAATTTAAAATAATTGTCCACAAAACAAAATTTGTCCACAATTCCATGCTGTATTGAAAAGAATATTTTGTTGTCGGGTTAATCATTTAATGATTAACCCGACAACAAAATATTCTTTCATCTCAGGTCTGAGAGGCAAAATGTCATCAAATGGTGGTCTGTGGCTGAAATTGTGGTCTGTGGCTCAAATGGTGGTCTGTGGCTCAAATGGTGGTCCGTGGCTCAATTGGTGGTCCGTGGCTCAATTGGTGGTCCGTGGCTCAATTGGTGGTCTGTGGCTCAATTGGTGGTCTGTGGCTCAAATGGTGGTCTGTGGCTCAAATGGTGGTCTGTGGCTCAAATGGTGGTCTGTGGCTCAAATGGTGGTCTGTGGCTCAAATGGTGGTCTGTGGCTCAAATGCTGAATAAGTAATGGGCCTAGAAAAGGGTTGAAAACCTCTGCTCTATATGGTTTGGTGCTAGATCCCGCGAGAGTGTGTTGCTGGGACAGAGAACGTAGAGTTTGTCTCTCTTGAAAAAAAGCCAACTATGAAAATCTTTTCATAGACACACACACACACACACACACACACACACACACACACACACACACACACACACACACACACACACACACACACACACACACACACACACACACACACACACACCCATCTATGTATTTTGTCTACCAGGATGTGACTGAGTAACTGCAGGTGAAAAAGAAGTCATTGAATCAGAGAGTGGAGGTGAAAGAAAGGCTTTCTTTTTACTTCAACAGGAAATTAGGGCTTTAGACTAAAGACTGCACGAATTCAATTGAAGCCTGTGTGTGTGTGTGTGTGTGTGTGTGTGTGTGTGTGTGTGTGTGTGTGTGTGTGTGTGTGTGTGTGTGTGTGTGTGTGTGTGTGTGTGTGCGCGCTGCACACATGTCACATGCATGACACGTCGTCCTACAGTCGTCCTTTGCTGCCGATAAACTTTTTTAAACCTGAGAAAATGTCCTTATAACCCTCATTTCATTAGGTTGATGCCACATTTTGCTTTGACATATTCCAAACCTTTTCATTATTTGATCATAATATGATCAAGATCACTCCATACATAACAGACACTGAAATATGCATCAGAAAATATATAATACCTAGTGGGAACTTCAGGTCAGGAGACTGCCCAAATAAAAACAAACTAGAAAATGTGCCCCTCGGGCACAGGTCTCCACCAGGCCAGGTCAGGTTATTGTGGCCTCCTGGTGGCGCTATAACAGGCCAATTGCCAATGTGAAAAGGGTGCCATTTCTTGGCAGGAGAGGAGAGGAGATGAGAGGGGGAGGTCGGTGAAGTTTAGTTCAATGCTGTCCTGTGATTGGCAGCTTGAACTTTGTCCCTGCCCCCTCCTCTCCAACTGCTTCCTGATGGGGGCGTGTCACTATGGAAACGGAGCTGTGTGTGTGTGTGTGTGTGTGTGTGTATGTGTGTGTGTGCAGGAGAATGGAACTTCCTAGTCAGTGGTGTCAGCTGTGTGTGTGTGTGTGTGTGTGTGTGTGTGAGGGAGGGAGCGCGCGTTTCAGACAGGGTGACTGTGTGTCTGTCTGTGTGTGTGAGTGTGTGTGTGTGTGTGTGTGTGTGTGTGAGAGAGAGTGAGTTCATTTGGGAGGTCTGCCTTGCACAGAAAGTGCAGTTAGTAAGTTAACCAGCGAGGTGTGTCTGTCTGTGGCTGTTTGTTTCAGAGAGCATGATTTGACTGTTGCATTGTGTGTTTGTGTATAGGTAGGTAGAGGCATTTGAATGCTTTTATAAGTCAAGTGTGTGTGTGTGTGCGTGTGTGTGTGTGTGTGCGCGCACGTGCGCGCGTGACCGCGTGTGTGTGCATTTAGTGACGTAACTTGGTTATTTTCCTAGGAGGAAGCGCGTTAGGTGAGTGAGTGAGTGTGTCAGGTATGTAGGCTGAGAGCAGACAGCGGAGTCCTCTTTGTGAGGATGAGCTTACGGAAAAGGCTCTCCTTCAAGCGGGTGTGGAACTTTAACACAGTGAGTAGCGAGACACACACACACACACACACACACACACACACACACACACAGTACTGGTCTCATTGCAACACATTGTGAGCTTGTAGAGCGGGCTATTTTCAAAAAATACTTGTATACATTTGAAAACTTGATATGGGACATTCTGCATAATTAACTTTTTGTACTTAAAGTACATTTTGATACAAATACTTTTGTACTTTTACTCAAGTATATTATGAATTATGAGTATTTCTATATCGCAGTATTGATACTTTTACTTAAGTCAAACATGCGAGTGGTTTTTCCACCGTTGCATATAGAAGCGTCCTAAGGGGCATAATGAATCAGAATACGCTTGATCACAAGTTAAAACGTGGGCGCAATTTCATGTTTGTGCATCGTTCCCATGAACAGGGTCTGCATGTTCCTCCTTGGAGGAGAGAGTAGAGTAGAGTAGAGTAGAGTAGAGTAGAGTAGAGTAGAGTAGAGTAGAGTAGAGTAGAGTAGAGTAGAGTAGAGTAGAGTAGAGTGGCAGCAACGCTATAAACGTAACTCTCAGTAACTCTCAGGAGGAGTCTCATGTGTGCCTTCCAAATCCTTCCTATCCAAATCCTTCCTATCCAAATCCTTCCTATCCAAATGCTTTCCTCTAACTTCCAAATCCTTCCTATCCAAATCCATTCCTCTAGTCTAGAACGTCCAAATCCTTCCTATCCAAATCCTTCCTATCCAAATCCATTCCTCTAGTCTAGAACGTCCAAATCCTTCCTATCCAAATCCTTCCTATCCAAATGCTTTCCTCTAACTTCCAAATCCTTCCTATCCAAATCCATTCCTCTAGTCCAAATCCTTCCTATCCAAATCCTTTCCTCTAACGTCCAAATCCTTCCTTTCCTATACCTTCCAAATACCTGTGGAAAGAAGTGAAAAGATAGGGAAGAACAGGGTGTGTCTTGTTAATATCTACAGCAAAGGGTTACACGGGGAGAAAGAGTACGGTACTTCATTTGTTTATTTAGACGGGACAGTGCATATTAATGGGCATTTCATAAATGCAATGTAAATAAAAACACCGGATTTAGCAAAAAATGCAAATTTCCATCTGCAGTCCACACATAAGAACATAAAACAAAACAAGCAAACGGTAACCTTACATTAGGAAGCAAAGCATTTAAAAACATACATACACAAGGAAAGTACAGAGGTGTAAAGTGCATCTCATTTAGCAGCGTCTTTTTTAAGGGCGATATGGATTTGTAACTAAAGTAACTTGTGCAGAACAAGTAAAAACATACAGGATTCAAGTCATATACAGGATATACTGTACGCTGTGGATTGCATTCTTCTCACGAGAGAGACAGTGATGGTAGACTAGAGAGAGAGAGAGAGAGAGAGAGAGAGAGGATTGATGGAAAGACAAATGGTGAGAAACTAAGTGATAGTATTGATGCAGAGAAATTGAGAGACAGCAAACGCCCCTCCTGGAGAAATTACAGGCTGTTTTTCACACTTACAGTTGTCTAACTTTTCTCGTCCGGATGATTTAAGTATAAGAAGAAAGCACTTAGGGTGGTTTACTTTCTATACTTGGCCGCATGCCAGTTTCAGTCGCGTACTGAAAGTATCTGATCTACAATCTCACGAAGCGTCGTGCTGCAACACGTGGTGAGCTTGTAGATCAGATATTTTCAGCGTGCGTGTATAACAACAACACATGAGTTCAACCTCAGAACCGTAGTATATGTACTTTATGGAGCGTTGGATAATGAAACAAAATGAGGCGGTGATGGCTTCAGGCTGTTTCCTCTCATGTCCAAGCATTTAGGGCTTGAGAGTGAGGCGGGGGGCTAGACATTTAGGGCTGGGGGGGGGGGGGGGGGGGGGGGATGGGGACCTAGACAAAGAGAATAAAACGGCCGACAGGCACAGCTTGAAACGAGGAGGAGGAGGAGGAGGACAAGAAACAAAACCGCAGGAAGTGTCCGGAGCTGTTATTCTTACTGTACTTTTCTTTATTGCTTTCTTTTCCCTTTTCTTTCTTTGTTGAGTCAGATGGTTTGTACATCAACTTTGGGGGTGTGTGTGCGCACGCGCGTGTGCGTGCGCGTGCGCGTGTGCGTGAGTGAGTGAGTGTGTCTGAATGTGAAAGAGTCTGGACCGTCGAGAGAGACAGACAAAACAAAGAAAAAATATGTTAGTCTGTTAGTCCAATTTGTTGCAGCGTCGCAGTCGTCATTGATTTGAAATGATGTGTAACCGTGGGTGTGAGTTCAGAAAGTGCTTCATCAGATGGCATGGCTATATATTCCCTCCTCTCCTCTCCTCCTTGGCCGTGGTGTGTTTCTGGCAGTGGGCCAAGGCAAACACACATTTGTCACCAGCGTTCCCTCAACCCGGCCGGCCCCCCCACACAGCTCCTCCGTGGTGGCACACAAAGAGAAGGCTGCATTCCATTCTCTTATTCAGGGTAGCTCATTGATCTTAGAGGGTGACTTCTACGTGACGCCCATGTGAGTCTTGTAGATCTGCTGTTTTCGCTGTGCGACATCATGGCACGCAGCCAACTATACGAATTGGGCAACCCGATGACATCACAGGGATATGAAGTCGAATTCCAGTGTACTGAAATTGTTTTCTTCAGTAGACGGGAAGGGATAGATTTTTTTTGTTTTGTTGCAATAGGGGCGCCCCAGAATTATCTGCATTTGGCCGCGCGCCAGACCCCCCCCCCCCCCCCCAGAAGCAAAGATTTGAGTTAAAAGAGTTCGTTCTGAAAGAATATAATATATTCAAAGATTTGTCCCACATTTTCACCATTAACCCATTTAGACCTGCCGACGATGCTACAAATGCGATCTAAATTATGACAGTTGAATATATACCGGTATTCAAAGATTTACACCACATTTTCACGATTTTTCAAAAATAGCAGAACTATAAGCTCGTAGCGCGGCTACTCGCTTGTAGGTCTGGTGTTTTTCAATAGCTAAAGCATAACATAATGCTCAAAACACCAAAAGGGGTTCCCGCCCAAAAATAGCAGATCTACAAGATCGTAGCGCGGCCCTCTGTGCCGCGCTACGATCTTGTAGATCTGCTATTTTTTTCAATAGCTAAAGTATAACGTAATCCTTTTAAAACACCAAAAGGGTTTCAAAATATCACTTTGAACTGAATGGGTTTTCCTTCCCGGGGTCGTACTGAGCTGTGTGTTTTTCAGAGCTGCTGCCTGCCAGGCCAGGCCAGGCCTGCCCATGCAGGACTGACTCTGGTCTTCTCAATAGAAGCCACTATTCAGCTCAACATTTTAAAAGTAAACACGTCAGCATGCATACGCACGCATCTAGACTGCAGTGCTGGCTGGCACAACGGCTTCCAAGAAACTCAGCTGGCTGTGTGTGCGTGCGTCGTGTGAGTGTGCGTGCCCGTGCGCGTGCGGCCGTGCACTCACAGTTGAGAAATCTATGCAGCAAAGTGTGAGCAACCTTGTAAGGACGAGTGGTGTGAAGTAACGAAGTATACATTTGCTTAAAGGGACACTTCACCCCTTTTGCAACCAGATCCTATTTTAACGATGTTTGGGAGACGAGAAACACTTTCCTGTGGTCCTCATAGGTCCATGATGTCATGTCTCAGCAACCCTATATCCACCAGGAGTGGATGTTTAACCCATTCTTTTTGGTGTTTTAAGCATTAGGTTATACTTTAGCTATTGAAAAATAGCAGATCTACAAGCTCGTGGCCAGGAAACCCTTGTCCATACCTGTTTTCATTGGGCATTTATTGGTCAAAGTTCATCCCATGCCAAAGCGACCGCACTCGCCCAGCAGTCTGGCATCAGACTGGGAGACTGGGTGAGTGCGGTCGTCTTACTGGTATATAAGGACAGTGAGTATGTTGTACTTGTATGTGAGCTGTTGGGTTACAGCTGTATGGTGGCCTTCTGGAGTCACTGTAGTTTGGATAAAGTGACGTCACATCCCCGTAGAGGTCATGAATAATCATTAACTACTGTATACACACACACACACACACACAGGAAACTCATTCCTTACCAAATGTGGCAGTTACAGCTCCCGTGAAGGAGCCAGGAGTGGGTTCCCATATAGTGCTAACAGAGGTGTCATTGTGTGTGCGTGTGCGTGTGTGTGTGTGTGTGTGTGTGTGTGTGTGTGATGGAGAGCACGAGTATGCCATCCCTGACGGCAGCGTCTCTCTGATAGACATTTCATGCTGGCCCTGCGTGTCAGAGTGCCTGCTCTGTGTCACCATAACGCTGTGTTCCAGGAATACACACACACACACACACACACACATACACACCTCCACCGTGCAGACATGTGAGCACAGCAACGGGTACAATTTAGGAAAGTCGAGATAGTTGAAGAGACTTTTTATGGCTTTTAAAGTATCAATGTTATGATAACCCGCCGTGGAGAGAACGGGAGGTTGTAAATTGTACCGTGTTTATCTTTTATTTTGAACCGGCCATTCCACACTTCATAACAAACGATGCAGAGCCCGTTTCAGAGTTAATGGCGTGCCCACAGGATCTGCACACGCACACGCAGTAAAATTGTCAGCGTTCATTTATTTCACAACTCAAAAGAGTGTGCAACAAATGCAGCCAAATATTGAAATGAACAAATTCAGATTTTACGGCGTGCCGGCCCACCACACACCTGACCCCCCCACACGCACGCACATGCATGCACACACGCACGCGCGCACACACACACACACACGCGCACACAGTCTCTCATAAAGTCCAAACGTAAACAGGCCGTCCGTGTGGCCACGAGTGTGTGACATTTCACATGGAGGCGAGAGGGCAACATTCACACGTCGATGGTGTCGGTGAATAAACACGCTGTGACCTGTCGTTGGATAGACGGCACACACGGCACGACACGTTGGAGCTGAAACGCTCCTCACTGACTGACTGTGCGCTGAGCGGCGCCACGCCCAACGTTCCCCACAACACATCTACCGTTCAGAACTAGTTCCGTCTCGTCAACGACACGCTTAGCCCATTCAGGACCGGAACCCCTTTTGGTGTTTTTTTTCTTTTTAAGCATTATGTTGTACTTTAGCTGTTAAAAAATAGCAGATCTACAAGCTTGTAGCGCGGCACCGAGTGCCGCGCTACAAGCTTGTATATCTGCTATTTTTTTTTATTGTGAAAATGTGGCGGAAATCGTTGAATATATATTCTTTCAGAGTGAAAGTTTTTAACTCAAATCTTTGTTTCTGGGGGGGTAACCGGAACAACACATTTTCAGATGGGGGTCGGCGGCCGATTGCATACAATTTCTGGGGTCCTTGACATTAAATAGTTTGAGCGCCACTGACATATAGAAACATAGGTTTTTCAGAAAACTTTTAGGATTTAGAAGCCTTTTTTTTTTAGAATCGGTCTCAGTTCTAAATGACTTAAGAACAACCTCAAGGTGACTTCAGTCAAATACCATGCCAATGAATAATGCTGTTGGTTGCGTTATATTGGTGGTGTTAGTAAGAACACACACACACACATACACACATATTACAAGCCATATGCTTTCTTGGCTTTTAAATCCTCTCAGCAGACCTTGTATTGAACTGCACTTTCCTGTGCTTTTGTTTCCTTCTGCAAACTGTGAAAGTATTTAATCGATCATTGAATCAATGAATGGCTCGAGGAACAGTGGACATTTCTTTGGTCAGAATTGAGAATTGAATTTTACAGGTGATCAAGTCATCCATGGAGGATTGTGTTAAAGTCATACGGCACTGTGAATATCAGATGTGTTTTGGATCAAGAATTAGACACTCATGTTATGTATGAGATTACTCAATAACGGAATGTCCCTGTTTGGTAATTTGCCCACTTTCTAAAAGATCATTAAGAAGATTTCAGCAGTCTGCTATATGTGTCAACACATGATTTGCTATGTCTAGGAGGAACATTTTACAGTAGGCCACGGCGTGAATGGACTCGACTTGTATTGTGTCTTTAATTGTTGTTGTTGTTGAATACTATATTTTGTCCACTATCCATGCTGTATTGATGTTGGTACCATAGGAGAGATAATTGTAGATCAAAATAACAATTCTTCTACATTCTCTAATTGTAGAGGCTTCTTGTAAATTAAGCAATGCAGATGTTTAACAATAATGTAACTCTTGAGAGTGTAATCATTTTACACTCAAGAGTTAAAGATCTAATAAGGGTCCATTTGGTTACCAACTCTCCATCATTTAGCTGGGGACCACCTGGAACCTCCTGAAGGACCACTGGGTGAAAACTACAGCTATAGTGAAAGGGACGGCGGGGTGTTCGTTCGGGGCAGAATGAAAGGCCTGTGGTGGAACGTAATTTAACGCAACGGAGGGAAGGTTTTGGAAAAGCCCGCTCATTCCTCTGTGGGCTGTCAGGAATGGCCAGGATCATCTGCCAGGACGCTCTGCGCTGCCACTGGAATGGAGGAGAGAGGGAAGGGAAGGGAATTCTGTAGCCATAAGGATTAACTGGTGAATATATGTTGTCAAATAATTGTCGAGTAAAAAGTACATTGATTGCCTCTGAAGTGTAGTGGAGTAGATGTATAAAGTATTGAAAAACGTACACAAACATACCTCAACTTAAGTGTGCTTAAGTACGGTACTTGAGTAAAGGTACAGTATACGTCGTTACTTGACATGTGATGGTGAGAAGAACGCAGGATAATAGACGGAGGAAGTCGGAGGAGAGATGGGCAGATGAAGAGTTTGGGATGAAGGGGCCCAGGCAGGGGGAGAGAGAGAGGGGGAAATGGGAATACATAGTGAGGGAAATGGGCTGAGAGAGAGAGAAAAGAGAGGGAAGACAGGGGGATTGGGGGCCCCCCCAGCCCCGGGACCAAACCACTCCACCACAGATGAAGTCTGGAAGTGATCACACTGAGCTGCATGGGGATGGGGGGGTGACACACACACACACACACACACACACACACACACACACACACACACACACACACACACATGCAAAATAATGCATACTTCTTACACACACAAAGGGTACCTCTAACAGATGTTGACCACATGATTACATATGCTGCTCTCATGCAAAGTATCATATGCACATTGCACGCGCACGCACGCACACGCACACACACACACACACACACACACACACACACACACACACCTATAGCATGTCAGAGAAGACATAATGCTGTTGAAATGTGTATGACGAGAGGAAAGAGCGGTCCAGTGCCGACAACAGTTTCCATATGGCCGTGTGCGTGCGTGCGTGTTGTCTTTGTAGTGGTTTAAGGCCATGACCAAACCAACCATCCTTCGCACCGCGGTGCCAACCTGTAGCCTAGCGGAGACGTGCGGCCTGGCCACATAACACCAGTGAGCACGGCAGGGGGCTTTGGGATGTGACCGGTCCTCAGGACAGTTGGGTTCCAGTGGGCCCAGCAGGGGGCTTTGGGATGTGACCGGTCCTCAGGACAGTTGGGTTCCAGTGGGCCCAGCAGGGGGCTTTGGGATGTGACTGGTCCTCAGGACAGTTGGGTTCCAGTGGGCCCAGCAGGGGGCTTTGGGATGTGACCGGTCCTCAGGACAGTTGGGTTCCAGTGGGCCCAGCAGGGGGCTTTGGGATGTGACCGGTCCTCAGGACAGTTGGGTTCCAGTGGGCCCAGCAGGGGGCTTTGGGATGTGACCGGTCCTCAGGACAGTTGGGTTCCAGTGGGCCCAGCAGGGGGCTTTGGGATGTGACCGGCCCTCGGGACAGTTCAGTTCGGTTCAGCTGAGGAGAACATTGTCTTAACTCTTCTTCAGCGTTTTCAAAATGTGTTCATGTGAAACGTCTGGTTCATGTTCGGAAAATGTCGAGGTATGTGACTTTTGAAGATGGAGCCCTGGTTTGGTTGATCCCCAACAAACGTCTCCTGTTTGTTTCCCAGTAGTGGAAAATGTACGCACAATTTATTGTTTTACTTCAGTATACTGCAATATAGAAATGCTCTGTTGTGTGTGTTGGCATCCACATGTAGCCTACTTAACTCCCACATTGGACGAGTTATATTTATGGTCACATATCGCCTAGGACGAGGTCGAACGAGTCCTTAGTTAGTGTTTAATAATGATTTTTACCGGCTCTTGGAGTCATTGGTTATTTTCCTTCCTATTTTCCTTCCTCCGGACAATCATGAAAAACTGTCCACTGTCCTCACTAGTCTCAACATCGTCAGTATAGCCAGGTTGCACCTGGTTAAAATAATATATGTCAGAGGGCGTTCCAGTGTGCTCTGTAGCACAGTGTAGAATGTGTGTTCTTTGATGTGGGTTCACCTCGGGGCCAGCACCTGGATGTGTGCTGCTGTTGTTTGATCACTGACAGTTTGTAGCTTCACGTGTTCATTTTGTTACATGTGTACACTCTCAGAGTTGAAATACCCAAACAAGACGTCAGGGGCGTCATTTGGGCCTTCAAGGGATGGCAATTATTGCCACCCCCTACCCCTACTATGTTTACATTTAACCTCAACTCTGAAATGTTTTGGCAGATTAGTCTGATTTTGTTGCAATCGATGCCCGTCCATCTGCATGTGTTTTAGATAAGCATTTTATCGTATGCAACCATTCATTTATTGACCACTTTCAATGTGGCATCTCTAGTTTCTCTAGAATGTCATTATAGGTGAACATCTTCGCTTTACGCCCACAAACACATTTTCGCTGTTTTCGAAGTGTGGCTTAAGTGGTAACTTATTTTTTGCCACCCACTATTATATTTCTTTCTGGCTTTATTTCTTTCTCAACAGTCTTCTCACCTAATCTCTCCACTCCCTCCGATTATGTCTTAAATCCTCCTATAGAGATGTTTTACATTAAGCTAGACTACTTGTGTCATCGTCTACTGTAATCCCAGCTCAGCATGTCTGGGCCAAAGCACCTCTGAGGCGTGTGTGTGTGTGTGTGTGTGTGTGTGTGTGTGTGTGTGTGTGTGTGTGTGTGTAGGGGGAGCAAGAGAGAGAGTGAAGGGTACAATAGTAGCTGCGTGGGGGAGTGAGAGTGAGTGAGTGAAAAATGAGTGTGAACATGTTGTGATGATGAGTGAACGAGCGTTGAACGATGTGTCTGTTAATCCCAGTTAGTTGTGTGTGTGAGTAAATATTACATCTTCACGGGATCTGCTTTGGGGTTTACGCACGCACGCACACAAGCACGCACACACACACGCACGTGTGCACGCAAGCACGCACGCACACACCGCCTTCCAGAGGCATCCTTGCAAAGCAAGCAAAGCCAGTTCACAGATAATTCTGTCCACCCACAGATAATTCACACACATTCTATTGCTATGAATGTGTGTGTTTGAGTGGACGAGGTATGTGTCGGAGTGTCCATATGGCCACATAGCTCTTGTGTATGTGTGTGTGTGTGTGTGTGTGTGATCTATATGAGGACAGATCCTGACCCATGTCTCTCTCTGTTCTCTTTCAGTCCGCTGCAGTATCCGATGGAGGTGAGTAGATAATCTTTCACATTTGTATTATCTCCAATACAGGAAACACAGTTTATCTTCACTGCAGTATAATGACAGACTTTACTTTTAGTTGTTCCTTTCTTTTTATCGTCCCCCTGATCATCAGTGATGCATACAGAGTGCATTTTGTCTCTGCTTCCGTAGTCGAAACAAAACATCCAGGTTTCCATTATGTTTTGCTCGTTGCAAAGTTATAATTACAGTAGTACGAAAACCAGCTTCACCTGCCTAGTATAACGCAGACAAATGACTCCCCTTTTGAGCGTAATCAGTTGAACACATTACTAATTTTGCTTTGTTTCCGGTATCCGTTTCAAACAAGAGTTTAGTCCGGGCTCCTGAGTTTAGATTGTACTGTGTCAGCAGACTGCCTTGTTCTTCCTTAAAATACTGTATGTAGTGTCACTGACATTGTCAAGATCGACACCCTATCTGTCTGACTGCTTTAACCGGCTAATTTCACTCAAACAGTCAGGTTTTACTTGCCCGACCTCAGCCCCACCCGCCGTACCGCTGGCAAGCAGTACGGATGTACAGTAGTACCGTTGGCGAGCTGCTAAACAAAGCTTGGTCCCATAATATGCTTTTAAAATATTAGCTACAGTGGCAGGCTGGCTGGCTGGCAGGCTAGTATATGTTGCACTGGCGAGCCAAAGCGAGAAGCACTGTTTTTAGGAGTTGAGTTTAAAAAACATATAGAGACTGTCCTCATTTCATGAGATTGGATTTATTATATATATTTTTTTTTAACAATGGCCATGCTACAGTTCTGACTATCTGACATAGTTATTGACAATTTACAATTTTGGCATTTAGCAATCCAGAGCGCTTCAGTAAGCATGGTCAACACAAGCTACAGTAATACATCAAATGTATTTAAATAGTCCTCTAGGATCATAAGTAAACTAAGAACCTATCATCCATCTAACAGTAGAATATCCCTACATTGAAATGATAAACACTATAGAATGCCAGATCAATATTGAACTTGCACGTGGCTAACCATTGTAATCTATTCTATTCTGTTCTTTTTGACATAAACGTAGCTGTTTTTCTCAGTATCGGGGCATAATATGTAACTAATAAACACTCAGGACTCAGGAGTTTACTTTGCATATGCTGTTTCCTTTCCAGTAGTGCCTGCCCTACAGTATGCTTAAAGACAACAACAAGCATGTCTGCTACTCTGTCTGTGCGGTATACACTTAAAGAAAGGTGTGTGTTCAGGTTTTTCCACATAGAGCTTTGCCAACACACAGTAGCTCGCCACTTCCCCTCTCCATGTGTGTCAATTATCATGTGCTAACGCTAGCAAAAAGGCTCTCTGAAGTAAGAAAGCACGAGTGTTGCTTTAACGTCTGCCAAACGCATCAGAGCCCCCGTGGCTTTGGGGCCCCGGGGGCCGTACCAGAGAAAGGGGCTTGTTGTGGACTACAAAGCACTGGTGTTTATGGCCCACTTGAGGCTAATTTATGCTTTGGCAAAAAATAAAGTGTCACTTGACAAACACAAATGTCACACAACACTTGCTGAAGCATAAACTTCACGCACAAAATGTGTCAGCTCTGTTTACGCGCGTTGTATAGTGACAGTTAAAAACTGGACACCACTCAAGCTAGAGAATGCAGTAGAATGCCAGTAGAATTCAACTCTGGAAATTGTAAAACACTTTGGGAGTGCATTTGACTGTGACGGTATGCTATGTAAGAAAGCCGATGCACACCTCAAAGGTTAGTGATGGGTGTAAATGTTCGGGAAGGGATCTTGAAAAGGTCTAATGACCGAAACGTTGATTTAATAAAGGGCATCCTTTTTTTTAATTCAGAATTTGAGCTACCTTTTGTTTAGATTTAGTCTCTCAGACCCAAAACTAAATAATATTTTGTTGGATTAAGATTTTGTCCACAATTCCATGCTGTATTGATGTGGTACCATAGGAGAGATAACAGGCAAAATACCAATTATTTGACATTCTCTAATTGTAGACTTCTTGTAAATTAATTACTGTAAGTAATGCAGATGTTTAACAAACATGATGTAACTCGAGAGTGTAACATTTTACACTTTCAAGATCTATAATAAGGGTCCATTTGGTTACCAACTCTCCGTCATTTAGCTGGGGACCACCTGGAACCCCCTCAAGGACCACTGGTGGTCCCCGGACCACTGGTTGAGAACCACTGCGCTAGGGCGTCAACAAAGCTCGCCCTCTCACGGCCACTGGTGTTGTATAAATGGATGCACCGTTGTGAATGTGATGGTAGAGGTCTTCAGGGGTCTACTTTGACCGACCCGTACCCAAATAGACCCATAAAAAAATGTCCTCTGAGCCGAATGGACCTGGCTATTGCTAGTATTCTGATTTCCGAACCGAAAAGTACAGAGAGATGTCGGAAACCGAAACCGAGCTGTCCCAGCTGCTATTATTAGAAATATGAGTTCTCACCCCGAGCAGTACAGACTCCGCGAGATGTCGGACCGTACACGAAAAATGTTCGTTGACTACCATTTTTCACTGACGAAAACTAAATGAAAACTAAGCTATGATGACTAAAACTAAGACTAAATATATTGACAATTTTGTCAACAAATACAAACTAGACTAAAATGTTAGGAAGGGACTATTGCACAAGAGATCCAGTATAAGTATAATACATTTTACACTTGGTTTGAATGCTGAAAATCGTTGATCTACAAGCTCACAACGCATCGCGCTGTGACGCGTTGTATATTATTTTTTATTACGCGTTATTATGTGTTTTTATATATATTTTCATTAAAATTTTAAGTGTAATTAAGTGTAAAATCAGCTATTACGACGACATCAAGGCCCGCCAAAACACATTTTAGTCGACTAAATCAACTGTAGATATAGTCGACTACAATCTTATGATATTTCGTCGACCTAACCCTAACACTAAGACATTCCAGGTGACTAAAACTAAATGAAGTTTCATTCCAAAGACTAAAAAATAAATTTGCTGCCAAAAACAACACTTCTTTCTTGTTGTCTACACAGTAGCGGTACTACTGCCCCTTACTAAAGTCATGTGATGCAAGGCGCGCAGGCAACCCGCCTCCCATTGGCCGTAGGAGGGGGGGAAAAATAAGTAAGGGTGGGGACTGGGGGGCTGGGGGAACTACTCCTTTAAATGTTGGACTTTAAGGTTAGGGTATTCATTTTGTTGTTGGTGGAAATGTCACTCAAAGTGTGTGTGTGTGTGTGTGTGTGTGTGTGTGTGTGTGTGTGTGTGTGTGTGTGTGTGTGTGTGTGTGTGTGTGTGTGTGTGTGTGTGTGTGTGTGTGTGTGTGTGTGTGTGTGTGTGTGTGTGTGTGTGTGTGTGTGTGTGTGTGTGTGTGTGTGTGTGTGTGTGCGTGTGTGTGTGCACGCGTCAGGGTAGCTGTACAGTATGTGGGCAGGCCTCATTAGTTTCAGTAGTGGCCTTCCTTTAACAAGACCCTCATCAATACTTTAGAGTGTGTGTGTGTGTGTGTGTGTGTGTGGTTTTAGTTCCCTCCTCCCTCTGCTTTAAATTATTCACCAATCGGAGCCCTGTGTTTGCCTGTATCACTTACCCATTTGGATGTGTGCACATCTATGTGTGAATGTACGTGCGTGGCGTATCTATGTATGTGAACGTATATGTGTGTGCACATGCATGAAGCCACATGCTCTCCTCTTGTGTCGGGCAGCTTTCTCCTTGCCGACGGCTGCTCTCTCTATCTCTCGTTCGCCGTTTTCTCTTCCTCTCTTTGATGCTGCCGGGTGTATGTGTGTGTACGTGTGTGTATGTGTGTGTGTACGTGTGCCCTGTCGGGGTCCGTGTGCCCTCCCGTAGTGGTGTGAGTGAGATTGTGACGAGGGGGCGTCCTGGCTGGCTGGCTGGGTGAGAGAGTATGGATGGAGGGGCCTGGTTACCTCTGAGGATGCGCTATCTGGCCCGCTGGCACCACACAGGCTCCTACCAGCTCTACCCAGGTAAGACAGAGAAGACTAGTCCACACTGGTTCCTACCAGCTCTACCCCGGTAAGACAGAGAAGACTAGTCTCTTTGCTGCTGTCTGCCATACGGTCCTCCATAATAGCATTTTGTGTCTTCCCTGTTCTTGAATGACGAAAATGTCATCTCATTTTGAAGGAAGGCTGTTGAGCTGCTACTGTACATGACATGAGTATAGGTCGGCTGTCCAGGTGGCGTTGATGGGATTGTCTTGTTTTGCCTGTTGAATTATGTCACACACGTTTTGTTTATGGTTACTTACACATGGTGTCAGTCAGTGGTGGACAGTAAGGGAGTAAATGTACTGCCCTACCGTACAGATTCTGAGGATCTGTACTCGATTATTGCATTTGTTATATACGTATTACTCTTACTTACTTACTTTTCAAGGCAAATATTCTTTACTTTTACTCAAGTACATTTCTAGGAAGACTGTCTGTAAGAGTACTTTTAGGTTGGCTGTTTTTATTTTCTTCCATAAAATAACATCTTTTTTTAACTTAAAGTAGTTCTACAAGCAGCACATCCGTGAATGCAGTGCTGGTAGTAGAGAGTTCTACTTCTCTGAAACAAGAATTGCAAGGTCATTTAAATTCACTGTGAAAACATTACAGCAATTCATTCAAGTAGCTATTTTCGGCAAAGAGATTTGCTGTTGCTGGGAAAAAATAAGAGTAGGATCAATGTCTATTTCCCTGGGCGACCGCCCAGGCACCCGGTCAACTGTACATATACATGTAGGGTTTAAGTAATTGGAAGTATATTGACAGGGAGGAGCATCTTATCTCATCATTTCACTGGACTCGTGTTGTGCTATACTTCCCTAGCTGATGTTGTGTAGGCTGTTCTGAATACTGTCACTGAACTCTACACGTAACCAAACACCCCCAATGCAAAATAAGCCTTCCACGATGGCTGTACATGGGCCACACAACACACCTTGACAGACCGCTTGCCTTTAAGACCACCCGGTGGGGGCGGTGGCAGTGGCTCAGGGGTAGAGTGGTCGTATGGGCCCAGTTCGAACCCGGGCTCCCCCAGAGTTTGTGTCGAAGTGTCCTTGAGCAAGACACTGAACCCCTAATTGCTCCCGATGTGCAGGTTGGTGCCTTGCATGGTTTCCTCTGTCATCAGGTGTATGAATGGGTGAATGTGTTGCACAGTCTATGTAAAGCGCCTTGGATAAAGGCGCTATATTCAGTAAATGCACCATTTACCGCCCATTGTGTTCATTCACCTTCAGGTGATGGACTAGCTAAAACTAAAATTGCTATGCTGCTCGACTGATTGAACTTTGCTGACTGCATTCTGACTGCATTCTGACTGCATTCTTCACAGTTAACCAACAGCTAGGCCCGCCATAATCGCCATAATGGCTTTTGGTGGATTTAGTAAAAATTCCACGGACTTACAAAGTTAGTGGACAATAACATCACCAGAAACACATAAAGAGCCAGCCCTGAAGGACCATAACAGGTCTGTAACTCTGAGTGTTCAAATGAAACCCTGAATGACCATAACATGTCTGTAACTCTGAGTGTTCAAATGAAACCCTGAATGACCATAACATGTCTGTAACTCTGAGTGTTCAAATGAAACCCTGAATGACCATAACAGGTCTGTAACTCTGAGTGTTCAAATGAAACCCTGAATGACCATAACATGTCTGTAACTCTGAGTGTTCAAATGAAACCCTGAATGACCATAACAGGTCTGTAACTCTGAGTGTTCAAATGAAACCCTGAATGACCATAACATGTCTGTAACTCTGAGTGTTCAAATGAAATCCTGAATGACCATAACAGGTCTGTAACTCTGAGTGTTCAAATTAAACCCTGAATGACCATAACAGGTCTGTAACTCTGAGTGTTCAAATGAAACCCTGAATGACCATAACAGGTCTGTGACTCTGAGTGTTCAAATGAAACCAAATGTTGGTTCTTTGCACACTCTCAGAGTTAAGGGGGTCCTTGCAAATAAAACATTTGAGAACCACTAGTACTAGGACTGCTAATATGCCATAGTGTCGTAGTAAATTGGTGACATACATATTCAGAAGAAAACCTGGAGACTTGACATTCAGTAATTGCGTCTTATGGTCAAAATAAGAACATTATAATGGTGTGTAAATCAAAGGTTTGCCACAGACATGTGTGTACACACACATGGATGACCCCTGGCTAGGATTATATAAGAGAAGAAAGGGACCCACACCCTTGCATACATTCTCGCGCAAGTAGTTTAGCTCTGGAGAATGGCTTTCACAATGGACAGTGTTGACATGAACGGGACAGAGTTTTTAAACATAGACGACTCGGCCTGCATTTAAATATGTTTGTACTTTGACATAATGTGACATCATTTCCGACACTGGGCTGGGCTGTATTACAGAATACATTGTTTATGGTAAATGTCTGTTTTCTTTGTTTTGGATATTCATCATGTTTGAGGCTACAATCTATAGCTAACACTAGCTATGCTAAGTAACACTGGAATGCACTGTTGATTTAATTATATTACATTATTATTATTGTCTCCACCAGGCCGAAGGCATGGGGAGAGAGTATGTTTTGCACTCTGTGTGTGTGTGTGTGTGTGTGTGTGTGTGTGTGTGTGTGTGTGTGTGTGTGTGTGTGTGTGTGTGTGTGTGTGTGTGTGTGTGTGTGTGTGTGTGTGTGTGTGTGTGTGGCCTAGCGCCACCAGGAGGCAGACTTTTGTAATTTTTGGATAATACTCCTCAAATCATTATCACAGCGTGCAATTTACGTGAAATCTTTCACACACTTTTCTATAGGCTGAGGAATATATCCCACCCTTTTCACATTGGCCTGTTATAGCACCACCAACAGGTGGATTTTAGCAAAACACATTTTTGGAACAAAATGCCTCAAATCATCCAATTGCCACCAAAGGCGTAAGAAGAAATGGCAACCTTTTCACATTGGCCTATTATAGCGCCACCAGGAGGCCACAGCCTGACCTGCCCTGGTGGAGACCTGTGCCCTGAGGGGTACATCTAGTTATAGCGCCACCAGGAGGCCACAGCCTGACCTGCCCTGGTGGAGACCTGTGCCCTGAGGGGCACATCTAGTTATTACTGTCTGGGGATAAACGAAATACATTTTATAGTGGAAGACTACTATTATCCTGACAGAGTACTTGTGGAGTATTGAAACTCTATACTGTACTGTCCATTATTTTAAACATTTAGACCCGGAGGATGATTCTACAAAATGCCTTCTAAATCCTGACAGTTTTCTGAAAAACCCATGTTTCTGTGTCAGTCGTTCTCAAACATTTTCATGTCAAGGACCCCCAACAATATATGTAATTGGCCGCCAACCCCATCTGAAAATATGTTGTTCCAGGGACCCCCCAGAAGCAAAGATTTGAGTTAAAAATGTTCACTCTAAAATAATATATTTTCAAAGATTTGAGGCACATTTTCACGATTTTTCAAAAATAGCAGATCTACAATCTCCGTGCGACGCTATGAGATTGTAGATCAGTTTTTTTTTTTTAATAGCTAAAGTATAACAGAATGCTTAAACACCAAAAGAGGTTCCCGTACAGAATGGGTTAAACACACGTACAAGTCGTACATAGGTTATCTGAAACGTGGTCAGCTCATTTTTAAAATGAGCTGAACCATTTGCACATCAGCTTTGAATCTGAAGCCATGGCAGTGAAGGAGTTGATTCTTAAAGAGCTCATTCAGACACCAGAGCAGGGTTTCTCACAGTGGGTTCTGTGGCACCCTAGGGTGCCGTGACGTCGCCTGTCCAGGGGGGCATTAAGATACTTTGATAACATCCATAGCAGGGACGTGCAGAGAGTGTTAGAGGGGCAGGGGCTGACATCCCATATAAAGATTGCACTTTTGGACAAAACATTTTGAAAATAGCAGATCTACAAGCTCTCAACGCGTCGCAGCGCGACACGTTGAGAGCTTGTATATCTGCTATTTTCGGGGCGCACTCTTTAGCTACTGGAGATGTATGGTTTAAGGACATGGACTTCTAAATACATTTGTTCAAAATACTGTGTTCAAGTTCAGGAGACTTCCGGGGGGAAATAAATCTCCTGAATGCTGGCATGGACTGGAGTGGCATTTACATTTCTTTCATCCTAGTGAGTAGTGAATGATGCATTCGTGGTTTGGAAAGGGCAGGACGGGTAAAAGGGCAGGGGCTGAAGCCCCCTTTGATGTCTATGTGTGCAGTTGTGCACGTCCCTGATCCATAGAATCACTATCCCTTCAGTTAAAGCACTCAGACCCTTTATGCTTAGTAAAACAGACCTGAGTTGCACTGTACTCCATGAGTTATTTTTCCATCTACACCAACTCTCTAGCAGATCACGTTGTGATGCCTTGTGAGCTAGTACACCGGCTATTTTTGGTGACCCACGTTGTGTTTGAAATAGACCCTCATGCTTTCTAAGGTGTGATTTGGGGCTCTAAAGATGAATATAAACATCCTAATACTGTCCAATAATTAGATAGGGAGGGGGGTGAAATTATGACAGGCAGTTGCTTCTGTCAAAATATGACCCCCCCCCCAGTCAAAAATCACTTTGTGTTTGAAATAGACACTCGTGCTTTCTAAGGTGTGATTTGGGGCCCTGAAGATGAATACAGCATGAATATCAACATCCTTAGTGTCCAATAATAGTGGTTAGCAAAGGTATTACTTGATTGCCTGAGTCCCGTGGTGGGAGTTCTGGTCTTGTTTTGGTCAATATTAAATAGTTCTGGTCATTTGGTGTGTGTGTGTCATGTATGTGTGAGAGTGTGTGAGTGAAACAGAGCTCAACAGCACGGAGCTCCAGGGCTGTGACTGCGTGGCAGTGACAACAGTCTGAACAGTAAAGGGCCTTCAAACGGGGAGCGATAAAACGCGCCTATAGTTCATTTTCAATGAGACTTCGAGTGTGACTACGCAAGCGTATTTACATGAGCGCGGTCCCGTGAAGTTGTTGTGTGCGTGCTCGTTTCGTGCACACGCCTGCGACTCACCAGACTTGGATTCTGTTTAGCTTTTTTTTTTTACGCTTGCGTTGTTGCGCCCCTCTTCAACAGACCTGGAGGAGACCTGTGTTGATCCACGCAACAACGCCTGCATTCCTGGCGTCACGTTTGCAAGGCCCTTAATGTGTGTGTGTGTGTGTGTGTGTGTGTGTGTGTGCACTCCACAGAGCTGAACAGCAGTGAACTCCAGGGCTGTGGCAGTGACAACAGTCTGAACAGTAATGCCAGCCTGCCCAGCGTCCAGAGCCACCGGAGACACACGGAGCGCCGTGTGGCCAGCTGGGCCGTGTGCTTCGAGAGGCTGCTGCAGGACCCCGTGGGAGTCAGATACTTCTCTGTAAGAGGACGCACGCACGCACACATTTTAACCATTTTATTTATGTCCACACAAAGGAGATGCATACAAGGACACATATAATTAGTGTGGTTGCCCACAGGCAACCAGACTCTTGTAATTGTAACACTTTATTAATTGTGGGCTCGCTACAGCGAGCACACACTAGTTATTGCCAGCCTATATTTATTATTCCGCTTCTTTATTCTGCCGCTTTTTTTGGCACCCTACTACTTCCACATACTTTATGCTAGAAATTTAGTTCAAACTTCAAACTGTTCAGCTCTTTGCAGTGATGGGTGCTTGTATTTTTATTTTTACAAAGTTTTATACTTTTTATACTTTTTAACTTTTTAACTTTTTTTTAACATCCTTTATAATGAGAGTCGATGGAAGAAAGGTCCCATTTTTCACAGTTAACTTTTTTGAGCTCTTATTACTCCGTCATACTTTCACTTTGAAACTTCATTCAAACTTTATAATGTTCATCTATCTTTGAACTTTCATTGGTGAAAAAGTTGTTTTGAAAAAGTTTATACTTTTTAAAATATTTAACTTTATTCATAGTTTTTCCCTCCCATTGACAATGTATGGGATTTATCTCTAAATCAAGCTCACTTTTGCAGCCTCATTACTCTGGCATACTTTGTCGTAGAAACGTGATTTAAACTTTAGAACGCTCACACGACTCTGGACTTTTTCGTGGTTCAAACCATATTCGAATACGTTAAACGGTTTTTCCGAAATCGCAGTTCAATCGCAGGCCGTTTCGTGTAATTAGTGCCATTTTAGAGTGCGGGCCTTCTTTGACTAGAGTGTGGAGACTGAAATTCTTTCCTTGAAAATTTACCAAACAAATTGTCGTCCCGGCCAAAGTATTCATTTTACACGCATGTTCTTTTGTCATTTTGTAGCCACACATGTCCTCTTTCACACAATGTGACCACCAAAGCACAGAGACATACAGAATGTGAACTACGGCCTTTTAAGTGACACAAAAACAGTCAATCTGCTCATTGACCTCCATTGTATAATTCTTACGAGGAAATTATCGCGCTGACAATTCTTAACTCGCTCTTATAACCACATTTTCAATCGTACCAACACCACAATCGCACATGGTGTACCTCGATATCTCAGGCCACTCACAGCGAAAAAAATATTTGCATTCGACTTTTACTTTTTGCGATAGAGCAATTTGTTCGGGGCATAGTTTTCCCCCCTTCAGAACCATTGTAATCTCCCAGTCATAGTACTGGCATAGAACTTGGAAGTCTTTTACTTCCACAGCTGAGACATATAAGGGCTTAATTACAGGGCTGACATTAAAGTTACAAGATCTCAATGAGTTGCTCTGCGATACCTTGTGAGCTTGTAGGTCTGCTATTTGTGCAATTGGCTGGCCTTTACACAGCTCTCGCAAGAGCACGCACGCACACACGCACACACACACCCTGTCTTCCTATTGGCTGGCCTTTACACAGCTCTCGCAAGTGCACGCACGCACGCACGCACGCAAAAAAATTAAAAAAAGTATTTTTTCCAAAAAAAAGTATTTTTTCCAAAAAAAGTATTTTTTCCAAAAAAAAGTATTTTTTCCCAAAAAAAGTATTTTTTCCAAAAAAAGTATTATTTTGAAAAAAAAGTATTATTTTGAAAAAAAAGTATTATTTTGAAAAAAAAGTAATTTTTTGAAAAAAAAGTAATTTTTTGAAAAAAATGAAAACTTAAAAAAAAAAACTTTAACCTCTTTTTTTTTTTTTACTTAAAAGAAAAAACTTGAATTTTTTTAATAAAGATTTTTTTTTTTTAATTTAAAGAAAAACTTTTAAAAACACTACAGCTTCCACATACTTTATTCCGCTTTATGCAGTTATTTATGCTTAAACTATAGTTTTTCCAAATGTTCATACTTTTTTTTAACTTTTACTTCAGCTTTAATACATTTTCTACTTTTGTTTACAATATGCTACAGTCCCGAAATATTGATTATGGATTTAGACCACCAATGGGAACACTATTACTCCGGTCCCCGAGTTTCAAACTTGACACGGCAAAAACTTTATACATTGCAATTTATGCGAGCCCACGCAGTTTCTACAGGAACTGCCTTTCTAGTTGTGGGCTCGCTACAGCGAGCACACACTAGTTATTGCCAGCCTATATTTATAAGTTTATTTATTTATTCCACCCTTTTTTTTGACACACTACTACTTCCACATACTTTATGCTAGAAATTTAGTTCAAACTTCAAACTGTTCAGCTCTTTGAAGTGATTGTGGCTTGCATACAACTTTTTACAAAGTTTTATACTTTTTATACTTTTTAACTTTTATACTTTTTTTTACATCCTTTATAATGAGAGTCGATGGAAGAAAGGTCCCATTTTTCACAGTTAACTTTTTTGAGCTCTTATTACTCCGTCATACTTTCACTTTGAAACTTCATTCAAACTTTATAATGTTCATCTATCTTTGAACTTTCATTGGTGAAAAAGTTGTTTTGAAAAAGTTTATACTTTTTAAAATATTTAACTTTATTTATAGTTTTTGCCTCCCATAGACAATGAATGGGATTTATCTCTAAATCAACCTCACTTTTGCAGCCTCATTACTCTGGCATACTTTGTCGTAGAAACGTGATTTAAACTTTAGAACGCTCACACGACTCTGGACTCTGGACGGTTCAAACCGTATTCGAATACGTTGAACGGTTTTTCCGAAATCGCAGTTCAATCGCAGGCCGTTTCGGCTAATTAGTGCCATCTTAGAGTGCGGGGCCTCTTTGACTAGAGTGTGGAAACTGAAATTCTTTCCTTGAAAATTTACCAAACAAATTGTCGTCCCGGCCAAAGTATTCATTTTACACGCATGTTCTTTGGTCATTTTGTAGCCACACATGTCCTCTTTCACACAATGTGACCACCAAAGCACAGAGACATATAGAATGTGAACTACGGCCTTTTAAGTGACACAAAAACAGTCAATCTGCTCATTGACCTCCATTGTATAATTCTTACGAGGAAATTATCGCGCTGACAATTCTTAACTCGCTCTTATAACCACATTTTCAATCGTACCAACACCACAATCGCACATGGTGTACCTCAATATCTCAGGCCACTCACAGCGAAAAAAATATTTGCATTCGACTTTTACTTTTTGCGATAGAGCAATTTGTTCGGGGCATAGTTTCCCCCCATTCACGGCCATTATAATCTCCCAGTCATAGTACTGGCATAGAACTTGGAAGTCTTTTACGTCCACAGCTGAGACATATAAGGGCTTAATTACAGGGCTGACATTAAAGTTACAAGATCTCAATGAGTTGCTCTGCGATACCTTGTGAGCTTGTAGGTCTGCTATTTGTGCAATTGGCTGGCCTTTACACAGCTCTCGCAAGAGCACGCACACACGCACACACACACCCTGTCTTCCTATTGGCTGGCCTTTACACAGCTCTCGCAAGCGCACGCACGCACGCACGCAAAAAAATTAAAAATAAAGTAATTTTTTGAAAAAAAGTATTTTTTTGAAAAAAGTATTTTTTTGAAAAAAGTATTTTTTTGAAAAAAAAGTATTTTTTTGAAAAAGAAGTATTTTTTTGAAAAAGAAGTATTTTTTTGAAAAAAAAAATATTTTTTTGAAAAAAAAGTATTTTTTTGAAAAAAATGAAATTTTTTGAAAAAAATGCAAACTTAAAAAAAAAAAACTTTAACCTTTTTTTTTTTTACTTATGAAAAAAAAAAATATATTTTATATATATATATAAAAAACTTGAATTTTTTTAATAAAGATTTTTTTTTTTTCATTTAAAGAAAAACTTTTAAAAACACTTCTACAGCTTCCACATACTTTATTCCGCTTTATGCAGTTATTTATGCTTAAACTATAGTTTTTCCAAATGTTCATACTTTTTTTTTACTTTTACTTCAGCTTTAATACATTTTCTACTTTTGTTTACAATATGCTACAGTCCCGAAATATTGATTATGGATTTAGACCACCAATGGGAACACTATTACTCCGGTCCCCGAGTTTCAAACTTGACACGGCAAAAACTTTATACATTGCAATTTATGCGAGCCCACGCAGTTTCTACAGGAACTGCCTTTCTAGTATTCCACTTATTATTCCACTAGTCTTTATTTTGACGCACTACTCCTCCCTCAGTTTTGACTGTACACACTTGAGCCATATGTCAAATTGACCGGAAAAATCGGGAATCGATGGCGTGTACTTTGCTAAGAGAAATGTTGTATAGTTTAATTGATATGAATTTATTAGTGAATTAAATTATCCCATTGACTTCAATGGAAAAATGCACAAAATCACATTCAAGTATTTTTCCCTCTGAGACTGTAAGCACTATAGTTACAAAACTTGGAGGAATATTTCCTAATTATCACTAAAATTAATTAAAAATATATATTTTTAGGTCGGCCTCATGGTGGCGCTATAACAGCCCACTTTACCTTTTGGCTCATAACTCTTGAACCGTATGTCGTAAAATCAAAATTATTTTTTCCCTGGATTCCTTGGGTCATGACGCATCTCCCCATATAGGCCACGCCCATTTCCGCCATGATGGATTTTCCGCCATTTTGAATTTTGTCCAAAACACACTTTTTGCTTTTCCTCCTACAGATTTTGTCCAAATCTCACAAAAATATGTACACGTGATCTCTGGACCCATCCGATTAAAACAGAAACGCAGATTTTCGGTAGTGCGTATCGTTCGGCCGTAATCGTCTTCCGAAGTCAGTAGGAGGGGCCTATATCACGAAAAATGCCATAAATCACGAACGGAATGTCCAATCCATCCAAAATTTGAATCACATGTCCGGGGTGGTTCGTTCAACCGAGTTCCAAAAGCAATTCCATTTTCATCCATAGGGGGCGCCGCAAACGCGATAAATGTAACCGTTTGTCGAAAAACCAGAATTTCGGGGGTTAAATCCCCTCCGAATTACTTACACACGATCTAAGGTGTGACTTGAAACTGTAACAGGCTGGCAATATCAGTGGGAGGGGTATATATATGTAAGCCACTGCGGCAACCACACTCTGCAATTTTTTTAAATTGCGACCTCTCCGAGGTTGTCTAGTTCTAGGTGCATTGGAGTTGCACAACATCATGGCATGTGCTTTCAAGGTACCACTCAGTACTCTATGGGTATAAGTAACAACGTCTCCGCCATATATGACGGCTGCCATTTATAGCAGAGACACCTCAATGCTTTGCCAGCCTTTTTTTGCCTCCTTTCTGGGCATCCCAAGTTGTTGGAACCCTCTAACAACCAGTCTGTGGGGGTATGCCCTAGGCTGCCAAATATAAAGACAAATAGTCTGTACCTATATCCCAGCTCTGAGATGGTATACACACACACACACACACACACACACACACACACACACGCACACACACACACACACACACACACACACACACACACACACACACACACACACACACACACACACACACACACACACACACACACACACACACACGCTGCATGCATACGCTCCATACTAGACACATTCTAGACAATAATGCTTGCAGTGAGTGTATTTTATGTTGATGTTGCTGAAACAAACGTAGCCAAGGGTGTTATTCCATTTCAATTCCAGGATATGACCTGAGCACACCTGACCCTGACTCTATCGTTCCTTTAATTCTGTTTATCTGACCCCCCAAAATGACCCTATCATTCTATATTCTGTTTATCTGACCCCCGGAATGACTTGTGCTGCTTCCATTCTCTCTTATCTCTCAACTGTGTCCTTGTGTATCAGAACCAATTCTATTCTTGTCTGATATGTTTATTTGTGCGATCCTTTGTACTGCAGGAGTTTCTAAAGAAAGAGTTCAGTGAGGAGAACATCGTGTTCTGGCAGGCCTGTGAGTTCTTCAGCCACGTCCCTGAGAATGACAAGAAACAGGTAACACGTACTGCTGGAGGTGCCCACACTTTTTTGACTTGAGAGTTACTTTCAAAATGACCAGCTCAATAACCAAAATAATTATACAATTGCTGTACCTGAGGGAGCTTTGGAATAGCAGTGCTGGCGTTATATATATTATATGAGACAAATGCACTTGGAATGGAAATAGGTAGGGTTTTGCTGCGTTTGTGCACTGTCTGCAACACTCACAAAATATTGCATTGTGGGTTTGAGCTGACAGGCCCTTTTTCATGTAATTCAATCAAGGGCACCCCTGACCTACAGCATACAGTACATGGGCACATGGCGGCCCAGGAGAGCCCACAGGTTAATATCAGAATATCAGAAAGAATTTGTATTTTGTTCATAAAGTTAACATAACTATTACTAAATGCATTTGAAATTAAATAAAAAAAATACTTTTCAGGATTCCAATTCAAAAACGGCAAAAAAATAATAATCAGGATTTCAATTGAAATATAGCAAAAATAGCTGATCTACAAATATAATGAACACCTACAGTACAGCACAGCACAGCACAGTACAGTACAGCACAGTACAGTACAGTACAGTACAGTACAGTACAGTACAGTACAGTACAGTACAGTACAGTTATTAAATCAGATTCAGATACCTTCATTTGCCATTAATATGAGCATTCAATTCTTTTTTTCACAAATACCAACAGACATAAGACAACACTGTGCAGGGAAATAAATATAAAGTGCAGGGTTATAGTTCATAGTGCATCAATGTCGCCGGTGTTTAAAGTGCCGGTATCACTAGGGGGCAGGGGTGGAAGGGCAGCCTGGCAGACCAGGTGAAAATACTTAGTCTGTGACGGGCTTTCGTCGCTTCGGGAGCCGCAGTCTTCTCCCAGAGGGGAGCAGGGTGAGGAGGCCGTGGCCATTATCTTCCTTGCTCTCTTCAGCACCCTGGAGTCGTGCAGGGACTTGAGGGAGGGCAGAGGGCGGCCAATCACCCTCTCCGTAGAGTGAACAGTACAGTACAGTACAGTACAGTACAGTACAGTACAGTACAGTACAGTACAGTACAGTACAGTACAGTACAGTACAGTACAGTACAGTACAGTACAGTACAGTACAGTACAGTGGACCAGCTGGGTCTAATGGACAAAATGTGTTCCTTCCTGTGAACACAGGACAAGTGTCCATGTCAGCAATCGACCGAATATAACTAAAATACAATAAATAAAAATCACACCCGTGCTAACATATTAAAGTCTAACTCATGTTGATTAGGTGATGTAATGGTGATATAAAACAAACGGTGCAAACACAAACATTAAACGCCATTAACAATAAAGAGACAATATGACGTAAATCTTGCCTTCATTGTCAATGCGTTTACAAAACAAACATTAAACCCGTGTATAGGAGGGGCTAGCGCTCGTCCAAAACGCTGAAAGAAACAAAATGCGGAAAAGCTGAGATGAACGGGGGAAAAAAGCCTTGCAAGGGGAGAACAGGGGGCGAAATAAATCTGGCAGCAGATGAGTTAATTTAACTGTGAAACATTGCAGATCTTACTGTAATCACATACACACTGCACTGCAGAGGCCGATCACATTGTTTGGCATGGATCTGGACTCCAGGTGCTGTACAGATGGTAGAACAACGACCCTTCATCTCTCTCTCTCTCTCTCCCCCCATCACTCACTTTATCTCAAACCCCCCCCCCCCCCCTCTCTGTTGGGTGTTGATTTTCACTGACGAAAACTAATTAAAAACATCATAAGATGTTATGATGATTAAACTAAGACTTAATATATTGAGAATTTCATCAAAATCAAATTAAAACTAAAATGTTAGGGAGGGACTAGTGGAGAAAAGGCCCAGTAGAACTACAAGACAAGTCATTTTATGCATGCTGAAAATCAGCTGTTTTCAGCATGCAAGTAACCAAGTGTAAAATGAGTTATTACTACGCCATCAGGGCCCGCCAAAATAACATTTTAGTTGACTCAATCAACTGTAGATTTTGTCGACTACGATCTTGCGATATGTATGACTAAAACTAACCTGAATTTCATTCAAAAGATTTGCTGTCCAGCTCAACGCTGCTCCGTTCTGTGTCCTTCCAGTTGTCTCAGCGTGCCAGGGAGATCTACAACAGCTTCCTGTCCAGCAAGGCCACCACGCCGGTCAACATCGACAGCCAGGCACAGCTGGCCGACGACATTCTGAACGCCCCGCGGCCCGATATGTTCAAGGAGCAACAGCTGCAGGTGCATGGCACGGAGCGCACGCACACACACACACACACACACACACACACACACACACACACACACACACACACACACACACACACACACACACACACACACACACACACACACACACACACACACACACACACATGCACGAACTCAAGCATGCATGCATGCGAAGCACAGCGGAAGCACAGCGGAAGCATGAGCGGAAGCTTGCCAAGTGTGCGTAACATGTTATTGACCAGTAGTCACTTAAGTGAGAGCGAGAGACATGGAGAAGTCGCATGAGTGACGTCACTTGGGCAGAGACGTTCGGCACTTCCTGGGCACTTCCACGTCCTTTTGCACATACTGTACATACAACGCTCCAACAACGAACTGCAGTGGCCAATGAGGCATCTATTTTTTGAGTGGTGCAGCCACTCCATTTCCCAGCAATGTGTGTCCCTGGCTGGGTCCGTCCCAAGCACGGAAATACGTTTTTTTTCACCAGCAAGATTCAGCCTAACACACACACGTACAGTACAGTACAGCGCCACTCGGCTCAGACGGGTCTGATTTTTTTATATCTATGCGCAAAACCATCAAACGTACACAAACAAGCCCACACGTACATGCTAGAACTAAGTTAGTGATGAATGATCATCACATCAAGTTTTGATATATGATGGTGTTCTTAAATGTGGTTATATCTCAACACACTACTTCAGTGGTTTTCAATCAGTGGTCCTTGAGGCGGTTCCAGGTGGTCCCCAGATGGAGAGTTGGTAACCAAATGGACCCTTATATAGAAAAGTGTAAAATTAAACCAAATTTGTTTTCATTTTACACTCTCAAGAATTAAACTATTGTTAAACATCTACATCATTTCATTTACAAGAAGTCCAAATAGAGAATGAGTAAGAGTTGTTATTTTGATCAACACTTCGCCTATGGTACCAACATCAATACAGCATTACATGGAATTGTGGACAAAATCTTATCCAAGTCTTGGGTCTGAGAGGCTGAATCTCATCAATTGGTGGTCCGTGGGCTCAGATTCTGAATACATAATGGGCCTTGATATGAAAATTGTTGAAAAACCACACTGCTCTAGCTGTTGACCCAGTGTGAGGTTTATCTGCAGTGTCATCTGGGACAGCATGATGGATCTGAATGGCTGCATAGATGACGTTGTGTGTATCTGTGGCGTGAGGGGGTTGGTTCGGTTACTGGCTGAATAGCTGCATTGATTGCAGCAGCTCAAATGTTCAAACTCTGATAAGAGTCACAAGTCTGTGGCGATATACCACGTAAATAATGCTTATTCCTTCTTTCTGACCCGATGTCGGTCTCTCTCTCTCTCTCTCTCTCTCTCTCTCTCTCTCTCTCACTAAAGCAGAACAAATCCACACACGCACACACACAGTCATGCACGCACATGAGACACTTTCTTAGAATCCTGCTGAGTTTACTGAGATCTTGTGGCACCATTGACTTGACACCAGATTCAATTAATTGCATTTTAACAGCGCTTATCCAAGTGCTCAAAGCGCTTTACAATGGTTCATTCATTCATACATTGGGAGGTGAAGCGGCGAACAGTCGACGCCTGCAGCGTCCTCACTTCCCACATTCACACACCAATGGTAGCGAGCTCACAGTCACACCGACCGACTCTTTAGAGGCCATGTAGGGTTCAGTGTCTTGCCCAAGGACACTTCAACATGTAGACAGGAGGAGCTGGGATTCTAACCACCGTCCCACGGATCATTGAACGACCTGCTCTACCTACTGAGCCACAGTCGCCCTAAACACCTACAAAATACACAGAACTGTGAAGATCAACATTGAGTTTTTGGGTTCTTTCTTGAACTCTTGTCTCTGTCCTCCTCCCTCCCTCCCTCCTCTCCTCACCCCCTGCTTCTTCTCCAGATCTTCAACCTGATGAAGTTTGACAGTTACACGCGCTTCCTCAAGTCTCTGCTCTACCAGGAGTGCATGCTGGCTGAGGTGGAGGGTCGGCCCCTCCCGGACCCCTACCACATCCCCAGCAGCCCCACCTCCAAGCACAGCACCACAGGCTCCTCGGACCGATCCAACCTCTCCACGCCCAAGAAGGTAAATACAAAAAAACCCTGCAAAATCCTAATTTTGTTAGAAATTGACCCAAGATGGACCCTTCATTTTTCACACTGACAGTTAACCACATGTCCCATCCAAAATATTGAACCTGGGACCCCCACGCACGTGCTGAAATTGTTACCACACCCTTTAATATTTTTCTGCCAGCTGCGTATATATTCATACCCCCATTCGTACCTCCAGTCAAAGTAGTATTTTCAACGCCTCGTACCTCTGAAACTTCGGGTTACTTCAGTAACCTCAGTTGTATAAGTGACTCGAAGAAGAGAGTCATATGGGTCCGAGACACTTGGTGGCGCTGGAGCACAGAACAAAACATAAACTCACGAGCTAATTTATTGGTTCGTGGAGCTGTCACTCAAGGCGGCGCCTCCGGTCCTGACCCGCAGGTATAAAACCGGTGGGCGTGAACGCCGAGTCATTCCTATCAACCATTTTTCTGCCGCCTGCCAAAGCAGACGGGCAGTTCAATGACTCTCTTCTTCGAGTCACTTATACAACTGAGGTTACTGAAGTAACCCGAAGTTGTCTAAAGTGCCTCTCTCGAAGAGAGTCATATGGGTCATCATAAAACTCCCGTATGATCACCCCGGCTGACAGGACCGCTCCACGGTCCCCCTTTTTCCAGAGAGACGTCACGTGAATGTGCGTCCCTCCCGCAAGGGAGACTGAGAAGGTTTTTAAAGGCCAGGGGCCAGAAGGGACCTCTTGACCAAAACAAAAAACAGTCAGACTTCCTGACTCAAATGGGCGGCAACCCCCAGGACTGCATGTCCCAGGGTTGCAGGGGCCACATCCAGGTTATAAACGTGGCGAAGGTCGACGGAGACGACCAACTCGCCGCAGCGCAGACATCCTGAATCGGGACTCCCCTGGCCAAGGCCCAGGATGCAGACAAACCTCTTGTAGAGTGTGCACGTAGACCCTCTGGGGGTTCAGAACCACACGAGGTATAGGCTAACCTTATAGCCTCCATAATCCACTGCGAGAGTCTTACTTTCGAAAATTCCACTGGGAATCCCAGGCTACAAAGAGCTGCTCACCCAGCCTGAAGGGGGCAGTCCTTGACCTGTAGACTTTCAGGGCCCTCATAAGACAGAGACAATGTAGTCTCCTATCCTCCACCGAAGAGAAGGGAGGAGGATGGAAGGCCGTGAGATCCACAGGCGAGCAGCCCGAGGGAAAGGTCTTAGGTAGAAATGAAAGGTTCGGCCTGAGCGTGACCCTGGTGTCATTACCACTGAATCTCAAGCAGCCGCTGCTCATTGAGAGCACGTGCATGTCACCAGCCCGCTTTGCTGTCGTCAGGGCGACAAGCAAAACGGTTTTCAGAGAGAGGAACTTCAGGTCCACCGTTTCCAGTGGCTCGAAGGAGTCTCTCATCAAGGAGTCCAAGACTATCGTCAGGTCCCACGAGGAGACCAGAGATCTGGCGACCGCTCTGAGGCGCGCAACTCCTTCCATGAACTGACGGATCAGCAGGTGTTCACTGAATGGTCTGTTGTTCATACCAACCTGATAGGCCGCTACGGCCGCCAGGTTGATCTTGACTGAGGAGAGACCAAGACCCCTGTCCAAGAACTCCTGTAGGAAAATCAGAATGTGTCTCACAGACGCCTGAAAAGGGAAGACCTCTTCCTGTCTGTCCGAGCACCAACGCTCAAACACAAGCCAGGCAGTGTTATAACGTCGTCTGGTGGAGGCAGCCCTGGCACCAAGGATCGTCTCTACGACATTCGGAGGCAGGTCAATCGCTTCTAGCGACGCCCCTTCACGGGCCAAACCCAGAGATCTAGGTCCTGAGGACGTGGGTGAAAGACCTCTCCTCCGGCCTGGGTCAGCAGGTCCCTCCACAGAGGAAGCTGCCATGGTTCTTTGAACAGGAGAGGGACTATGTCCTGTCTCCAAGATCCCCAGGCTGGAGCTACTAGTAGCAGCTCTGATCCCTGATCCCGCACCCTGGCTAGGACATGCGGAATCAGTTCCAACGGGGGAACGCATAAAACAGAGAACACAGGCGAGAGGACCGAAGTCCCCCCTGCCTGTTGATGTAACAAACCGTCGTGGTGTTTTCGGAAACGAACCAGGACGTGGTGACCTCTGAGGAATTGTTCGAATTCTCGGAGTGCCAGGAACACTGCCAGTAGTTCCAAGTAGTCGATGTGGGAGGAGCGTAATGCGGCATCCCACACGGCCCTGGCCATCCTCCCGTCGTGGGTGGCGCCCCAACCGGAGAGGCTGGCGTCGGCGGTGACCAACCTCCTGACTGTGGGGAGACCCCTCGGGACCCCCTCCGTCAGAACACCTCTGTTCGACCACCATTACAGAGCTAGAGTGCAGTTCGAGGACACTGTCACTCTGGTCGAAAGTGCGTGTAGATCGCTGACCCTCTTAGCGGACGTCAGGGCGACCAGGAGGGCTGGCTTTAGTGTAAGACATTTCAGGTCAGCCGTCTGCAGTGGCTCGAAGGGCTCATTGTTTAGAGCCCTGAGGACTAGAGACAGATCCCAAGAGGGGACCAGGGGTCTGTCGACCCTGTGTACCCTGCGTACGCCCTTCACAAACCGTTTTGCCAGCGGATGTCTCCATACTGTCTGGTCGTTAACGCCCATTTGGCAGGCCGAGATGGCTGCTAAGTGGGTTCTCACTGAGGAGAGGCCTAGACCTCTGTCTAGGCACTCCTGCAGGAATGTCAGGGCGTAAACTATTGAAGCTTGGAATGGGATAACCTGGTTAGGTCGTTCTGAGCACCACTGCTCGAACACACCCCAGGCTGTTTCGTAGCGGGTCATTGTCGACTGGGCTCTGGCCTTCTGAATCGTTGCGACAACATTCGGAGGGAAACCGGCCTCAGTCAGCATTAGCCTCTCACGGGCCAGACCCATAGGTCTAGGTCCTTGGGGCAAGGGTGGAAGAGGGATTTCAGCCAACGCTGAAAAGGCCTCATATGGAGTCTGTCCAGACCTACCAGAGAGATGGCCGAGGCCAAGAGTCCGGCCATCCGTAGACACGTACCCAGTGGAAGTGTGCGGCCTGTCTTGCACATGGTCACGCACTTCAGGAGGTCGTTGACCCTGTCCCGACTCAGCGGAGCCCTGTAGGAGACAGAGTCCAGAGTGATGCCCATGAAATCCGTGGATTGGGTAGGCATGCTCTTGGCTAGGTTTATCCTGAAACCCAGTGAGGTCGCATGGGACACGACCCGAGTCGTGTTCCTCGCGACCTCCTCTGCTGAATCCGAACATAGGAGACAGCCGTCTATGTAACTGGACACCCATAGACCCAGAAGTCTCAGGGGTGCCAGAGCGGCCTCCGTACAGCGGACGGAACACTCTGGGACTGAGGGACATCCCGAATGGAAGGACCGTGTACTCATAAGCCTTTTCTTGGAACCCAAACCGCAGGAACTTCCTGTGAGGTGGGTAAATAGGGATGTGGAAATAGGCGTCTTTTAGATCTATGGATGTGAGCCAGTCGCCTGGGCGTATGGAGCGCACCAGAGACTCGGCCGTCAGCATCTTGAACTGAAAAGACTTGAGGTGCCTGTTGAGTATCCGCAGGTCCAGGATGGGACGTAGACCCCCCCCCCCCTTTTTCTTGACCAGAAAGTAGCGGGAGTAGAGCCCGCTGCGACGCTGGGCCAAGGGTACCTCTCTGACGGCATCCTCCTCCAGCAAGGAAGCTATCTCCTGTTGGAGAATCAGACCCTCCGGACCCCCGGCGTTGGTGAAGATGACCTCTGAAAACGCTGGGGGTGTTCTGGCGAACTGGAGTCTGTAGCCCTTCGCTATGGTGTTGAGGATCCACGGGGATGCTCCGCACCACTCCCACTGTGCCAGGTGCTTGGCTAGTGGGTTCTCTCCGGCTATGGGAGGCACGCCCCGCCTGGGGGTAGTGTTCCCTAGCATGTCGGAGAAAATTGGGCATGACCCGTCTCCCCAGTGGCGTTTTGGTACGCCACTGACCTTATGCCCTGCCCCACTGCGTCGGGGGGGGCCCATGGGGCCCCCGTGGCAGTGGGTTCATGTCCCCCCCTCCGTGGATATTGTTTTGTTGTCTTTTTGTATTGTGGCATAGCCTGTACTACAGACAAAAAATGCTGTACTTGTGCAAACAATATCGAGGGACCTGGCTACAGGGACGCCCAGGACGCCCACCTGTGCCATGGTCCAGAAGCGCATTGCGGGCGGACTGGACGTGCAGTCCGAGACTGCTACGTCCGGTGCTGGGCCCGGCGCATGGGGGGAGGGTAGGGAGTGTGTTACTTCGGCTGCTGGTCAGGGCCTCGCAGCCTGGACGCTGCACCTCCACGTTGAGGGTGATCCTCTCGAGTGCGCCTCTGAAGAGGCCTCCGGGGATGATAGCACCCTCGGAAAACTCTCTCTGGGCAACGGGATCCAGACCAGGTGAGGCTTCCAGCCACCTAGCAGCTCTGAGGTGATGGAAGCGGTGGCCATAAGGCCGGTCAGGTCGGTGAGTCAGTACGTGAAGGTCACAATTTTCTCATGTAGGAGACGAACTCTAGCCAACTGTTCAGGAGTAGGGCCGTGGCCCCTCTCCTGAAGAAGGGAGCTCTGAAGCATTGAGAGCTTCGCGGGGTAGCCGGGAGAGTCATGGGCTCCTTCCAGCTAGCCGTGTAATGTGCTCTGAAAAACCTGGGACAGGGGAAGCGGTGGTCCCCCGACAGTGATTTTTGTCGTGTACATACTGTGCAGCTTGGCCACAGACCCACCCATGGTGGGGATCTGTGTCAAGAGCTTTTGCCTTTCTTTGGGGAGCGGTCCCGGTGTGCAGTCTGGGGCTGCTACACCCTGGACGGGGCCCAAGGCATGGGAAAGCGTCTGAGCACGCTCCTCCTGGAGACGGAGTTGCAGGGTCCGATCGGCCCCTCCAAAGACGCTGTGCCGGTCGTAATCCTGGCAGCCGTCACGTTGGCTGTTGGACAGCAACGTGAGGCATTCAGTGACCGTATGAGAGCAGCGTGAGACAATAGCCGAAGTAGCTCCGATGCTATGGCTATGTCATAGACGAGTTGGTGTGGCACCTTGAAAACAGCCTAACTGGAATGCTAAACATTCTAGGGTGGCGTCGGCCATCCAATGAGGTTGCTACTCCCGACCTCGAAAAGGTTAGCTAAACAGCTAAACAAACCTAGCTTCACAATGTACATACCTGTAATGTTGAGGGAAGCAGTCGGTTGTCGAGGGTCGTCACGTCGAGTGAGACTCGTGCCTTCGGCCGCTGCGTGAAGTAGTAGCAGTGTCGGTGGAGGCCTCCCGCTGGAGGGAGAGCAGCACCCAGAGCAAGCCGGCGAGGCCTGGCTGATGTCTTGGGTCTGGCTCCAAGGCCTGTTTACCAGTGAGGTGAAGAGCATGTGGAGCTTGTTGTTGGCGGTCCGAGCCGCCTTCCCGGCAGGGGAGGAGCCCAGGAAGGACTCGTCACGGTGTCTCTGAGACTCCTCGAGGTTGAGGGGTCTGAAGAGAGAGGACGAGGTGGTGGGCTGACTAGATCCCGCTGGAGGGAGAGCAGCACCCAGAGCAAGCCGGCGAGGCCTGGCTGATGTCTTGGGTCTGGCTCCACAGGTCTGTTTACCAGTGCGGTGAAGAGCGTGTGGAGCTTGTTGTTGGCGGCCTTTATCACCCCCGCAGGCCATCTTGGGTGTTGGTGTAGCTTGAAGAAGGAACCAGCAGTCCAAGACATTGTAGAAGCACTTCACTTTTAAGTTATAATATAATATCATTATATAATAATAATATATACTATAACAAAATTGTTGTGAGGAAAAGCTGTCTGTAACTCACAAAACAGGATAAAAAGAAAAGTGGTGGTGGAGTAGAAGAGTAGGACTCGTGGTGCACCACTGGGAATTGGGGAGGGCTGTCGCCACCCCCGCAGGCCATCTTGGGTATTGGTTGTAGTCTGAGGAAGAATCAGTAGCCCAAGTGGAAACTTCTTTAGTCAAGAGGTTGTTACAAACCCTGTTGAAACAGAGCCCTGGAAGGGGTCCATCATCGTGGCCATCTGTAGCCATGGTGGAGATGGCTTGTTCCTTGTCTTATTCTCAAACCCCTTTTTTTATGTCATTTTAAGATATAAAAAAAAAAATTATTATTATTTATTTAGCACCACTACTAAATAAAAATATTTTTCTCACTTAACTCCCCTACTATAGAGGGTAACGTGAAGCGGAACACACACAGTGGTTAGCCTTCAGTCGACGGCTGAAGGCTACCCCACGTGTTGTTGCTGGCCCACCATGTAATGGAGGGAGCCAGGGAGACCCTTTTCTTGTCCCCAATGCGGGGAAGGGTTGAGAGAGAGTGGGGAAGGGTTGAGAATGCGGCCCGTCTAGCCTGCGGTAGATGTAGACGCTTACAGCGCCTGATATTCCCAGGCGGTCTCCCATCCAAGTACTAACCAGGCCGGACCCTGCTTAGCTTCCGAGATCGGGCGTGTTCAGGGTGGTATGGCCGTAACGTACCGGTATGCCCGCCGTCACCGAGAGGTGTAGAAGCGAGGCTGCGGGCTGCGGCTAGGACTCAGATTAGTCAGCGACTAACGAGAGGCTAGCCGTGGAGAAAAGAAGCGGCAGCAACTCTGAAGCTAAACCACAGACAGGCTAACGGAGCTAGCTAACAGCTAACAACGCTAGCTAGAGGGTAATGAGAGGGAAGACAGAACAACAAGCCGCCGGGCAGGCTCACTTGTGTTATGAGTCTTATTTGACTTATCTGCTTAGTAGCTCGTAGAGAGAAAACACCTTCTTGTGGCTGCGAATCCCCGCGGTACAAGTCGGTTTTAGACTCGTCCGTCTTTCGGGAAAATACAACTTCAACAGCCGGTGTGAACTTTGGTGTACTCGTTGTGCTGTGTGCATCCAAGCGCAGAAAAATGTAGGAATGACTCGGCGTTCACGCCCACCGGTTTTATACCTGCGGGTCAGGACCGGAGGCGCCGCCTTGAGTGACAGCTCCACGAACCAATAAATTAGCTCGTGAGTTTATGTTTTGTTCTGTGCTCCAGCGCCACCAAGTGTCTCGGACCCATATGACTCTCTTCGAGAGAGGCACTTTAGACAACTACGAGCGCTGTCCAAGGGTTTTCATGATTCATCATCCGAGGTTCGGGTGTAATTTGTGATTTCGTACCGCATCGCTCCCGACATGTTAACGTTACGCTCCCTCCGTGGATTCGTCTATAGCTGGAAGCCTGGAGGAGAGGGGCAAAGACCTGGCCAATCACTGCCGAGCAGATATAATATTCAGTCGTCATTATTTTTTATATCACTGATATTTATCACTGTGACGACGTCATGCCATGTCATGTGAAAGTCATGCCCCCCACATCCCCTAGCCTAAAGTACTTCCCATGGCTATGTACTTCTGTAGTGGTCCTACACTACCACAGGATCTAAATGTGACAATAAACGAGCAGCTACCGCTGCAGTTGTGTTAGTTGAGTACCGTGTATATTAATAGAGACGGCACCCGGAGGAAACCCAGAGGCGAAATGGGCATAGTGGCCGAATTTGGTATTGCAGTTTGGACCCAAACACATGAAAGCGCTGGTCCGTTGACTATCATTGCACACATTCATGATGACACGTGAACGCATGTCCCTAAAAAAAAGATTGTAACATATCTTACTTATCACCTATAATCATGTGCCAATAGAGAGGGCAGAGTTAAAATGGTTAAATGAACAAGTGCACATTTGATTGCATGTGCCAGTTATTGTAAGAGCAGGGTCTCACTAGGTCGTGATCATCAGGAATGCGACTGCTGTTCGTCAAAGTTATTTTTAATGTCAGCTGTGACACACAGGCTATCACACAGGTGATAATTCTTACCGTTCTTAAATATAAGCAACATAAAGCTCCAGCTATTTGTCGTAAAAGTAACGTATCACCCTGATTACAGTATATACAACCATTCGTTTTGAGTTTTTACGCATGCGGCTGTTTGTGCGCGTGGGTGTGCTTGCGTGCACACATGTACTTTACTGTGGCTTGCTTTCTGTTGGTCTCACACACAGAGAGAGACACACGTACACACCCTCATGTGCGTGTGTGCGTGCGTGCGCACACATACACACATACACACACACACACACACACACACACACACACACACACACACACACACACACACACTGGAGTGTGTGCTGCATCTTGTCATGTTTATCTAAGTTGTACTGTTTTATCTCTTAGTAAGGTTTTACCTCTTAGTTGAACACAAACTTCCTAACCTCCTTGACAGCAAACAAATCAAATTTTATTGCAGACTTTTTTGTTCCCTTAATGTTTGTTCCTGCCTGTATTGTTTTTAACTTTTTTTTAGGAGGACAAGAAGAGCAAGTCAGGCCGTTCTCTGGACAATGAGTGCCGGGATGACTCTGGCGGAAGGAAGGGCATGTTCTTCTCCTGGTCCCGCAACAGGAGCTTCGGCAAAGGCCCCAAGAAACGAGACCTGGCCGATTTCAACTACAGTCAGTTACACATTATGTATCTCGGGTTTTCGAGCGTTGCATGCTTTTTTTAAATATCTAAATATGATTAATATTTTATATAATTTATGTATTTATTTTGACCAGTTTTTGTAGCATTGCTGTCATGGCCATTCATTTGTTGTAGAGATTGATTGATTGATTGATTGATTGATTGAAAGCTGGTCCCCTTTCAGTCCGCACACTGCTAATGAGCTGCTTCTGTTTTATTTCCTTGTGGTCAGACTTCTCAGGCAGCAATGGCCGCCGGGAATCCCAGGGTTCGCTGTCGTCTGGAGCCAGTCTGGAGCTGGGGACGCCGGGGTCTGGGAAGAACGAGGTCAGTGTCAGCCAAGGTTGATTTTGAAAGGACATTTATATATATACTGTACAGTTCCGTTGTTTTGTGTGCAATTGAGCTCAGAAAACAAATTAAGAAAAATTACAAAAACCTTTTTTTTTTATGTCATAATCCCTTTAAAAAATCTCAAAAGTCCTTAAATTGTCACTTCACTGTCATCTGCATGGGGACCACCCTAAAATCATATGGGGACCCCCTTTGGGGGTGGAAGGAGGTATACCATTCTTTTGGTAAAGGAATACTTTATCGAAAATAGGACAACGTTTCATCTCAATGGATCTTCGTCAGGTCAGCATGTTCTCACAGGCTGAGAAGCAGTGAGTTTAGGGGGATGAACTAATCATCATGGAATCCCTCTTCTGCAATGGCCATCTCGGGGAAATGGCTGCACAGGGAGCACTTAAAAGACTGAATAATGAATTGAAACCAAATGGAAAATCCAAGGCTGAGCGTGTCAGGCTAGCGTCATGGGTCTACTTAAACAAACACATCTGACATGGCAGATGGCTTCCTCCTTCATCACCGCTATAAACACACGCTGCTATAGTCTGTATAGTCCCCCGTCATCCTTTTACACTTTTCTGTATCGCCACGCGTGTCTCGTCTTGGGAGAACGGTGCCATCCACTCCAGCATGTCAAGATGACCCTTAAGGTCTTAACCCATACAGACCTGAAGACATAATGTTATCTATCTACTGTGATTTATCTAAATGGGCGTGTCGGTGGCCCAGGGGCCCGTTATCCCAGGGGCCCGTTATCCCAGGGGCCCGTTATCTCAGGGGCCCGTTATCCCAGGGGCCCGTTATCTCAGGCTCCGTCTATGCTCGCACCCGGGTGTTTTCAGCCCTCAGCTGAATCTGTCAGAAATACAAGGGGTTGAACCATGCATGCAGAAAGCCCAACCCGGTACTACAGTCACGTTGAATGGCACCACACAAAGCTACGGATGTGAACGTGTACTCTATGTACCTGCCCAGTAGGGGAGGGGTATGAAAAGCCCTGCCCAGTAAGGGGAGGAGATCCCCTCCCAGTATTTCTTACAGATATAGCTGAGGGCCCAACACACCTATGCTCATTCTCCCTCTCCTCCTCCTCCTCCTCCTCCTCCTCCCCTCCCCCCCCCCCCCCCACAGGGAGACGTGTCCCGCAGCTCTGTGTCGGCGCCTGCAGAGCGCGGCAGCGGCGCTGGGGTCAGCAGCAGCGCCCCCCTGAGGCAGTGCAACATCAGCCTCCCGGACGGCTCGTGCTGCTCGGTGCCGCTGCGGGCCGGGGTGTCCATCAGGGACCTCCTGATGGGCCTCTGCGAGAAGCTCTGCATCAACCTGGCGGCCGTGGACCTGTTCCTGGTGGGAGGGGAGAAGGTACTGTACGCGTTCATGGGTTAGAGGTTTCAGTCGCCGCGACTGATTTCAATCGTTTGGAGCCAGCATTTCTTCTATTTAAGCATGAGAGAATGAGTTGTTGGTTGGCGTAAGGGCCTTTCTGTGTGGAGTTTGCATGTTCTCCTCGTGTCCCCTATGGGGTTCTCAACGTTTCTGGCTGGGGACCAAAAAATGTTCAAAATTAGAGCATTCCATAAACCTTCCATAAAACCCTAATTGTCTCTGACATTTCATATAAAAGCAAATGTTAAAACCTCAGTCTGTAATTTCTTCACATGATTGGCCGTATGTAACTGCAGGAACACTATTGCTAAAACATCATAATTTAATTTACATATTGTGTTTTAAATTGTTTAGGAATTAGGTAGTGTGGAGGCACGCCGTTTCAGTCATGACATTAAATATTGCTTTACTCCGCAAGTTCCACCACATGCCATTATTTATTATCGCCCATGGTGGCTGGTGAGTTATTGGATCAGGCCCTGAGATAAAGATAAACTTTATCGTCCATTAAGTTTTACATAATATGGTAAATCTGCCTCTGGCACACTGGCAGTCCATTTATAACAATAAAAACATTCATTACATAGAATACACAAATTGCCTTAAAATAGCCTACTATATAAAATGCATTTCCATGATGCCGCAACAGTGATCATGTGTTGTAGGGATCAATAGGTGGTAGAGCTATTTAAAACATTTTCTTATTTAAAATGTCCACTGCCGTTTGGCACAAACAATGTCTTGTAACCCTTCTTTTTTTGCTAATGGCACTCTAAGGCGCCTGACGCATAAAAGAGACAGCTGTCTCTTATATGTACTTGTCAGGCGCCTAAGCCTCCGGCCTGCATGTTAAGAGGTGAACTCTCTTATATGTACTTGTCAGGCGCCTAAGCCTCCGGCCTGCATGTTAAGAGGTGAACTTCGGGGGGAAGATGGTGGGTGGAATCATTGAAAATCTGAACTGCCTTCTTGGTTATGGAGTGGTTGTACAGTATACCAGGGCCAGATTAACCCCCATGAGTGCCCCTGTGCAGATCATTTTTAATGCCCCCCCCCCACATAGCGCGGACACGACCAACCCCGAACACATGGAACACAATAAGGTATAGGCAAATAGTACAACTTCACTGGAATACAACTGGCAACCATTGCAATAAATTACATTGTTTTGTTTTTTTTACCAGTACAATTACAATTCAGAAATGTGTCATACAGAAAAATTTTTGATTTTCTGGGCATTTTCAGGGCACCAAAACCATCTGGGCACTAGGGACATGTGGGCACCAGGACAACTGGGCACTATAGGGACATGTTGGCACCGGGACATGTGGGCACCAGGACAACTGGGCAGTTGTCCATGTGCACACATGTCCCTAGTGCCCAGGTTTCCAGTTTGGGAAACAACAATCTGAGAATCCCATCGTCAAATATTCGGGAAAACAGTGCCTCCCCTAGGCAACAGTCTGTCTTGAGAGACTAGGGAAACACTGACTTCTACCTGCAAAAGTTTTTCAGAGGCAGTTTTTCAGAGGCTACTGACCCCAATTTAATGCCATTTATATCTGGGACCCCCACCCCACACATATGCCCCCCTTTGCCCCATGCCCCTGTGCAGCTGCACATAGCGGCGGATGGTAGATCCGGCCCTGCAGTATACAGTATTTCCTGAAGTTGCAGTTGTTTGTTTCCAATGATCTTACTAGGCTGGTTGACTACCTGGAACTTAAAGTACTGTACTTTAAGTACATTTCGAAGCCAATACTTGTGTACTTTTACTCGAGTACATTTTGAATTCTGGATTTTACTTGTAAAATCCAGTAGTATGTAGTATTTCTACATTTCAGTACTTAAGTAAAACATGTGAGTACGTTTTCCACCACTGCATTAAATACCGTTGGTGCTGCAGGATGTAGAATATGATTAATCGTCTTCGCAGATGAGTATAAGGGTGTAGGGACCGAGGCTACCCTGATTCAGATGAGTATAAGGGTGTAGGGACCGAGGCTACCCTGATTCAGATGAGTATAAGGGTACAGGGACCGAGGCTACCCTGATTCAGATGAGTATAAGGGTGTAGGGACCGAGGCTACCCTGATTCAGATGAGTATAAGGGTACAGGGACCGAGCGAGGCTACCCTGATTCAGGTTAGACTGAAAAACACACAGAAGAAATCACTGAGATGATCAGAATAAATAGTTGGTACAGTATTTAGGTTGATTCTGAATTATGGTGATCTCTCTAGCATTTTGCTCTTCTAATTACCCCCCCCCCCCCCCCCCCCTCTCTCTCTCTCTCTCTCTCTCTCAGCCTCTGGTTCTAGATCAGGACTGTATGACTCTGTGTTCTCGGGATCTCAGACTGGAGAAGCGCACTCTCTTCAGGTACGATTGATTGATTGATTGATTGATTGATTGATTGATTGAAAATGTTATTCACACTTTGTAGACTGGGTACTGTTCAAACGAAAGTACAATCCAAAAACTGCTAAGAGGACCATAAAAAGCACTAATTAAGATCAGGGTCCTCCATTTTCAATTAATCAGAACTTTTAAAGACATACAAATATGCACTTCTTTCTTTTTTGCATCAAATATGCACTTCTATGAAAAAGAGGAAATCATTGTGTCATACTTTAGCTATTGAAAAATCGTGAAAATGTGTCGCAAATCTTTGAATATATATATATTCTTTCAGAGCGAACATTTCAACTCAAATCTTTGCTTCTGGGAGGTCCCTGGAACAACATATTTTCAAATTGGGGTCAGCGGCCAAATAAACATAATTCTAGGCGTCCTTGACATGAAATATTGAACACCACTGAACATGGAAACATAGACATTTCAGAAAACTGTGAGGATTTAGAACACATTATTTTAAATTTCAACGTCAGGCCTAAGCAAGAGAAAAAAACGGTAAGAATGTGTACAGTGTGGGGTGGGGGGAATATGACGATGACATTAAGTTATTGTTTGTTTATTACGGATCCATTCGTCCTCGCCACAGTGAAGACTTGTCTTCCTGGCGTCTAGGTACATTAACATGAAGTTATTGTCAACTCTAATATCTATTCTGCGTCAGGTTACATATTTGTACTAGCGTTTTATTGGAAACTATCAATCCTTCTCTGTATGCGGAAAGCAAGTGGATAAAAGTCAAATGTCATCACTGTATAATGATCATGATTTATGGATCCATATCGGAGCTATTTTTAAACTGATAAAAGAGAGCATGACTTTTCCTGAGAGATGCATACATCTGCATGAACATTAATCCTATGAATCAAATTGGCCCCTTCCACCATCTGACTGCTTCCAGGACTGGTGGGAATCAGTGTTGATTTTGACAGAAAGTTTAGTTTTAGTCGTAGTCTTTTGAATAGTTTTCATTTCGTTTTAGCCACATTTTAGTCACCTACAAGTCGATCTACAAGTTCACAACTTGTAGCAGATCTTTTATTTTGAGCATGCAACCAAGTGTAAAATTACTAACATTTTAGTCTAGTTTTTATGTGTTGACGAAAATTGTCAATATAATTTAGTCTTAGTTTTAGTCAGCATAGCTTATAGCTTTCATTTAGTTTCCATTTAGTTTTCGTCAGTGAAAAAAGGTGGTCGACGAATGTTTTTCGGCATAGTATGCTCATCGTTGATTTATTAACAGTATGCAGAATAGGTACATTTCACGCACAACTCAATATAAACACTGTTAACTGTGGACACCATAAAGCATTACACTTGTTTACAACAGGGTCCACCATTTCTCAATTCATCAGAACATTTAGAGACGTACAAATAATACAAAAGACAGGAAATCCACATAAAAGGAGGAGGTAAATAAGGGAAACATTGTATTGTAATTGTAATTGTATTTCATGTCCTCCGTCCTCCAGGCTGGACCTGGTTCCTATCAACCGCTCCGTGGGTCTGAAGGCCAAACCCACCAAGCCGGTGACTGAAGTTCTGCGGCCCGTGGTGGCCAAGTACGGCCTGCACCTGCCCGACCTGGTGGCACGCATCGTATGTCTGCCCTCCCTCCTAATGTCTGAATGAATGTCTCTTAACCCATTTAGACCCGAGGACGCATCTCTGTCACCTCGTAGCTTCTAACCACTTTTAACCATTATTTAGCTGTTGAAAGATAGCAGATCTACAAGCTCATAGAGCTGCACCGACTGTACTGCAATACGAGCTTGTAGATGTTGTAGATATATTCGTTCACACAAACCTTTTAAATCATATCTTTGCTTCTGGGAGGTCCCTGGAACAAAATATTTTCACACCGGCCCGACCGGGGTGGCCAATTACATATAATGTTTGGGGTCCTTGACATGAAACAGTTTGAGAACCACTTTGACATAGCCATTTTGATTTTGATTTTCTGAAAACTGTCATGATTTAGAAATACATTTGTAGAATCTGGTCTCAGGTCTCAATGGGTTTAAGTGTGTTTTTGAAAGAAGAGGAGGAGGGTTTTCCCACCAAAATTAGCACTTATGCATGGTTTGAAATTGTGTAGAAACCCACAAAGCAAAAAGAAATGCAAAAAATGTGCATGTCTACCTGGGTGTCCAGCTCAGTGGCCTTGTGGTTAGAGTGTCCACCCTGAGACTGGGAGGTCGGGGTTCAATCCCCGGCCGGGTCATACCAAAGATTCTAAAAATGGGACCCAGTGCCTCCCTGCTTGACACTCAGCATCAAGGGTTGGATTGGGGGTTAAGTCCCTGAGACATACTAGCGTCATGTTCAGGGGTGTACTTGTACATCAAGCTGCCTCACGCTACAGAAACAGGAGATAGGCTAGGCTACTACTACCTGTGTCCTAGCTGTTTCCATCACTGCCCATCAGACCTGGAGCCAAGACGATGGAGGATTTTACTTTGTCATTGAACACAAGTGTAAAACGAAATGATCTTGATGGCATCAATAAATCCAATACATGATAGATGTTGGTAACAGCAGTGTTTATGAACAATACAGAATCATTGTATGTACAGTGAGGAGGTCATTAGTCCAGCTGGAACTATAGTACTGCAGAACGCGTTCTGCTTTCTCACTAAAAGACAAAGCCAGTTGTTAGTGGGTGCATGTTGGTGTGTTTCTTTGGGTCTTATAGACAGTAGTTCTAAGTGTGTGTGTGTGTGTGTGTGTGTGTGTGTGTGTGTGTGTGTGTGTGTGTGCGTGTGCGTGCACGTGTGCGTGTTGCAGAGTGGAGAATCAGAACCACTGGATCTGGGTCTTCCTATATCAAACCTGGATGGGCTCAGAGTCGTGTTAGACATCGCAGACCACATTTCTGGACAAGGTAAGATGCACAGCACACACACACACACACACACACACACACACACACACACACACACACACACACACTTTGATCAGAAAAGTAAAATCTGCCTCATCTGCTGGGCACATCTGCTGAAAGAATTCCGGCGCACTGGAAGTGTTAAAACACTACTTGTTTTCAATGGTGCATGGCTGATAATTATGATTCAAACACCTGAGGAGGAAATTAAATATAACCCACAGTTTGTGCTGGAAACATTGCAGTGCCGTGTTTGTCAGCACCGACATTGATGACAGGACTGACCGCTGTCGGCATGTATGATATCATCTCCCTGTGCTTCCCCCCCAACAGACAAGCAGAAAGTCAGCCCGTCCAAGAGTCACGCTAACCCCGCCTCTACGAGCAGGAGCCAATCGGCAACAGTAAGACCTTAACCCACATCACTTCCTGTTTGTTTGTCATGACTCCGGAATGTTCCCACCACTCACCCAATGTATGTGCGTTGCTGGAGGATGATGTCACGCAGCTCTACTACTGAATGTGTGTACAGTACGGTCGTGCTGGAACCATGATATGTCACGCTGCTACTAAGTGTCTCTGTTTGTCTTGTCTTCAGTCACCCATGTGTCTCTTTTGCAATGCGTTAAAATCACTGTTCACTCCGTGTACCGTGTGATTGGGGAGGGACTGGACTTTGTGTGATTGTGTATGTGTGTCGTGTGCAACGCCGGCCGGCGCTGGCCAACAAGTCCTCCTGTCACACTCTCCCTAAAGTGTCCCTAATGTTCTCTTGATGTGATCTGCCTGTGGCTGAGAGCAATGTTATAACTTTCCTCTCTGGTTCTCTTCCTCCCTAACAAACAACCGTCCCGTCCCCCCACACACACACACACACACACACACACACACTGCCGGGGTGGGTGTACAAGCCCAGCTTAGGGAGAGCCTTGACTGGGTCATCCCAAACTTCCAAAAAAAAGCCCCTCCCTTTTTGTGTATGTGGACAAAATGGAAGTCAGCCGGTGGTGGCGGTTATAGAGCTTTGGAATGCTGTGGGAATTTGATTCCTTTATCAGTTAAGGGTTCTTTTATAACAACCATCTGTAAAAAAAAAAAGAAAAAGAAAAAAGGCTTTTACATCTTGGTTGAATCTAATCGGATTTGCCTAAAATGTTGTAATTTCCCACTTTGCGGGGTTATTACAGTGTGGTTGGAGGTGATGTGGTCATCGTGGTGGTGTTGTGGTGGTCAGTCTGTCTTTCAGCCTAATTCATACTCGATGCACTAGAATTAGGCTTCATCAGGGACAGCTGTCGGTGTCGACCTCCATTGGTGGATGTTTTCATTGTCTGAGTGGAACATTCACTCCTTCCCTTATATGTCTACACTTAGTATGAAGTCATCAGTGTTAATATAACTCTGAGAGTGTAGAACTGTGTATCGGGTCCAAGGGATACATTGACACTGAAGATCATTTTAGTGTGTGTTTTATTGAAAATGTTTAGTCGTGATATTATTTCAGTGAAATTTAATGATATCTCCTTGATCTCTTTTGATTGGATGAGTAAAATCCATCCGGTATTTTGTTTCACTCAGAGTGTAGAGTAGGAGAGTAGCGACACGCTTTGATCTCGCCACAAAGCGGGTGCCTATGGGCTATAGTTCCAAACATTGGAACTATCCCATTGAGATAGAATGAGCACTTCCGCATTCCATTGTTACAATGGAAGTCAACACTAGTGTCGCCACTCTCTTACTATATTCCTCTGGTTTCACTATCGTTCACTTCACGTGAGCCCATCATCATCATCATCGTCATGTGTTGCACCCTGTCCTCTATCCGTCCGTCTGTCTGCGAACAGCATAGTGTCCATTGGCCCGTTGAAACTGCGCACACACACACTCGCTGGGTCATGGAGCAATTATACATTATATGTATATTTCAAAAGATTTTATTTTAAATAAAATAAGTAAGTAACATAAGTAAGTAAGTAGTAGTAGTGAAAATAGCCGCGTGTGGTGAGCTTGTAGATCTGCTATTTTAACCCGTTTGCGTCCCTGGCAAACGTCTAATCTCTCTTTTGGGTCTCGACCTGAAATGTTTGGGAACTTTTACTAAGGCTCACTACAATTCCCATAATGCTTTGGTGCACTGCTCCTCCTTGTGGATAGGGGGAAGACTGTCTTACTGAGACAACATGTAGTCCAGGAAGTAAGCGAACCCAGTGTCCATGACATCACAGACACTGTGAAATACTACAATATCTAAAAACACATTATTACCCACATAAACAAAACCCCAGGAAATTGTTTCTTGTCTCCCAAACATCATTAAAATAATGGAAACAGACAGCCCGAGTCCTAAATATGCACTACAATCATACAGTATATTCCACCTGCACCTACATCAGCATAATACTCTATTCTCACAAGGGGACCTAGCCAAGCATTGCCATAACATGCCTCGTCATAACGTGTCGCCATAACAGAATCATAATGAGCCTTGAACGCCTTCAGGCTCTCAACTATAGGGATGGAGCTCGTTAATTCTTACCAATGCTGACCACCTTATCGATCCTGCTTATTGATCCCAGCTTTTATCGAGCCCGCCACGTTTTCTAATATGAGACGTGAGACGACAAATTCAGAACAAAACTGCTATCTTGCTGAAAGATCATTAAATCAACTATTCATTATTGTGCAATACATGTTAAAAATGGCTTTATATTGTGAATAGTACTGTAATAATTACGATAAAATCTCCACGTCTCTTCAGCTCTTTAAGAACAGAATATGCATTTTAGTTTATTTAACCAAAAAATATCACTTGCACTTCATTTTACTATAGGGCCTTCAAATACAGTACAGGACTGTTCTATAACAGACGGAAGGCAAGTGTCCTTTTAACTTTTGGAAAACAATTTTGAAGAAACGGTTAAGTGGTTAACGTGTGTACAGTACGTCAATTTAAAAGCGTAATTACATTTATCCGGGCAGCGCTGGTCAGCTGGCATGGCATCAATAAACGTAATCTAGACCACCGATGTCGGTGCCAGCGAGGGTGATTAGATCTATTACGTCATGGGCCGCTGTGCTCAATAACAGGCTCGATAAGCCCCCAAACCCCGGGTACTCCATACATGTCATGGAGTGTGCAATGGGCTCGGGGGGGGGGGGTTTGGAGCTCCATCCCTAGTTCTTAACGTCCCGCTCCGACTCTCCTTGTGGCCTTCAGGACGGGCCATCCGAGACCCCCGGCTCGGCCCACCCCCGTGGGGAGAACGGCAGGGCCGGCTCCGGCCCAGACCAGAGTGCTCGGGCCTTACCCAACCATTCTGTCTCTCTCCATAAGGCACCGGAAAAGAGAAAGCAGAAAAAGATTAATATAGACGAAGCTGAAGGTAAACGCCTTCCCTCTCTCTCTCTCTCTCTCTCTCTCTCTCTCTCTCTCTCTTCTCTTGTGTGATCTCTTCTTTCCTGTAAGTCCTGTGTAGCTGCAGGGCCGCTGTGGCCTGCCCTATACACTACTAACCCTTGTTTGCCTTGTCTGCGGTATTGCAGAAGCAGCACCGATGCTTTCAGTGCTAGCCAAGCTACATGTAGCACTACTGCACAAGTCACCAAACTCTCTCTCACCGAATGTAGCTTTGATTTGTCCCTAACTGATTCATGCACACCACTGTCCCTTTGCATGCTCTGATGTAGAACTGTATAGCGTTCAGATTTGGTTGTTGCCATGAATTCATTTGCGTGTGCGTGTGTGTGTGCATATGCGTGTATACTTGCGTGTGTGTGTGTGTGTGTGTGTGTGTGTGTGTGTGTGTGTGCATGTGCGTGTGTGTGCGTGCGTGCGTGCTCGCGTGCGTGCGTGCGTGCTCGCTCATTCCGCAGAGTTCTTCAACCTCATATCCAAAGCTCAGAGCAACCGAGCAGACGACCAGCGAGGTCTGCTAAACAAGAGCGATTTACAGCTCCCAGAATTCCTGCGCCTGTCGCCGCCGGTGGCAACAACAGGTCCTTCTTCTCCCTACGACCCCCACCAGCCCACCACCACCTCCACCCCCACCCACACCACCTCCTCCTCCTCCAGCGGAGGCTTCCCAAGCAACGGTCGGAGGGGCAACAACGGCAAGGCGAACGACAACGACCGAGGAGGAGGAGGAGGAGGAGGAGGGGGAGGAGGGGGAAGCCACTCCCGCTCCTCGCTCGTCGCTACGGGCCACCTATCGCAGAGCTTGGACTCTTCGCTGGGAGGCGGCGGTTGCACGGGAGGAGGAGGAGGAGGAGGGGGGTGCAGGAGAACCAGGCCCCCTCCTCCTCCTCCTCCTCCTCCCCTGTCCCCCATAGGCCCCTCGGACAAGATGCTGCAGGAGGACACCGTGTCCGACCTGACCGTGGTGGGAGAGGGGGACATTAACAGCCCCAGCCTCACCTACGTCACCCCCTCGCCCGTTCCTCCGTCCAAACCTCAGCAGCAGCAGAAAGCGTGCCATGGCGACAGCGGCGGCGGCAGCGGCGGTGGCGGCGGCTGGCCCAACTCAGGTACTTCCCCTGTGTGAACTCTGAACTCTCCATCCATCGCCCTTCTCTCCTGCATCCGCGTGGCCATATATACTGTATTGTGCTCTTAATTCTCCCTGAGTCAACTAAATTGGCCTATAAAAGTCAGTGTGAAGTCCCCGTTTTCCCTGAGGGCTCAGGGCTGTTCCTGCTCGGCTGCTCCCAGACTGCATCCTGCTCTCTTGTTTACATTTCAAACCGAAATAATTATTCCAGTTTTTATACTGGTGCTCACATTATAGCATTTTGTTCCCAAACAACGAAACTGTTTTATGAATTAAAGTAATTGCGTGAATAAATAAAATAAATATCGAATAAATTTCATAAAAAAACTAATGTTTAAGAAGTAGCGAATTCATTATAGCCGATCTACAAGCACACAGCGTGGCGCGGAGCGACGCGTAGATCTTGTAGATCTTGTTTGTAGATGGACTATATATTCACTAGTTCGGGGTCCCGGGGGAAATTTCTCTTTTGGGGTCACAGGCTAAACATTAAGGTCTGGGAACAAACTGCATCATAGTATTAGCTACTGTATCACTTTCGACAAAATGCTGGCTGCGTTTTCCAGTAGAGCTCATCAGACTAACGAAGGTTTGTCCAACAACTTGGACATTGCAACAAATTGTCTAACAGGCACATGTCTTAGACGAGAGACTAACTGGGAAACAGATGTAGCGCGTTAGCTCGTTAGGATAATATATGACTCAAAGGCAGGAGGGAAGGATGCATTCACAGAATGCACGAACGGAACAGTGAAATCCTCAGTGTTAGTTAAACTAAAACTGACTATTTCGCACCCTTCGTCCTAGTGTGGCCTGTTTCTGTGTGAACTCTGGAGTGAACTTGCTGTGGATTTGTGTGTTTTTTCTTTCTTTCTTCAGACTAGCTCAAAACTCTAGTCTGTGATTTTCTGAAGATCGGTTTTAAACTCCCTCCTTTGCCCCTAGTGTACAGAACCTTAAAAATGCACTTTAGTCAGTTATAAAAAGAGATGTCTTTGTACATGACCTATATTTGACACCCCCTCCCCCCCACCTCCCCCTCCCCTTATTATTATTATTATTATTATTATTATTATTTTCTCTTGTTCAGCCCTGTTCTGTGCTACAGACACTTAGGTTGTCATATAGACCCATATAGACTCTGCAACAGTCACAAGCTTTTCCAAACCTGGAAAAGGTCATGGAATTTCACCGTGGGTTCTGAAGTCACATTAGTGCGCTTTTAAGTGGATTCTGCTTAGGGGTGTAAAGGTATCTAATTGAGCTTGCTACACATTTTGAACCAAGTGACCCATGTTTCCATGCTCCCTCTGGCACACACACACACACACACACACACACACACACACACACACACACACACACACACACACACACACACACACAATCTGCCCCTCAATCACCTGGGGGCAGATCTTTGTGTATTCAGACTATTCACTATTGTGTTGTTGCCACAGGCATTTTTTCATGCCGGCATTTAAAACAGAAATAAATGCAGTGCATGTGCTCGCAATCACTCACATAACACCATACATGCATAGACATGCACAGTGTCTACACACACACACACACACACACACACACACACACACACACACACACACACACACACACACACACACACACACACACACACACACACACACACACACACACACACACACACACACACTACTGACAGACAGAATGTGGCCATGCTAGTTTGGGAACTTTTTTTTCTTCTTTTCCCAATTTTTTCAGGTGTTACTGATGATACTAACAAGGTTCTGTTCCATTTAGTGTACAGTACGGTTCTCAAACTTTTTATTATTATTTCAAGGACCCCCATAACTCTGAGAGTTTACAAATGGAACGGGTCCATTCGGTGCCATTTGTACACTCTCAGATTTACCCGTACGGGGACATTTGGAACCCACTCGAGGTCACTTTGAGACCAGTGTTTCCAGTGAGCCCACATGCACAATAGCAGCACCACTCACTGCCTCTGAATGGAACAGAGCCTTAACAGTTTGACTGCGCGATAAAAACATCACAATCCCCATTCAACTGCCTAGTTTTTCACTAACCTTTGAAGAACCACCGCGCCGACACCATCGTTCTATTTCATGAAAATCCGCCTGAAAATGGTGTGAGCCTTTGTCGTAGAGTTAAAACTTTCCAGCGACGTCATCTGAACATGTCACTTATCCCTCTCTGTAAGTCTTAAAACGTATTAAAAACGTGAATTAAACGATGAAATGGGAGGGAAGCTGTTCTACATCAATTAACTTGTGTAACTCTGGAATTATAGTGTGTGCATATACCCTATCACCCATATCACCAACAAGGCCTCTGTCGGTACATATCCTCCACATTTATTTGACTCCTTTTCCGCACCTTTCTGCACAGCACAACACAACAGGGCGTATTGGTCTGGTGTCATTCATCTCAGAAAGCTTCCATCCAGTTCCGTCCTAATGGAGAAAATGTCCTTCGCCTTACTGCGACACAGTTAATTACGTACAACAATACATTCTGTCTCATTCTAACCTTATATTCTTCTCTTTGGGTCTCTCTTCCCTGTCTCTCTTCTGATAGCTCTGCTATTTTCAGTCTTTTAAGCAAATCAACAATGCTCTGCCTTTTACGACGCCTCACAAAGAGAACCGGGACGATTCAAAATGTAATTTTGTTTGTGTAATATATTACAAAGAAAACATTAATTTATCCCACGACTCTTTCTTTGTTTTTTGTTTTTTTTATATTATACTATTTCGATGAAAAGTATTAATTTGTATATAGTCAACTTATTTTGGAACGCACCGTTTTACTGTAGCCATTGTTGAATTGCATTCTGGGTCACGATGTTTCTTCACGTTGAGAGTTGCCATATATTCTGTTGAGTTTAAAGATTGACTGTACTGTTCTGTAAATAGATCTAATAAATGTTCTAGAGGTGTGAGTCACTCTGTGGAGCCGCGTGTGGACAGCCTCCTTTTGTTTGTCACTGTAGACTTTCCTCTGTCGTTTGTCTTAATTCACTGCATTTGTCTAATTGCGGTCGAGCGGTGTTGAACTACCTTCACTCACTCACTTCATTTGTTACACAGTTTAAATGGTGTTGAACTATCAGTTATCAGTTAGCATAGGCTTTGTTCACATAAAAGCAAATAACGAATGTTTGTGAAAGTATGTGTCAATTATAAACTTTTAGTACCGGTATGTACTTCATCTCCATTTCAAAACTCTTTTCATATTTTTGTATCTCCCCCGTACTTGGATATGGTATTTTTTACACCATATACAAAATTGTAATATGATATCAACATAATATTATTCAGTCATTTTCATATATTTTGATTTGTGACAGTGTCTGTATAAGCTTATCCTCCCCCCCCCCCCCACAGTAAAATCCTCACTGTGCATTTATCCATGTGTAACTCCTTGTACAAATAATGTAACCACATTCATAAACATTAAGACTGCGCATGCAGTCGTTGCGTGTAAGCAATTCCCAACAGATTCCCAAACGTGTTTTGAGGAAAACTCATTTTGAGGTCATCTGGTTTGGGAATCAAGAGACGAGAGAGGGGGGGGGGGTAAATTGAAGAGTGAAATGCTAGATCACCATAATACAGAATCAACTGAAATATTGTACCAACTATTCTGATCTCAGTGATTTATTTTCAGTCTAACCTGAATCAGGGTAGCCTCGCTCAGTCCCAGCCTTACTCATCTGCGAAGAGAAACGGCCTGGTCACAACCTATAAGGCAGAGAAACGGCCTGGTCACAACCTATAAGGCAGAGAAACGGCCTGGTCTCAACCTATAAGGCAGAGAAACGGCCTGGTCACAACCTATAAGGCAGAGAAACGGCCTGGTCACAACCTATAAGGCAGAGAAACGGCCTGGTCACAACCTATAAGGCAGAGAAACGGCCTGGTCACAACCTATAAGGCAGAGAAACGGCCTGGTCTCAACCTATAAGGCAGAGAAACGGCCTGGTCACAACCTATAAGGCAGAGAAACGGCCTGGTCACAACCTATAAGGCAGAGAAACGGCCTGGTCACAACCTATAAGGCAGAGAAACGGCCTGGTCACAACCTATAAGGCAGAGAAACGACCTGGTCACAACCTATAAGGCAGAGAAACGGCCTGGTCACAACCTATAAGGCAGAGAAACGGCATTGACCCTAGTGATTCAACGCATGGAATTCAATGGCCCAAACCACACCAAAGGGTCAAGACTGTTTTAGCGTTAACTCCTTGCAACCGTTTGGAACCAAGGATGGTGACCCTCCATTGTGACCCTTTGGTGTGGTTCCATCCTGCCTGCAGCGCGCATGCATGCAGCCCATTGCAGCGTGCATGCATGCAGCCCATTGCAGCGTGCATGCATGCAGCCCATTGCAGCGCATGCATGCATGCGTGATAGGGCATATAGGGCTTTCAGCAATCTGAGAATCCCATCAGAAAATAATGCTGTTTTTTCTCTAAATTCGTTGACGTGAGTCAACAGTCTGTCTTGAGAGACTATGGGCTCTCAGTGATGTAAATAGGATTTCAATAATTGTAATGGGTCCCGGGACCCAGGGGTGGTCTTTTAGATGGGTCCCAGGAACATTTTATGAGTCCTACTTCAACAACGTTAGAGTACAGTACTGAGTAGTATTGCATCTCAGGACCCCCCGGAGGGTGACATGATTGCGTCTCATTTTAGTGAGTCTAAGGATGCAGGATGCAGGCTCTATACTGTAGATGTGGTCTGGTAATTAAGGGCTCTATTGACCATTTGCAGACCACGGCCATCTTGCCATCATGAGTTTGGAAGCACTCGTTTTCAGTAAAGCAACGTCCTGCTGCCTCCTGCATTATGTGCAAATTCAAAACAGGTGGTACGCAGGGAAATTGAGTGATATCTTAACGAGCACTTCCAAACTGCAACACTTGAGGATAGAAAGAGTATAATTCAAGCTTTCCGCACAGCTGCAATGTTGGTGAGTTTGACGTTGTTTAATATAATCAGATAGGACTTTTCTGTTTGGATGAATGGGCTGCCAATGGAAGTTGCACCTAGGTGCACCCTGCCATTAACTTATATGGCAAGATGGCCGCGGTCTGCATAAGGTCCAGACTCCATAGAAATTGCGAACCTTGTGCAACAGGTGTTGTAAAAGTGTGACATCTAGTGGCTGAATGTTGTCTATTGCCTATTACGGCATAAATAACACTCAATGGCATAATATATACAATGTCCAAGTTGATTCCAGTCAGAATCGATCCACTGTATGTACTGTACATGAGAATGTATTTTTGCCAAAATATTTGAATGGTTTTGTGGTTCAGGCTTTTTATTTTGTTTGTCTACCTTATAGTTTGTTTTGCATATTGCGTTGTTTGTTCTGCTGCATATGGTAGCTCACTTGATATTCCTCTCATTGGACTTCTCTGTCACTTCTTTTGATTCTCTTTTCCTCGTGTGTGCGTGCGCGTGCGTGCGTTGGTGCATGCGTCTTTTGTGTGACAGTAGAAAGGCTTTGAGGGAACTGGGCCATTAGCTATGCATGGTCTCCCCTCTGTGCAACGCCTAGTTAGGCATGCTGTCATGCTGGGCTTATTGGTATCCCCAAAAACACAAGAGAGCGCTCTGTTTGCACACACGCACACGCACACACACACACACACACACACACACACACACACACACACA
>NC_137864.1:16629074-16740449 GCF_963924005.1 Protomyctophum bolini
CTGCGAATGCGGTGCATTAGCGTGTGTTTTGTGCCTCTGATGGATGCTCCTATATGTTGTGTGAATAAAAATGTATGTCATTTTCTTCAGTGAAAAAAGATAGACGACGTCAACACTGCATGGGACTGTTTGTGGTGTTTGCGGTGAAGGTCTTGTTATTGTTCTGTTAAAGCTCTTGTTCCCCAGGTAGAGGCATTCATTCACTCACTCACTCACTCACTCACTCACTCACTCACTCACTCACTCACTTATGCCTGGCTCTGTTGAAGCCCATGCAGGCAGAGGCATTCATTCATTCATTCATTCATTCATTCATTCATTCATTCATTCATTCATTCATTCATGTGTTAAAGCAGGCTCTGGTTTCCCAGACAGAGGCACTCACTCACTCACTTACTCACTCACTCACTCACTCACTCACTCACTCACTCACTCATCCATTCCTGTGTCAAAGCAGGCAGAGGCAACAGAGACAGGAGAGGGCGGAGAGAGGGAGGAGGAGGCAGCTTCAGAATGCCCAACCGAAGAACGCCCTTCCCTACCAAAGCCCCGCCTCTCCCCCCGCCTCCCGTCCCGCCCCCACGCCCCGCCCCCCCGCCACAGTCGCGGCGCCACAGGTCAAAGTCCCCTTCCTGCGCCCGCGTGGGCCGCGCGGCCCGCAGCCAAGCCCTGGACCTGGACAAGATCGGAGTCATCTCCTCCGACCCGGAGGAGGATTCCGGGAAGTCGCCCCTGCGCGCGCGGGGCAGCTCTCGCGATTCGGAACTGGACAGGAAGTGGGAAGGCGTGGCCTCTGAACTGCGCTGCCGCGGCAGCAGGATGAGGTCAGCGGTGTACCAGGTGTCGGACCTGCCCTCCCTGGTCACCGCCACCACCACCAGGGGGCGGTCTGAGCAGGGTGGGGGGGACCGGGGACGTGGACTGGGTCAAAAGGGTCCAGTTGACCGGAGCAAGTTTAAGGCGACCTTCGTTTGAAAAAACGCCATGTTGGAATCTCTACCTCCCTTACTATTGAAGCACGTGCGTTGCGTTTGATTGCCTTCACTGAGACAGGGTATTGTATAAGAATAGATAAATGGAAGCGCTGCAGGGATCCGTGTAGTGGCTCTTAGATGGGTTTCCTTCAAGTTGTACTGCTTGATTCCCAAAGGTGTAAATTGCAGACTTACTTTCTTTCTTTCGCAAAGAAAAAAAGGAATCCAAGGCACTCTTTTCTTTGGTGAAAAAGACTCGTATAGTTTATTGATGAGCAAGGACGAGCAAACAGGACCTACGCGTTTCGACCAAAAGTTCTTGGTCAGGGTCAGGGTCTATCGTATACTGTCAGAGTTACACGTAAGGGTTCATTTAGTCCCCCCTCAGGAACCCAGACAGTCCCTGGACCACTTTGAGACCTCACCTCACATTCACAGTCATCTACAAGAACAGTTGTTCTCACACGTTTTAGCTTGAGACCCAAAAGAGAGACGTGCATTTTTATTTATTTTTTTAATAATACTTGTAGGAAACAAAAAGGACCCACAAATGGGTGCCGGACCCAATGTTTGGGACCCACTGTTGTTTCAAACAGTGGTCCGGGGACCACCAGTGAGTGGGTTCCAGGTGGTCCCCAGTTGGTAACCTAAAGATCTATGCTCTAAAGAGTAAAATCTTTGTTAAACATCTTACAAGAAGTCTACACAACCAGAAAATGTAGAAGAATTGTTATTTTAAAACGTATCCATCAACAACAAAATATTCTCTCGTTTTCGGTCTTAGAGGCCAAATGTCATCAAATTGTGGTCCGTGGCTCAAATGCCGAATAAATAATGGACCTCGATGTGAAAAGGGTTGAAAACCACTGACTAGAACACTGCCCACAGAGGCCCACCTCTTCTGAACCTTGCCTATACGTAAAGAACCACTTCACCCCTTTTCAACCTGTACTGTACTGTATGTTCATATAATTGGTTCTCACTAATGCTCATTATAAGATTAACCCATTTTGTCTTCTCATGCAGTCTGTGTCTCAGTGGAGGGCTGTGGAGGGCAGGTGTTGCGATAAAAATAAAGAAATACATTTAGATTTGTATTATAAAATGCAACAACAATGGCTTCTTCTACTTCAGCATGCTAACGTTCCAGAGAGAGAAATGTTCTACTACTGTACTGTCCATTAGCTTGGAATCTCCACGGATGATGTCACTGGTTGCCAGGTTTCTACACAGACAACCCATCTCGGGCTGAGCTTTCGCATCACACTAAAGCCTGATTTATACATAGCCGTGTGCCGGTGTCATCCACCTGAAATAGCTCTTGTGAGCTTGTACATCTGTTATTTTTGGTGTGGGACACGCTGCTCGCAAAACTACTCCAGGACTCTCTTCATAGGACACTCCTGAAAACGTATTATTTAAGCTTGTATTGTAACAATAATATAGTGTACAGTAAGGTTCGATTCAGTAATGTATTATTATATCAATGTCCTATTAATACAATGTTTTGTTACAGATGAAGGAAGGCTGAGGTATCTTATAGTAGCCTACACTCCGAGACTATGGGATATACCTTTTTCTTTCTTTTGGTCTCTACACTGTCATTGCACCGTTTACTAAATGAATGAATTAAAACAAGAAAATAAAATCACTGAATAATTTCAATTCAATTTGTGTCTGTTATGCAGGTACATATTCATAATGCAATATGGATCACTTGGATTTTGCATACAGTTTAAATATCGTTTGATTTCATTGTGTCTTTGTTATATCGACTAACAATTGAAAAGAAGGCCTATATAGGATTAAGTTGAGATTCCACAGATAATCATGTTAAAGGCTTCTGGGATCAGAGGAAAGCTGCCCTGGATCTCTGTCTAAGACTAGGCTGATGAGAGGAAAGCTGTGCTGGATCCCTGTCTAAGACTAGGCTGATGAGAGGAAAGCTGCCCTGGATCTCTGTCTAAGACTATAGGCTGATGAGAGGAAAGCTGTGCTGGATCCCTGTCTAAGACTAGGCTGATGAGAGGAAAGCTGCCCTGGATCTCTATCTAAGACTAGGCTGATGAGAGGAAAGCTGTGCTGGATCCCTGTCTAAGACCAGAATGATGAGAGGAAAGCTGCCATGGATCCCTGTCTAAGACCAGACTGATGAGAGGAAAGCTGTGCTGGATCTCTGTCTAAGACCAGGCTGCGTGCCAGCGCTCGTCCAGTTAAGTGAAAGGTACGCCTGTTATGCGAGTTTAATTGAATTATCTCCAATGTAAACGATCATCGCTTGACGCAGGCTGACAACTGCACTAACCTGGCAGCAGTGGTGCACGGTATCACGAGTACATGTACACAGGCAGGCCTATACTTTACTTGAGTGTTATTTTTTGATACTTTTCCAAGACAAACATTTTTACTTTTACTCAAGTAGCCTACGTTTCTAGGAAAGCTATAAAGTACCGAATACTTTTAGCTTGTCTGTTTTTCCTTTCTTCCCTAAAATAAATTTGTTTTGACTGAGCTATATACTTTAACCTCCTTTATTTTCCTTTTCTGTATTTGGGACGGCGGTATACCTCCCTCCCAAATACAGAAAAGGTAACCGAGGATCCGGAGAGCGGCTAATGACTGGCTGTGTCTCGGCCTCAGCACAGCCTGCTTCTCAGGTCTGTCTGAGGGCCTCTGCTGGCTGGCTGCTGGGGGTGGCCTGGCCTCTTCAAAAGCTATTTCCAAAGTGGCCCCTCGGGGAGGACAAACCAGGCGGGCGGGCAGTATCGGCTGTGCAAGACACACACACACACACAGTACACACACACACACACCCACACACACAGACGCACGCACACACACACACGCGCATGCACGCACGCACACACATGCACACGCGCACACAGCCACACACACAGCTGCTCGGAACCATGACAGAAGATGACGGATACAGTTGTCGTGGAGGGACAAATCAAGTTTAGAGATGGAAAAAAGGTTTAATTCTCGTTATTGTTGTTCTTTTTTTTTACGCCTGTGTAGTGTGCAGTATATCTCTCTCTCTCAGCAGCCAGTGGATATGCGTGGTGATTTATTGTTGTTTTCTAACCTTTTGAACAGTGGAAGAGTCGCTGGGTCGTGCTGCGGAAACCCTCCCCGGTCGCCGGTATGTTGCAAACCGCTTCTATTTTTATATCATCCACCAGCACTTCATAGAGAGAACCAGATCAACTCTGACACACATTCACAACAGGACAAAGAACATTTTAAACAGTTTGTAGATTTATTTGATTTGATTTCCACAGTAGCATGGAGTAAAATATGTTAGTTCCCTTCCATAGGAAAGGTGACAGATAGTTGTACATTATACAATTGAATTTATTCACATTAAAATAAATTAAATAAATATTTAATGGGGACTTTGAATTTCTCATTTATCCCGTCAGAGATTGTGGAATTATTCAACTAATTGCAACACAATATAATTTGGACACTGGCTATGTGCCACACTGAGGCGCAGCAGGCAAATATCACATATCAGCACGTGGGGATATATTGCAACACTCCTATTAAACAGAGAGTAGAGTTTAGAGTTAGTGATGCTTGACTCTGGTTATTTGTTCTACAGTATGTAACACAAGGCTTGGCACAGCTTGATATTTGGCCAACCTGAACTAGCTGTCATGAACTGTGTGCATACAGCGTTGCGCTCTCCACAAGTATTATTTGCTGTCTTGATTGTATAGACCTCTTTCTGTTTTTATTCGCTGTATGTAAAGCACTTTGTGAGAAGTGCTATATAAATAAAATGTACTTACGGTACCTACCTACTTAGCCTACTTACTTACTTACTTACTTACAAGCTTACATCAGCAATGTTGTAGAGTGGTTCTCAACCAGTGGTCGAAATGTTGAATAAAAAATAAAAAACAGAAAATAAAGGAAACATAATAAAAATGAAACATAAAAAACTATATATATAAAAAAACAACACCATAAAAAACATAGAAATGTGTCCACGACCCACAAATGGGTCCCGAACCAGTGTTTGGGAAACAGTGGACCAGACAATATGTAATGTGAATTTCATTGTGAGAAAAAAAGTGTGTGTGTGTGTGTGTGTGTGTGTGTGTGTGTGTGTGTGTGTGTGTGTGTGTGTGTGTGTGTGTGTGTGTGTGAGAGCACGTCTCGAGTTTATCTTCAGCTGTGCTCATGTATCAGTTCATTGTTTCAGGATTTGTTATGACAGCTGTGCTGTTGTGGACACACACACACACACACACACACACACACACACACACACACACACACACACACACACAGAGAATACCTTTTCTTTATTTTTAATCCACAATGTCTGTAGTAAGTTAGTAACTGACACTTTCTCCCATTCTGTCACCTCAAAATACCCCAAGCATGTGGTTACTTTATCCTCTGTGTGTCTGTTAGACTGCCTGTCTCTGCAGGTGTTTAAGGGGAGGAAGAAGAAGAAAAACAAGGAGAGGGTCAGTGGCCATAAGGAGAGGCTCAATGTGACCCTGGAGGTATGTCACCCTCAACCCACCCCCCCACCCCCTCCTCACCACCCTCACCCCCATATACTGTACGACATATAGGAGCACAATGGCCAAATGACCAATGACACTAATATGGTCAATGAGCAGGGGTCATTAATATGTCTGTACACAGATGAAATGTGTCCGTGGCAAGACTTGTCTTCTTGTCCGTGACAAATTTAAGATTTTCTCTGATCATGAGACCCAATAGGGCCTTTGCCAACGGGGAGCGAGGAGCGCACACGTTGTTGCCTGGATCAACGACAGGTCTGCGTTACAGGTCTGCTCAAGAGGGGCGCGACAACGCAAGCGTAAAAGGAAAAGCTAAACCGAATCCATGTCAGGTGAGTCGTGGGCGTGTGCACGAAACGAGCATGTGCGCAACAAATTCACGGGACCGCGCTCACGTAAATACGCTTGCTATTCGAGCAAAAACGCAGGTCTCCTTGAAAATGAACTATAGGCGCGTTTTATCGCTCCCCCTTGGCAAGTATTTCATACAGCTTAAGTTAAAAAAATCTGAACTATGCCTTTAACCGACAGACAATAATCTAATAGATGGCAGGGATAACTCATTATACTGTAGAGACTGCAATATAGAAATAAATATTGTAAAGTAAAAGTCCAGAAGTCAAGTATTTGCATGAAAATTTACAAAAAGTAAAAGTATTGAAAATAGCAGATCTGCAATAGCCTGGTGGGTTCCAGCCTGAACCGCTGTGCTCCGTGAGTTTGTTCTGTCCTGAGTGATTCTGATCTGCGACGCATTGTGAGCTTGAAGACACAATATTTGGATCTGAAATGTAGTGGAGTAGAAGTAAAAGTATTGGACATATTGGACAAACTAAAACTAAATACATGCTTTACCATCCCGTAGGGGTGTTTGATAGTTATTTTGTTTGAATCCCATTTACTGTATTTTGTTAGTTAGTGTAGTGAGGTTAGTAACTGTATTTTTGTTTCCACTTTGTTAGGGACTTTAGTTAGGGGTAATTTTCTTTTCTTAGATAGTAAGTTTTTCTTCAATGTAACAGACACCCTGAAGCCTTTATTTCTTTGAACCAACAAAGAATTTGCACGTTTTTGTCTCTGTCAAAAGAGAAAAAAAGGAGACTAATAAACGTCTTATTGAAGTGAGCCACTGAGGATCATCGCCTCCTCACTCTTTGAAAGTCTTTGAATAAGAGTTAATTGCTACTGTGCTTCAGTTCAGATTCATTGATATCTTGCTACCGTGAGTGAATTTAATAGATGCTACAGATGCTACTGGTCTTTGATGTAGTGTTTTGAGTGGATGTTTGATGTTTTTGATGTTGCAAGTGTATTGTTGTGTGTTGATATGTATGTAGTGTTTTCTCTATGTTGTCTATGTATTGTATTCATTGTGTTGTGCCCGAGGACCTCTTCTGAAACCAGATGAGCTAGCTTTCCTTTAAAAAAAATTCAATATGGCTCTATATGAGCACAAATACACCTCTCAGCCTGCTGCTTTCTACTATTCCATTAGCAAATAAATGAAACAAGCGTGCACAGCGAAATCCTCAGGGTAAACGCTCAGAAATGGATTTATCCATTCTCTTTGTTTTTACAATTCACATAATGTGTTATTCTAATGTGTCCCTAGTGGGTATTATAATGTTCCAATCTGTAGGTGTTGCACCTGTTCATTTCAGGCTGTTTATATTTGCCTGCATAGACACGCTCTGATAAATCTCAAATGACTCAGAAGCGGAGTGCAGACAGATCTCCTTTTATTGCTTTAAAAAAAATCTATAATAATAATAATCTTTATTGTCCCAAAGGATATTCATCTTCATATTCATAGATTATCACAACATTTGTAATAATAGGCTCAATGAACACAGCATAATTACTCTTACTTCCGGGCGCCTTCTCTACTTCCTTCACAGGTGTTACAGATGACACTAATGAAGGCTCTGTTCCATTCTGGTGAGGGTGTGTGTTGGCTCACTGGAAACACTATGCTACACCAGTGGGTCTCAATTGTGTCCTTCAGTGGGGGTGTGCAACTCTGAGCTAGAGTTATGGGGTTCCTTGAAATAAAACAAACTTTGAGAACCACTTTACGGCTAACTGGAACAGAGCCTTAATTATTGGTATCATCGGTAACACCTGTGAAGGAGGTAGGGAAGGGGCCAGGAAGTAGGAAGAGTTATTCTGAGCTTGCCGAGGTTGGATTATAATGAGGGCCAGTGATGAATGCCAGGTGATAATTTGTTCGTCACCTACTGTCGGTACCTGAGTTAACTTCAAGGCCAAACCTTGAAGTTAACATATACTGTCAACAAGTGACTCCGGCTGGTGGACAAAACAGTATATTTCTGCCCGGTGGGATTTATCGACGGTGAGTGGAAAGAGTTCATGGCTCAGGACATGGACCTTTTCTTTACAAAGGCCCATTATTTATTCAGCATTTGCGCCACGGACCACCGTTTGATGACATTAACCTCTCTACATATAAAATAGGGTGGTCTCTCTGTAGGTATTGGAAAAAATAAATGGAGCAGAATTGATTGGATGTTTCCAACCTTTTCAATAATATCAATATATAATTTGATATGTATAATTATGTAGGCTAATTCTGTGTCTAGGACTCCACTGAGAAAACCCATTGTTGATGCTGCAGCCCCTTTTTTCATATACAGTAGTGTACTTGATTGTTGTCAGCTGGTCTGTCTGCAGTAGTGGAAAGTACTGTATACTGTATAACTAAGTACATTTACTCGAGTACTAGTAGTCTGTACTTAAGTACCATTTTGAGGTATTTGTACTTTACTTGAGTATTTCCAATTTCCAATACTTTTACTTCTACTCCACTACATTTCAGAGGCAAATATTGTACTTTTACTCTACTGCATTTATTTGAAAACTTTTGTTGCTGCTAGCTACTTTTGGAGACTTTAATTTGGATTAGAAAACATACATTTAACCACTTCAACCCTATGTACATTTCGGCCATTTGAAAATACCCAATCTACAAGCTTGTGAGCTTGTAGATCGGGGTATTTTCAAAAGATTGTGTGCACATTTTGAACTTGCAATAATATGTGTACTTTTACTTTTTGTACTATCTACAGTTTATCTGCAGTACATTAATATACAGTATAATATTGATACTTTTGGGCGGGAACCCGTTTTGGCGTTAGCATTACATGCTTTAGCTATTTAAAAATAGCAGATCTACAAGCTCATAGCGCGCCACCGAGTGGCGTGCTACGAGCTTGTAGGTCTGCTATTTTTTTTAAATTGAAGAACGACTCACATAGAAACATAGCTTTTTCAGAAAACTGTCGGGATCTAGAAGACATTTTCCCAATCTGATCTCAGGTCAGAATGGGTTAAGTAAAACATTTGACTACTCTTGTCTTGTCTTGTCATGCAGGGGATCTGCGGGGTGGAGCCCGGGCCGGGCTATGACGGCGTGGCCTACAGTCTGTCCATCCTCTGCCTGGGCTACAGTCTGACCCTGGGATTCCACAGCCGAGAGGCCCTGGCGGCCTGGGACGCCCGTCTGCGCCACAGTCTGGGAGAAGGTCAGTGCTTCGCTGCTTTGACCTTTTGAAATGTGTTTGTGTGGGCCTGGGCCGTGGCTCAGCGGTCCAGGCACCTTGGCTGGTAGCCCAGTCTGGCAGTGTGCCGCTGGTTCGACTCCCGATCCCGACGGCCTTTACTGCATGTCACCCCAACCCCATCTCTCTCCCCATTTCCTGTCAGGCTAGTCCCTGAAAATAAATAAAGGCGAAACCGAAAGCCACAAAAAAAACATAAAAAAAAAGTGTGTCGTGGGCTGCAGTAGATCAGGGACAGAGTGGCCAGCAGTGTGTCGTGGGCTGCAGTAGATCAGTGACAGAATGGCCCAGAGTTGGTGTCGAAGTGCGTGCGTGCGTGCGTGCATGCGTGCGTGTGTGTAGCACAACTTGCCATTTAAAGTAAACATATGTCAAAACAGAGTGATGATGACAAATTACCAAGCAGCATGGCTTTAATAAGATTTTTTTTATCTTCATTATCGCTGTATAATAAATCAAGATCAGTGTGTTTGCTTACGATCTGTGCATAGTTTGTTTGCACTTTCTGTCTCATTTGCTGACTGATTGATGTTGGCCACTTGTCTTAAGAAGTCATTAGGCAATGGTTAATGACCACACAAACACGCACGCACACATGCACAGAGGGACACGCATGCGCACGCTTTGTAATACTATACTTGTGATCAGCATTTAACCTTTCCCCTAAAGCCGACAATTAGCCGACCTACAAGCTCATGACGCATCGATTTGTGATGCATTGTGAGCTTGTGGCTCCGTCATTTTCGGTGCGTGACACCAGCACTAAAAATCAGACACACATAACGCTAAACCCCAAAGCACCAGTATGTATAGATCTATAGATCCTTAACAGACGACGCACACTGATAAGCACCAGTATGTGTGTGCAGGCCGGCAGCACCTGCACCCCACATTCATAAGATGCAATGGAAAAGTTACAAAATGCACCGTCAAACTTTCAGATGCTGTTTTTCTCCCAGTGTGGAGGAAGAATGCTTAGGATTTTTTATTGTGATCTCTCCTTGAAATGTTGTTTACGCTGTTGTGTGTAAAGTTCTAACAAACACTTTTGGTGCAACTTAGACACATCATCAGTGATGTATCCTGGGGTCTTTGGGTGTTTCGGTAAACAGTAATAGCAATTAAAAATGGTAGTCCTCAAAACCACACACACACACACACTTTGAATATTCTCTGAAGTACAGTATTCTCTCTGTATTCCACATCAGTCCACAGGTTCAGCGTCACCATCCAGCCAGGTACTAAACTGGAGAGCGGCTCCGCCTCCCTGCACCTGTGCAACAACCTATTGGTCCTCGCCAGGGACCCGCCTCCGGCCATCATTGGCCACTGGAAGCTGCCTCCGGCCGTCAGTGGCCACTGGAAGCTGTCTGAGCTGCGTCGCTACGGCGCCGTGCCCAATGGCTTCGTGTTCGAGGGCGGGACTCGCTGCGGATACTGTGAGTAGTGGTCATTTAGACCTGATTCTACAAAATGTCTTCTAAATCATGACGGTTTTCAGAAAAATCTCTTGTTTCTATATGTCATTGCATCTCAAACTATTTACTGTCAAGGACCCCCAGAATGATCTGTATATAGAGGGTATGTGTGTGACATCATCATCATACCCGGAAGGTATGCGGGAACTGAGTGGCAGAGAATACTTTCTGGCCTTGACAGCCCATACATCCAACCAGAAAAGTCTTATCTGATTGCATTAAACAACGTTGAACTCACTTTGACACTCACTTTACCACTCAATTTGCCATTCGACTTTATGCATGCGAATACCCTCTATTTGGCTGGGGACCCCTATCTGAAAATAATGTTGTTCCAGGGACCCTCCAGAAGCAAAGCTTTGAGTTAAAATCGTTCGCTCTGAAAGATTTGTGCCACATTTTTCAAAAATAGCATGATCTACAAGCGAGGCACTTGGTGCCGCGCTATGAGCTTGTAGATCCTCAGGAAAATGCTTAGTAGTACCTACACCATGGACATCTCATAGTTCCTCCTCTACTGTACAGACAAGCACATTGTACTGGAGTTTTGTGACCTGTACACAAGAGAACGTACTGTCCCACACTTATTCTGCAGAAAAAGTCGTACTTGTTTAATGTCACTTAAAAACATGTAGACTTGTATTCCGGGCCAGGCCACTGTGGTCATTGTATTGCTTGTTTTAGAGAGTTAACTTCAGACACTAGTCATGTACTGTATGTATGATTCATAATTCTCCATATCCCACCACACCACGTTGTGAGCACTGAGCACACTGGTATGTACTGTACTTTAGGTATCCTCTGAATGTCCTGTTGATGGGGGCTTGTATGTGAAGAATGAGAGGGGTTTTATGTTTTCGGCAGATGTGTGTGTGTGTGTGTGTGTGTGTGTGCGTGAGTGCGTGTGCGCACATGCGTGTGAGAAAGAAAGTGTTTAGAGGGTGGTGCTGAGTGCTGACACTATTTAAAATGTTAATAGTTGGGGAAACTTTCACTGACTGAACAAAGTACGTAGTAGTCATTTCCATTTCACCATAGCTGCACCAAGTCTGACAGTGTGCAGTGAGGGGAGACAGTGGCTCAGGGGTAGAGCCGCCGCTTCAGTTCGAACCCGGGCTCCCCCAGAGTTAGTGTCAAACTGTCCTTGAGCAAGACGACGAAGCCCTAATTGCTCCCCATGAGCAGGTTGGTGCCTTGCATCAACCATCGGTGTATGAATGCGGGTGTGTGAATGGGCATTTGAATGTAATGCACAAGCTATGCAAGTGCCTTGGGTAAAGGCGCTATATAAATGCACCATTTATTTACCATTTACACTAGTTATACTAATTTACTTGCAGTAGGCCTATATATAATACAGTATATGAAAACACAGAATGTATATATTTTTGTTCAACTTTGTGGTTCAACCTTGTGAACCGTGCGTGCGTGCGTGCGCTGGTCTGATGAGCAGACTAGTGGCTCCTACAGGAATAACTGCAGGGTCCTGGTGTCTGGTTTCCTTGCTCTGATGAACAACATGCTATAAATACCAGCCTCCCTCCCTTTACTTCTGCTCACACAGCCTAGTGGCTGCACCGTCTATGACAGCTGCCCTCTCCTTCAACTCATCTGCATGTTACCCAGCAGCCCTGGGGAAAGTGCAGAGAGAGTGGCATTTTTGGCAGGCATTGAGAAAGTGTGGGGAGCCGTGTTGCCTTGTCTGCTCATTAGAAGCAACTTTTTGGGCTTCTTTTTCTGTAAAGTTGCTTGTAAATATTGTTGCAGGTTGCGTTTTTTTGGGGCTTGTTTCTAAAAGTGTAGTTGCTTATTTGGACTTCCTATAAATTTCGTTTTTAACCATTCAGTGATTATCACACATTTTCATGTCAAGGACATCCACAGTAATGTATTTGTCCATGTACCCTACATCTAAAATATTTTGTGCCAGGGACCCCCATACCAGATTTGTGTTTAAAAAAGATTGCACATTTGTTTTTTAGTTTTTTTCTTAATTTTCTACAAGAGCTTTAAGATCAGCTACAGTATTTTCAAATAGCCGGTGTGATAGCGTGCTCATGTAGCCTTCTTTTGGACTTGTTTTCATAGACCTGGCTGCTTATTTCTCTCACACAATCTGGCAACACTGGTTGGGAGGGGACAGGGGGGACGGGGGGCAGATACAGTAGGTAGGTAGAGGGAGAGAAAGAGATGGAAGCAACTTGCATGGCTGACGTAAGCCATTGTGAAACCACAAATACACGGTTGCACTTTACCTGACATGTAAAAAAAAAACATACAGATTTAAGAACTTTGAATCTGGCATTCTTATTTAGAGCATGTAATTAGACAAAACTTCAAAGGCAGTGAAAATGGACGATAAAGAAACAGAAAAATCACTTACCGTATGTGAATTCCTCCCTGGAGAGAAATGATATGAAGTTCAGTGACCAGTGGACAGGCTGTGGTTTGAATTACTTTGTTAAACAGACCAAACCTACGTCACATATCATGACAATTATTATAAACGTGCACTGCAGCCTCAAACACCACCAGACAATCACTTGAAATGCAGCAATACAGAAATAATCAGAAATTCTGTATAAACACACGTGTGGCATGTTGACAAGTGGTTTATTAGTCTAGTGCAGTATTTTATTTCAGGAACCTATATTATCAGGGCAGCCAGTGCCGGTTCTAGGCCTTTTGAGGCCCCAGGCAACATATTATACTGAGGCCCCCCCTTCCTGCCAGACATAGACATCAAAGGGGGCTTCAGCCTCTGCCCTTTTACCCGTCTGTGAAACAACTGTCCTCTCCAGACCATGAATGCAGCATTTACTACATGGTGAAAGAAATGCAAATGCCACTCCTTTCCATGCCATGCCATGCCGGAAGGCAGCATTCAGGACAATTGCTTTTTTCCCCCGAAGTCTCCTGAACTAGAACACAGTATTTTGCGTTGAATAAATTTGTTTAGAAATCCATGTCGTAAACCGCATCTCCAGTAGATGCTGGGTTGTGCCCCGAAGATAGCTGATCTACAAGCTCTCAATGTGAGATTGTAGATCTGTTAGTTTCGCTATTTTAAGTATTTTTGCCCAAAAGTGCCCTCTTACGGGATGTCAGCCCCTGCCTCTCTAACACTCTATTCCCTGGTTGGTTGGTTGGTTCATTCAAGAGAGAAATGTGGCTTGGGACGAAGACGACATGGATGAGGGCTGATCGGCTCCATTTCAGGCTCCCAGCCATTTATTGGACGCACCCAGTCAGAACTGTATCTGTCTGAAACAACTGGCCATTTGAATAACCCCAGATTCTGCAAAGCTATTCAATTAATTTCCAACATGCCGAAGTGCCTATCCTTGCATTGTTAAGGACTCCGTGCCCATTTCTGAGAGACTGTGCTGGAATGTTTTAATGAGCACATTGCCTCTGGTTCCCTGATTTGTCTCCACCTTTTAAATTATATATATTTAATTTATATGCCTTCTTCATAGATGCTCTTTTATTTGAATCCTTTCTCTGTAGATGAAGTTCTTTTCACTGGACACGACAACACCGGCAGGTCCAGAACATCTGGAACCATAATTAAAAAATATATACTTTAAATGCTGCTGATTTGATTGCTATAACTTGGCAAGTGTACTATTGCTGAGAACCCAATGTTGAGTGTGAGGTTATCCAGAACCAGCCTGATCTAATTGGGCACGCGTTTACGATTAGCGGCCATAAACCCGGCTAAATAGGCAAAACATATATATATATATTTTTTAACAATATATTTATTGCATTTTTTTTTTTTTTTTTTACAAACAGACAATACAACAAAACAATACATAATACAGACAATACAATTACTTAAAATGACAAACAAACAAAAAACAAAACAATAACATACAGTACGTACATAATAATAATGGCATGCACTTGAATGGTAACAACAGAGTCAAACAACAAACAAGACCAAAACCAAACAGCTGCAGAGAATACAATTAGACAATTTCCCCCATTAAATAAGATAAGTCATTAACCGTAATATATTGAATAAACTTTCCCCATATCTTATCAAACATCTTCTGTTTATTCTTCAAAGTATACGTGATTCTTTCCAGAGGAAGACACAATGATAACTCCCTAAACCACTGAGCAATACTGGGTTTGCCTATCTTTTTCCACGATAAGGCTATAGCCCTTTTGGCTTGTAGTAAACATAAATCCAGAAATCTTTGTTCGCTACTCTGAATCTTATGGCCAGGTGGGCAAAGACCTAATAGAAACAGTTTTGGGTCAAGCTCAATATCTATCGACAATATCTTCTGAATCTCCCTCCTCACTTCTTCCCAGAATTCTTTCACTCTTGGACATGCCCACAGACAATGGAAAAGTGTACCTTTGTCTTTACCACATCTGATACAAGTATCTGGAATATCTGCACTACATTTATTTCGTTTCTCTGGAGTGATATAGACCCTCATCAGCCAATTATATTGCAACAGTTTTAACCGAGTGTTACCCGTCTGGGATTGAGCATCCATACAGGCTGAGCTCCACTCTTCCAATGTCAATTCCTCTTGTAGATCAGCATTCCATGCATTATATTTGGATTCAGAGGATTCAGGAGAGAATTCTACTAACATAGAATATAAATCAGAAATGATGCCCCTATTAAAGTGGGCAAAACATATTGTAGTGAAAGGCAAGGTTTTTGAGTAACAGCAGCCTTTTTGGTTTCATTAAATCAATTTATTGTCCATAACAGATGTGCTTGCTGAGTATCAGTGAATACTATACATTTTATAAAAGGTCAAGAACTGAAAAGTGTGTTCACTGAAGCAATTTGTACCAAAATGAACAGAATTTACTGTAGTTATAATACCTACCATATAAGCTTCTGTTCTGTAACTAGAACACAAGTACAAAAAGGTGTGTTACAAGTCTGAGTCTGAAGTAATCTGTTCTACACTGTTGACTACCTTCAAAATGTAGTACTGTAGGATTCCCAAGTGAAACATCTAATTACCCCATCAGCTCTTTTACAGGAAGACCTATTAAACAGGAGACAGTGGGCCAGCACACGTCGATGATAAACCTGTTTTAGTATGATTACTTGTATTGCATTTTTATCGCATTATTTGTGCAGAGCAGTGGAGAGAAACGGGAAAGTAATTAAGGCGGGAAGGTGAACATGGTCTCTGGCTGGGAATCAAAGTAGAAACATGGCACCTCGCTGGCTGAGCCAACAAGGTGCCTCTGTTATGATGAATCTGAAGTCTCAGACCCTATGTTAACCCTATGTTAACCCTGTTATGATGAATCTGAAGTCTCAGACCCTATGTTAACCCTATGTTAACCCTGTTATGATGAATCTGAAGTCTCAGACCCTACTGTATGTTAACCCTATGTTAACCCTGTTATGATGAATCTGAAGTCTCAAACCCTATGTTAACCCTGTTATGATGAATCTGAAGTCTCAAACCCTATGTTAACCCTATGTTAACCCTGTTATGATGAATCTGAAGTCTCAAACCCTATGTTAACCCTGTTATGATGAATCTGAAGTCTCAAACCCTATGTTAACCCTATGTTAACCCTGTTATGATGAATCTGAAGTCTCAAACCCTATGTTAACCCTATGTTAACCCTGTTATGATGAATCTGAAGTCTCAAACCCTATGTTAACCCTATGTTAACCCTGTTATGATGAATCTGAAGTCTCAAACCCTATGTTAACCCTATGTTAACCCTGTTATGATGAATCTGAAGTCTCAAACCCTATGTTAACCCTATGTTAACCCTGTTATGATGAATCTGAAGTCTCAAACCCTATGTTAACCCTGTTATGATGAATCTGAAGTCTCAAACCCTATGTTAACCCTATGTTAACCCTGTTATGATGAATCTGAAGTCTCAAACCCTATGTTAACCCTGTTATGATGAATCTGAAGTCTCAGACCCTATGTTAACCCTATGTTAACCCTGTTATGATGAATCTGAAGTCTCAAACCCTATGTTAACCCTATGTTAACCCTGTTATGATGAATCTGAAGTCTCAAACCCTATGGCACACATATTGACTGGAGTCCCACAGGGGTTCTAAACTAGATCCTCTTCTTTTTTCACTCTACAGTCTACACCAAAAGATCCGATCTTCATGTTCACAGTAGATTGGCTATTTTCGCTGAACGTCCCCAGAACAGAAACGCTGTGGTTAAATAGATTCCCCAGACCTTCTCGTGTGACTTCTTAGCTGTACTGTCCCGTTTACTGCATGGTCACATCTCATCTGCAAAGCACAGTGCCATATTATTATTAGTAGTATTCTTTTTTTGCCAAAGTCTATGGACTTTAATGTTTGTTTAGGGTAAATAATTAGGGACATACCCCTCATACCATCATACCCCTCACATCATACCCCAGCCGGGGTGAGCAAGTCCCGACCCACGTCCCAGTAGCTGCCCTCGATCAGACCCACTAGGGAAAGACCAGGGCCACACAATCCGTTGGAACCACTCCGGAACTACTTTGCCGGGACAGGGAGGCACAATTCTGGCATGTAGAGGGACTAGGCTCTGCGGGTTGACTCCTGTCTGGGCCCCTCCTACGTCTCACCAGGTCCACTCCTGCTCTCACCAGGAGTACCGCCAGGACCTGTGCGTTGCACCAGACTCCCAGCACCAGGACCTGTGCGTTGCACCAGACTCCCAGCACCAGACACTTCATTCAACAGTGGTGGTTTCTTGTGCCGCAATGGTTCCGCAGGCTCCACCTGGGCAACGGTGGTACCGCAGGCTCCGCTTGCAGCTCGAATGGCCCTCCTAAAGGCCTCATCGAAGGTTTTTGGGCTTCCTCCTCACGGAGGATGCAGGCTGGGGCGCCAACCCATACTGATCCAGTGTCAAGAGGACTTGATTTACACAGTCATTGCTTATTCATGGTGTATAAAATTTTGATTGCAATTTAATTCAATGGAGCCATTTTATTATGCACAGTGGAGTTTAACGGTTGAATTCATGATGAAGTCAATGAGACCGGCAATATTAGATTACCCAAATGTCCTTAAAAAGACAATCAATATTAGATTACCCAAATGTCCTTAAAAAGACAATCAATATTAGATTACCCAAATGTCCTTAAAAAGACAGTCAATATTAGATTACCCAAATGTCCTTAAAAAAAAGAAGGGAAATCGAAATGAATGAAACTAATAATTATTCTCCCCACATGGATATGGTATTAAATAAACTCTAAAGATGGAGAATTTGGCGAGAGAGATTTGCGATTGACTTATTTACCAGGAACGGTGCACATTAATCAACATGTCAGTTGACAAATGAGCCAGTTAGTCAAAAGCTCATTTTCATCTGTCCCCGAGCAGTCTGTTAATGTTCCAAAGTGGATAGAGGGGGAAAGGAGCTGACCTAGTGTAGAGCGCTGGGGATCCCAATTAACGCAACGTAAAGGACTTAAGTGGTTAAAGAGTCGTCTGCTGTGTACACCAGCTTCTCCTCCCTCAACCACAGCTCTGTAGCCTATATACTACATATCTGGCAGCGCTTACTGCAGTATATGGACTATTACAATCACATCGAGTCTCTGTGACACTACATCACACTCTCTAGTGTGTGCAAAAAGACACACCGAGCCAGACAGTCCATATAACCACTGCTGAGGAGAGAGAAGAAATGGGCCTGTGCTTCCTACAGCACTTTCAGAAGATTGTTTTTTACCATAATAACACATAAAAGCTTGAAGCCTACTTAGATGCTGAAGATGGGCCATACCAGCATATATGCACATCTTCTATAATATATCATATACTGTACATGTGCATATACTGTATGCATCCATATACAGTATATATGCATGCACAGACGGGTTTGCGTGGTGTGTGCCTGACGGGATGCAGAGGAAGACAGATGGCCTGGGCACCGTTTTCAACGCGGCCCTCCACTGAGAACTATGACATTAGCACAGACACTCAACTTTACCCATTCAGACTGTAACACGACAGTGTGTGCGTGCGTGCTTGGGTGCTTGGGTGCGTGTGTGCGTGCGTGCTTGGGTGCGTGTGTGCGCGCGTGCGCCTTGCCACTATGTTTTCCCAACACCAGCAGTCACTGTCTTAGATCCAACATCCATCAAGACCTCTGCTCAAGCTGATTATATATCCCAGCGAGAGCCTAATGCAGCGGGATTGCTCCCAACTCTATAGGCCAACTGGAGAGGCTGCCAGAGAGTGTGTGTGTGTGTGTGTGTGTGTGTGTGTGTGTGGGGATGTGTGTGTGTGTGTGTGTGTGTGTGTGTGTGTGTGTGTGTGTGTGTGTGGGCGCGTTTGTGTGCACTCCAGCATGGTGTGGCATCTTTCAACTTTGCTGCCAGGAACTGTGTCTTGCTAAGTGCAGCCGGCTTTTAGACCTGATCCAAGGCAGGGGGTTTGGGACAGGCACACATGCTGTCTATGTCAGTGGTTTGGGGGTTCCAGGTGGTCCCCAGCCACCAAATGATGGAAAGTTTGTAACCAAATGTACCCTTCTAGATCTTTAACTCTTCATGAGAGCGTGAAATGAAACCAAATGGACCCGGTTGAGTTCAATTATTGTTAAACACCTACATAATTTTGAAGAATTTAAAATAATTGTTATTTTGATTGTTATGATACCAACATAAATACAGCATTGGAATTGCGGACAAAATCTTATCCAACGATAACAAAATATTCTTTCGTTTTGGGTCTGAGAGGATGTCATCAGATGGTGGTCCGTGGCTCAAATGCTGAATAAATAATGGGACTTGATATGAAAAGAGGTTGAAAACCACTGGTATACCAACGTGGTCCCAAATATCTGGCTTTTAGACTTGTTGGTGCCTATACTAAAAGCCCACTTTGATTTTAGTTAAGCAGAAACTGTGAAAACTGAAAAGCTGATTGTGGGTCATTAACCTAGTAAGTTCACCTATTCTCCAATACATATAGCCTACATAACAACTACCACCTTGGAGTGTGGTGGGACCCAAATGCACAGCAAGGAGAGGCAAAGGAGTGTTAAAGCCCTCCCAGGGCCGGGGAGGATCTTTATTCACAAACACATGTGAGGAGAAAGCAGGAATAATAAGGGCCACAGGCTGCTCTACAGAGCTCGAGTGCTGGAAGCACTGGAGAAGAGAAGTATAGAGTCAGTGGCAGGTTCACAGAGGAGAGGAGGAGTATGGAGTCAGGGCAGGTTCACAGAGGAGAGGAGAAGTATGGAGTCAGGGCAGGTTCACAGAGGAGAGGAGAAGTATGGAGTCAGGGCAGGTTCACAGAGGAGAAGTATGGAGTCAGGGCATGGTTCACAGAGGAGAAGTATGGAGTCAGGGCAGGTTCACAGAGGAGAAGTATGGAGTCAGGGCAGGTTCACAGAGGAGAAGTATGGAGTCAGGGCAGGTTCACAGAGGAGAAGTATGGAGTCAGGGCAGGTTCACAGAGGAGAGGAGAAGTATAGAGTCAGTGGCAGGTTCACAGAGGAGAATGTAATGCACAGTAACGGCGTGAGCCGCGTGACGTTTAACTGGCTAGCTCTTAACACTGAGAACCTACGTGTACGTTTAATGGTCGTTGTCTCTGTTAAATGCAGAAGCGACTTCACTGTTTAAGCTGATAACTAGATCTTGTCTGTTTTACATTTCAATTATCTGTTTTTTATACATTTTTGTGGTGAGGAACTGGCACTATACTGTACGTACATCAGACTAACTCTCTGTGGTCCATAGCCTTACTCATGGACCAGAGCTACATCCCTACCTGCTTTCTCGGCACCATTTAAGGCCGTTTCCAAATGTTAAAATGTAAAAGACCAATATTATTATGAAGAAAACAATGTAGGTCTTTTAACATGTAATATCTATGGGGTGACGTCACGTCAACACCACTAGGTCTGGAAAGGGGGCGTTGAAAGGGGGCGGGGAAGGGCTGTGGGATAGGCCTATACTTTCACAATATTTATCTGTGGAACGTATTATGTATTTTTTTTGGGGAGGGGGGGTTCAAATATTATGATTATGTTGGGGGTCACAGCCTGAAGAACCAGTGTGTTGTTAACCATGTGTTCCCCCCCCCGACCCCCCCCCCCCCCCCCCCCCAGGGGCTGGTGTCTTCTTCCTGTCCTGCTCTGAGGGGGAGCAGATCAGCTTCCTGTTTGACTGTATCGTCAGAGGCATCTCGCCCACCAGGACCCCGCATGGCGTTCGCCCCGCCCTGCCAGGTACGCACGCACGCACGCACGCACGCACGCACGCACGCACGCACGCACGCACAACTTTTACTTCTACTCCACTACATTTTGGATCCAAATGTGTAATTTTACTCCACTACATTTAAAAAAAACGTTACTTACTAGTTACTCTGTGCATGCATGCATGCACTCTCACGCTCGCACACACACACACACACACACACACACACACACACACACACACACACACACACACACACACACACTGTCTGTACCAGTGCATTTAATAGCAGCATTCATGTTACTGTTTTTCTTTTTTATTACCTATAATGTGTCAAAGAGCCCCACTGTTCTATAATAAGAACACTCCATCACAGAGCTACAGTATGTGAGTCTGTGCCTTTCACTATAAGGCTTTACTGGCTGTTTTGTGTGTGTGTGTGTGTGTGTGTGTGCGTGTGTGTGTGTGTGTGTGTCTGTGTGTGTGTGTGTGTGTGTGTGTGTGTCTGTTTGTGTGTGTGTGTGTCTGTGTGTGTGTGTGCGTGTGCGTGTGCGTGTGCGTGTGCGTGTGCGTGTGTGTCTGTGTCTGTGTCTGTGTCTGTGTCTGTGTCTGTGTCTGTGTCTGTGTCTGTGTCTGTGTCTGTGTCTGTGTCTGTGTCTGTGTCTGTGTCTGTGTCTGTGTGTGTGTGTGTGTGTGTGTGTGTGTGTGTGTGTGTGCGTGTGCGTGCGAGCGCGTTGGCGTCAGATTAGGTTAGGGGAAGCACATGCTTTAAAGCCCCTCAGGGTCAGTGTGTGGAGTAAGGGGGTGTGTGCGTGTGTGCGCACGTTTGCATGTGCGTGCGGCCACGCACTCGCATATTTTACCATACTGTTTATAACACAAGCATTTAGACTGAGAAATGCTCTACTGTATTAAGTTTTAGTGAGTAAAGAAAGTAATCTCATCATTGCTCTCACACTCAGGACCTTTAATATATATACTGTAGTATACGCTCCAGTTTTTTTTTTATCGTACAAATATGCAATCTTGAAGCGGTGATTTATATGGTGTATGTGTCCTGTGTACTGGGCAACTTTGGTGCATGACACATAAATATAGAATCTATCTCTATCTATCTAAAGCCTTACTTAGAAGCCAGGCTTCTATAGTTACATTTCAGAAGGCTGAGATCCATCATTTGACCCCATTGGTTGTTCCTGAAACACACTTCATTGCTTGGGTGACTGAATCTCAGGCTAGTATTAGTAGGTGAAAACATATTTTGAAAACATTTTGCCAACATATATATATATATATATTTTTTTTTGCTATATCCCCTTTTGCCACTCTCATTCTAGTTTATTTATATATTTATTTTTGTCTTTGTTTACTTAATCTCTCTCTTCCATGGTATGTTTTTCCTTGTTATGCTGAAAATGTTTCATCCTTGCACCTACATTTTGAATGACTTTAAATAATATATAATGTTTTGTACAAGAAATGCATTTTACACCAAGAGTGTGGCCGATCCATGGCCTCGACAAGTGCATACCAATTACGTTGGAAGCATGCAGTTATAATCCATTTCAAAACTGAATATCACTTGAATATTTATGTGAAATGTATTTTTGGTCCTCTAACATCCAGGATCAAAGTCACGCACAAAAGACCCCCAACTGAGATCAAAAGAATAGATATCAGAAACCCACACTATAGCTCCCTTTGCGTCATTGTCAACTAATAAAGTTAGCCTACAGTGGGGTAAGGTACGGTCATTTTATTTATAGAGCGCCTTTCAAAACAGTTGTTACAAGGTGCCGGTTAAATGGTAAATGGTGCATTTATATAGCGCCTTTATCCAAGGCACTTAGATAGATAGATTGTGTATTACTCACCCATTCACACTTTAGCATTACCATTTTGGTTGCAACTTTTGCAAGTGAACATTTTGTGTCATGTCAGACCCCCTTCAGAGGTCCTTGCATGCTTGATTTTGTTGGGTCCTTTTTCAACCCCGAGACATACTGTATGCTGTGAAGGAGCTATAATTAGTGTAAACTGGCAGAGTTAGCAATTGTTAGCCGACACCTCACGGAGCATAGTGAAGAAACCTGGCAGCATTGGCGGGTATTAGCAGTTAGCATGTAACGTCAGGCCATGGGGCAGTGAGCCAGGGCTTAGGTTGTTGACACCTGGACATGCGCGCGCGTGTGTGTGTATGTGTGTGTGTGTGTGTGTGTGTGTGTGTGTGTGTGTGTGAGAGAGACGTGCAGTCGTACAGTACTCATACGTGCCTGGGTGGATGTAGGCCAGACTGTATTAGGTTGTATTAGGTAATCATTAGACTCCACCAGACTCTCTCCCCATGCAGAGTTCAGAGTTTTAATAAATGTAGAAATGATGTGCAGGATGTAATTTACATACAAATGTGAGGGACTTCATTTATTTGACTAGATTTGGTAGATAGTTTATTTTAAACCAAAGATCCTCTCTTTCACACTTATGCCAGCAGTGTGCCAATGATAATCCTTTGTGCCATGCGTTGGTACCGGTGCCAAAGGTTGCCTACCCATGTTATACAGTACTCCTACTGTACATGCCTGGTTGGATGTAGGCCAGACTGTTATAGGTGGGTGATTTGGCATGAAAACCAGGGGTGGGTCTTGCAGAGGCTTGAGGCTGCTATGTATGTGCCCATACCCGTAACCTGACCAGTGGTAGAAAGTAACTACAGTAAGTGAGTGCATTTACTTAAGTACTGTACTTTAAGTACAATGTTGAGGTATTTGTACTTTACTTGAGTATTTCCAATTCCCAATACTTTTACTCTCAGAGGCAAATATTGTACTTTTTACTCCACAGTTACTTGAAAACATACTAGTTACTTCGTACAAGCTCACAATTGCCTCATCGGCAGAGTATTTTTTATATCGCAGTATTGCTACTTAAGTGCAAAATGTGGGCACTGTCTTTCCACCACTGAAGGTGCCCATAGCCATAAAACATTATGCTGCAGACGATAGGTTTACAAGAAGACGGTAGAATTGCACATTCGCTATGCTTACAGCCTGAGTTAGACTTGGTTGTGCACGGTGGGTGTCACGCACCTCACAATGCTTTGTGATGCTCTGTGAGCTTGCAGATCTGCTATTTTTGGTGCGTGACGCTGACGTGCAACTCGGTATAATTCAGGCTCAAGCCATTAGGAGAAAGGCAATTTCCAACTCCCTGTTGTGTCTCTAGATTGGTGATAGTATAATTAGGACCAGGTGTTGATGTTAACTGGTTTTGTGATAACTAATTGCTGCACAAGGCATTTAACCATGTCTTACGCAAATGTTTAACAACCTTCATGATTTGCATGTTATGAAACACATTACAGTCTAAATTGTAACAGTTTGGTACATAAATGTTATGTGTGGGTCTATACTAGTGTATACAGAGACTTAACAACACTCCGAAATGTGTTCCAAATACAGTGAAATCCTCAGTGTTTACATCTTGACAGACTTACAGGTGAATTCTGGTCCATATGTACACTGAGTGAACTGGATATATTGAGGGGTGGTATAGCTCCCTCTGGCTGGCTTTTGAAATTATGTCATACTGTATATACTGCCGTTGGGCACTGGCCTACTTGGAACGATGCAAATTGGAAATGTATGCCCCACCCAGTTATTATGTCTGTGTCCCTTGCATGCCCAAATACGGAGTCTATGTGAGAACAGGCCAGCTCCATATATGGAGCCTGGGCAGTAATAATAATAATAATAATGAATTGCATTTTTATAGCGCTTTTCCATGTGCTCAAAGCGCTTTACAATGTTTCATTCATTCATACAAGGGGCCTTTTGTGGTGGTTCTGGACAACCGTGGGTCCGACCGACTAAAGGCTGGGCCAATGCACTCCCTGGGGTGGTGTGGAACGCCTGTGTCGAATTTGAAGTTGGTGGGTGAACGGTTCTCGAGTTATGTGGATTACAGAGACGTGGCACATTTATAGATATACTGTAGATGGCAGCAAAGTCTATGGACTTTTAATGTTTGTTTACACCAGTAAACGTCATGTGACGTCATGTGAAACAATATGAATACCAAAGGAGTGAGGCGCCCTCGATGACTTTGCACACGTGTGATTTTTTTCTTTTCTTGGATGAGAGTACTAAGAGTGGATGAGAGTACTAAGAGTGGATGTGAGAGTACTAAGAGTGGATGTGAGTACTAAGAGTGGATGTGAGAGTACTAAGAGTGGATGCGAGTACTAAGAGTGGATGGGAGTACTAAGGGTGGATGTGAGTACTAAGAGTGGATGTGAGTACTAAGAGTGGATGTGAGTACTAAGAGTGGACGAGAGTACTAAGAGTGGATGTGAGTACTAAGGGTGGATGTGAGTACTAAGAGTGGATGTGAGAGTACTAAGAGTGGATGAGAGTACTAAGAGTGGATGAGAGTACTAAGAGTGGATGTGAGTACTAAGAGTGGACGAGAGTACTAAGAGTGGATGTGAGTACTAAGGGTGGATGTGAGTACTAAGAGTGGATGAGAGAGTACTAAGAGTGGATGAGAGTACTAAGAGTGGATGAGAGTACTAAGGGTGGATGTGAGTAAGAGTGGATGTGAGTACTAAGAGTGGATGTGAGTACTAAGAGTGGATGTGAGAGTACTAAGAGTGGATGAGAGTACTAAGAGTGGATGAGAGTACTAAGAGTGTATGTGAGTAAGAGTGGATGAGAGTACTAAGAGTGGATGTGAGTACTAAGAGTGGATGTGAGAGTACTAAGAGTGGATGAGAGTACTAAGAGTGGATGAGAGTACTAAGAGTGTATGTGAGTAAGAGTGGATGAGAGTACTAAGAGTGGATGTGAGTACTAAGAGTGGACGAGAGTACTAGGAGTGGATGTGAGTACTAAGAGTGGATGTGAGAGTACTAAGAGTGGATGAGAGTACTAAGAGTGGATGAGAGTACTAAGAGTGGACGAGAGTACTAGGAGTGGATGTGAGTACTAAGAGTGGATGTGAGAGTACTAAGAGTGGATGTGAGTACTAAGAGTGGACGAGAGTACTAGGAGTGGATGTGAGTACTAAGAGTGGATGTGAGAGTACTAAGAGTGGATGCGAGAGTACTAAGAGTGGATGCGAGTACTAAGAGTGGATGTGAGTAAGAGTGGATGAGAGTACTAAGAGTGGATGAGAGTACTAGGGATGGGTCCGTTTAATCAATTAATCGATTATCGTTAATAGGACCCGAAATCGATTATGAAAATTATTAATCGATAATCGTTTTAAGGGTGGATGAGAGTAAGAGTGGATGTGAGTACTAAGAGTGGATGTGAGTACTAAGAGTGGACGAGAGTACTAAGAGTGGATGAGAGTACTAAGAGTGGATGCGAGAGTACTAAGAGTGGATGTGAGTAAGAGTGGATGAGAGTACTAAGAGGGGATGAGAGTACTAAGAGTGGATGAGAGTATTAAGAGTGGATGAGAGTACTAAGAGTAGATGAGAGAGTACTAAGAGTGGATGAGAGTACTAAGAGTGGATGAGAGTACTAAGGGTGGATGTGAGTAAGAGTGGATGAGAGTACTAAGAGTGGATGAGAGTATACTAAGAGTGGATGTGAGTACTAAGAGTGGATGTGAGTACTAAGAGTGGATGTGAGTACTAAGAGTGGATGAGAGTACTAAGGGTGGATGTGAGTACTAAGAGTGGATGTGAGTACTAAGAGTGGACGAGAGTACTAAGAGTGGATGAGAGTACTAAGGGTGGATGTGAGTACTAAGAGTGGATGAGAGTACTAAGAGTGGATGTGAGAGTACTAAGAGTGGATGTGAGAGTACTAAGAGTGGATGAGAGTACTAAGAGTGGATGAGAGTACTAAGAGTGGACGAGAGTACTAAGAGTGGACGAGAGTACTAAGGGTGGATGTGAGTACTAAGAGTGGATGAGAGTACTAAGAGTGGATGTGAGAGTACTAAGAGTGGATGTGAGTATGAGTCACATTCAACAGAAAACATGTGTATAGTTTATTGTAGCCTTTCTGTGACTTAATTTGCTGTAGGTCTGATATTTTCCCAAGAGATGTTCTATGCTTTCTAATTAGTTTTGAAATATTCCCTTCTCTATAATTAGGAGGCGCGATAAGATGTATCTAGAGAAATATGTTCTGGCCTGTAGCGTTTTTGTTGTTTGTCTTTCATTTCATACTTAAAGTAGAGGATTCAGAGCCAGTTTTGGAAGTACAGTTTTGGAAGTACAGCTTGTGTTTTTCCTGGAAAATCAAATTCAGAGAAAGATTAAACACATCATCAGCTCAATTAAGATACAAAATACAACTAATGATTAAAGATTAAACACATCATCAGCTCAATTAAGATACAAAATACAACTAATGATTAAAGATTAAACACATCATCAGCTCAATTAAGATACAAAATACAACACATGAATAACGATGGCTTTACTTTGCTCCACCTAATTTGAATCATACAATTATTTAAATATAATTGTCTTAATCACCAACTAAACGGGTACTTTATAGAGCAGCGTTTCTCAAAGTGATGATGCAAGGCCAGGAGGAGTGCCTCAGAGTCAGAATACTTTGATATTGGAATTGGAAAAAATTATAAATAAATGGTCAATTAAATTAATTCCCCTCAAACCTGTATGCAAATTAGATCCCACATAAAATGCCACATTCATTCAACCTGTGAAAAAGTTTGGGAACCACTGGTCTAGGGGATAAGTGGGGTTATTATTGCTATAGCTATTATAGTAAATGGTGCATTTACATAGCGCCTTTATATCCAAGGCGCTTTACATACTGTAGATGTGCATTACATTCACTCAATTCACACACATTCATAAACCGATGGCGGAAGAAACCATGCAAGGCACCAACCAGCACACCAGGGCTTCAGTATCTTGCTCAAGGACACTTCCACACTAACTCTGGGGGAGCCCGAGTTTGAACTGGCCACCTTGCAGTTACCATCCAGCCACTATACCGCTGACTGAGCCACCGCCACCCACATAGTCAGACTTTGTACAGAGAAGAATGTTTGATGATAATAATTAATAATACAGTGTCACAGGGATAAATAAATATTAATCTCGTACAAATTGGTGCTTGTTATCGAACTGACAGACGGCTACATATGGAGAATGACACATAACATACATACAGTAGACATACGTTGTGATTCATGTGGGAATGTGTGTGTGGGCGTGTTTGTCTGCATACATAATGCTTACAGATCTGAAGAGCTTATGCTGCTGTTGTTCTGGCTGATCCATGGGATCAACCAGGATCTAACAGACAGTTGCTCTTTGCCTGTGTGTGTGTGTGTGTGTGTGTGTGTGTGTGTGTCTGTGTGTGTGTGTGTGTGTGTGTGTGTGTGTGTGTGTGTGTGTGTGTGTGTGTGTGTGTGTGTGTGTCTTTCCTTCCTCCTGCAGAGAACACACACTCTCTCATACAATATTAAAAAATGATGCAGTTGATGAGGACATTTCACCTTAACGGCCAAAGCCAGACTACAGGTCCTTCCAACCAGACTCAGTCTTTCTCTGTGGTACCCTAATACGTTTCGTCCTCATTGTCTGAACTCTAAACCATGACACTCTGTCACATATCCTGAATGGCTGCTATGCATACAGTATAAGGGAATGTACATTGAACAGAATTGTTGACCTATTGGTGAAGGACATAAGTTCACATGTTTCAGCATCTGCTAAAATTTACAAGCACTCTTGTGTTTCAACTGCCATGTTCATGCACAATAATGAAAAGTATGCCTTTTTTAGATGTCAGTTAATTAAGCAGATGTTGTGACCATGGAAGAGGCATTCGTTACCAAGGTGCTAAAGTACCAATGTCTTAAGGATGCTATTATACAGCGTGGTTACAACATAATGTTGTTTAATGTAAACGTGTGTGTGTGTGTGTGTGTGTGTGTGTGTGTGTGTGTGTGTGTGTAGTTGATCCCAGTGCTAAGCCATCATCGTCAGAGGAGCAGATCAATGAGGAGGCATCAGAACTGGAGAAGAGGCTCAGCATGCTGTCTCAGTGCAGCAGACCCAGCAGCACAGGTAACAAACAGCCCAAGCTGTCCACTTTATTTAGGTGGGCTATGTACTTAGTCACTATTCGCCAATAGGTGTGTGTGTGTGTGTGTGTGTGTGTGTGTGTGTGTGTGTGTGTGTGTGTGTGTGTGTGTGTGTGTGTGTGTGTGTGTGAGAAAGACCTGGCTCGATGAAGTGAACGGAGGTGACGTATCAATGTACCTTATGTAGCAATGTCAAATGCTCGCTAACATAAATTGATGTACGATGAAAATTTCCACAATAGACTTGGCTGGCGACAGGGAATTTATAATTAGGCTACGCTCTAAACAAACATTAAAAGTCCATTATAGACTTGGCTGCCACATGATGTAATTTCAGAAAGCCATGCATCAATAATAATCATTTGAACTGGGGACCCCCGAAAAAATAAAAAATCACACCCGTGTGAAGTGAGGGGCGCTCTTATCATCATACATCATCGTACATCACATTCCGTGCTCAGCCAATCAAGTCATCACAAACGTCCGACCATTCACGTTTGCCGTCTTCACTTTTCTGCTCTCACTTTTATCTTCAATATATTGCTCAGCCAATCAAATCATCGCTATGGGGTGATCAGCCAATCATCAGCCAATGTTTGTGGTCACGTAAACACACAAAGCTGGGCATACTGTAGGAGGGGCTAGCATCCCTAAATAAATTACACCTGTTTGAAGTGAGGGGCGCTCCTATCATCATACATCATCATACATCTTCGTTCATCACAATGTTTGTGTTTACACAAACCCGGAAAGCTGGGCATAGGCGGGGCAAACACCCCTAAAAAATACATCATATCTGCGGACCCCCCCCCCGACAAGCTCTTGGAATTTCAGTTAATTTCATGTGGACGGATGCTATGCTGAAAGGTAGCCGTTTGAAGTCATGAATAGCACCAGAGTACAAAGGGTGCAGATTAAGAACAGCTGCACAAATTGGCGTCGTTGAGGTGCATGGCAATTAACAGTTTGTGTAGCGGGTGTGATTTAACACCAGAAGATATAAGATGATGCACCGTGTTGAAGATGACTGTAGACGTTGAGGGAGAGAAGAGGGACATAGAATCAGACAGACAGACAGACAGACAGACAGACAGAGTGATGTTGTCTTGGACCGTTTACAAAGCAGGAGGACCAAAGCGAGACCTGTACCGACATGCTGCTGTAGCAGTGAGGAACAAACTGTATTGCTTTGGTGGCGACTATGATGGATTGACCAACAACATCATGGAACAGATGGATGTCCATGTCTTCAACACAGTGTCTTTATGCTGGAAGAAGTTACCTCCAGTGAAACCTGGAAGAGGAGGATGCCAGTTAGAGGTTCCATCCAGGCGCTACGGCCACACAGCTGTGTTGGTTGAAGATACAGTCTACATCTGGGGAGGATACTGGAGAGAGGAGTACTACAATGTGCTTTATGCATTTGATGTCGACGCCCACAGATGGTTCAAACCCAGTGTTTCTGGGACTGTTCCAAAGGAGAGGTCCGGCCACTCAGCCTGTGTGTTGGAGAAGGTCATGTTTGTCCATGGAGGTTGGACCAAGCTGTCTGGATCCACTAATGACATGTACAAGTTGGACACCAGCACAATGGTCTGGTCTTTAATTAACACCAAAGTAACTCCATCACATCATTCATCATATCACTCTGCTACTATCATGGGGACAAAGATGTTTGTATTCGAGGGCTATATGGGTGCTATAGGGGGCTATAATGGGGGCGGCTGGAGAGGGGCTAGGTGCCAGGAGAGCATCAGTGTTTTTGACACAGAGACCAACGTCTGGCTGAACACAACTTCTGCACAGCTTCCAGAAATACGCTGGCGTCATCCAGCATTTGCCTACAATGGAGAGCTGTACATATTTGGTGGCCGGAACAATGATGTATGGAAATTCAGTCCAGAGACATTCTCCTGGAAGAAGGTTGAGCCCAAGGGGAAAGGACCATGTCCAATGTATAGCATGTGCTGTTGCATTGTAGGAGATCGTATCATCCTCTTTGGAGGAAGGAAAGGAGATTACACTATCATTGATGAGCTGTTCATCTTAGACTTGAATCCTAGTCTTAAGACATTATGTAAGCTAGCAGTTATTCAGTACGCTCTGGACCAATCAGAACTCCCACACAACATCAGGTGGGAACTGGTAGCAATGACGACCAACAACAGAATAAATAACATGAGTGTGCTCACTGCCGACAAGCTCACTAAAAGAAGGAAAATCACACCCTGTGTGAAGAGAGTGGTGCAACTCTGTGTGGGGGTCCCCGGGGGTCCCCGGAAGTTCCAGACCCACAGGACCATGACCAGGGTGCCGGCCCGGTTCCGGCAAGCCGCCCCACTTCCGAAACGGTAGAGAAATGAGAGAGTTACCATGTGGGGGTCCCTCTACTGTACTGTACTGTCACTGTACTGTACTGGCACACCCGAAATCATCATATACAGTTAATATGCGTGTTTGTGTGTGTGTGTGTGTGTTAGGTTGCGCACAGGTGGTGAAAAACAGCCATGCTGTTTTCGTGCTCACACCCTAAAAGAAAACCTGGCACCCCTAAAAGAAAACCTTACGAACACACCCCCGGTGTTCGTAAGGTTAAACCTTACGAACACACCCCCGGTGTTCCCTAAAAGAAAACCTTACGAACACACCCCCGGTGTTCGTAAGGTTAAACCTTACGAACACACCCCCGGTGTTCCCTAAAAGAAAACCTTACGAACACACCCCCGGTGTTCGTAAGGTAAAGAAAACCTTACGAACACACCCCCGGTGTTCGTAAGGTTTTAAAATCACACCCCTAAAAGAAAACCTTACGAACACACCCCCGGTGTGACAGAAAAGAGACAGCTAGGGCTGCATGGGATCCATCAATCAAACCAAACCAAAACAGAGATTAGACGTTTGTCTCATGGGAACCAAACTAGTGAAAATAGCCGATCTACAAGCGCACAACGTGTTGCTTGGCTCCGCTTTGTTAGATTGTAGATTGGCTATTAATCATTATTATTTTTAGATTTCTTAGATTTCTTAGATTTTTGTTTGTTTTTAAATTATTACACAAAAGAAATTGGGGGAATATATATATATTGTATGACACATTTGTAAAATAAAAATATCTTAAAAAAAGGAAGGTCATGCACACTCCAGGGAATAGAGACGGACAACTTATACAATATATATATATATATATATATATATATATATATATATAAATAAAAAAGTAGGAAAATAACGTTTTACTCCTGTGTGACCCATACAAATTGACCCGTGACCCACAACAAATAGGCCCCTCCCCACTGTTTGGGAAGCAGTGATGGATCAATAACCTGTGACCTCTGACCCTTCACAGCCTCCACCTACAGCGGCAACACCTCAGTCGCCGGGGACGACCACAGCAGCGTGTCCAGCTCCTCCTCCAGCCAATCAGACGCCAGCTACGGCAGCGGCCGGCTTCACATGATGTGGCCCGAGGCCACCGTCTCCTCCAGCCGGTCCTCCTACTTGTCCACCGAAGCGCTGTCGGCCGGTGGTCCTCCTTCCTCCGCGGCGAAGGGGTCATCCGGGACCAATCAGGACGAGAGGCTTTACGCCGCCGTCATGGGAAGCGCCGTGATTGGCACGACGACGTCGTCGTCCTCCAAACAGCTCCGCGGACTCCTGGACAGCGGGCGACAGAGCTCGCTGGACAGTGGGATTGGGATCGTCGCTTCGGGCAGCCAATCGTCCTACAGCGGGAGCTTCTCGTCCTACACGGGAAGCCTGGACACAGACAGTCAGGGCGGAGGGGAGGAGTTTGGCTCCGTGGCGAGCCTTCCTCCGCCTCCGCCTCCTCATCCGCCTCCTCCTCCGTCTGTAGATATTCCACAGCGTCATTCTGCCAACAACACCTCCTGCTCCTCATGCTCTTCTAGACCGAGCTCGAGTGCCTCCTCTAGTACCCCTCGTAGGCACAGCGAGGAATACCAGAGCCCGAGCATGCTCATGCTGCAGTACGACGTCCCCAGGAGGCTGGTCCAGGGCCTTAAGGACGCCCCTGCAGGCGGTCAGGGCCTAAAGGACGCCCCTGGCGGTCAGGGACTCGGACTGTGCCACAACGGTCCTGCAGAGCGCAGAGCCACCATGCAACGCTCCCTCTCCTGGGGCAGTGAGAGGGCGCTCTCTGTGGCAAGTGTGGAGAGGTGCACACCCAGGCCGGCATTATTGCTCACAGATGGTGCAGTCTGTGAAATAACACAGGTAACCATGATCTGTCCCTTTTTTTTTTAAAGGTAGAGCTAGGGCAGGATTAGAGAACTCTAGTTTAATGTGGGCCCAGTCATAAATGACTGTCATTGTAATGCAAATGAAATTAGAGATATACTGTAGCTCTGCTTAACTACTGTATCGTCAATGGTAACCACTTTGGTAGCTAAACAGACAGAAAGACGTTCTGCACATCGGATTACATTTGGTAATGTTAAATAAGGCTGAAAAAAGGCTAAATTATTTGTGTTTTGTTCACAGCACACACCACCTGACAAATGACCCTTGATACTTGATATTGATGAAATAAAATTGTTTAATGCAATGCATGTGTTAATATGGCTCAAACGGACAATATGATAGGCAGGAGTGTGGACGTGTGTGGACATGTGTGGACGTGTGTGGACGTGTGTGGACATGTGTGGACGTGTGTGGACGTGTGTGGACGTGGCAGACACCCCTGGCTTAAGTGGTATAATATAGAATGAATTAACTCCATTCTCCAGTACCCGCACAGACTAATCCTCCCTTATGTCTTAACGTTTTATTTTTATGTACATGTAGGAGTGAAGGATTGACATTACAGTACATAAACTAACCATGTAGGGCATTATGTGCGCGTACACCGTACAGCATGCATGTTAAGATCTTGGAATGTAACAATAACCATTGACCACCACCAGACTGGACGCGTTTTTCGGCGCTGCTAAAAATCCGAAAAACACAGCAGTGTGCAGGGACCTTAAGAGTACATTTTTCCTCCTGTCTCTGACATAGGCTGCTCTGAGTCTGACACATCTCTGCTCACATCTATATTCCATAATCCTCTCGTCCTCACTGTTTTCTGATCCTCGCAATTATCTGAGATAATTGCAATTGTTTTGCATAATCGTCATTTTATCAACTTATCAACGTATATCAAGTATAAAATCATTTAATGTCAGTCATTTATTTGTATATTTAAGATATTTGTCATAGCTGCCCTGTGCATGTTGTGATTATGAAGCCTACAAACCAAATTAAATCGTCAACTTAAATGTGTAATCGTGACAGTCCTATATATTTTTTAAATCCTCTCCTTGCCCTCGGTCCGCCCATTTCTGTCTGCAGCCAACAGCGGCTGACAGCTACTGTCTTCCCCAGCCATACATCAGACATTAACTAACAACTCTTTCACTTTTCGGCATTACACCGGCCATTAGGCCCATTACTTTTCATTGTTGCGAGTCCCCAAGACTCCCCATGCTACGTTGGCAATGAATCCCTGCTACATTGAACCACTGACCTTGACTGAACTCCACTACTTCATTGTGTCCCCGTGCAGTGCAGTCCTGATGTCGACAACTACATCACCGCGGAGCAGTGGCGATCGGCGAGGAACAGAGGCCTCACGGAGGTAAGATGATTTAGAGAGGACTCACACAAGGCCACAGTTTCACTGCTAAACCCCGAGGCAAGCTTATCTTTTGGCAGGTGCAGTAGTGTGGAACATGTCTTAACAGAATCAAGTCTATCCCTACCCTATGTGCCATGGGGAAAAAAAAATATTATAAAAACTCTTGAGCAGTAGAAATGCAATGGTAGTTTGAGCCGTGGTTGGTTTGTATAATGTGGGACTGATTTCTCTATATCATGCCATTTTACTTTTGGTATTTCTTTATTGGTTGATTTTATAAATTCGATCAACTCTAGTTTATTAAGTCCCAGTTGTATTCAGTATACGTTGCAAAGCACAAAACAACATTTTACATTTTTACAAAACAAAATGAGCAAACACTGTTTCACAAAACTAATTAGCAAGTCTGAACACAACTTGGTAAAGGGTAGGTTCAGACTCTAAATGCCCACTCGATGTCTTTGATAGCTTTGTTTATGGTAGAGTACTTAGTTTTTAATTGTTTTTGATTAATTCATGAGAAAACACTACTTGAATGAATGAACTAATGTGAAGGGCGGTGTGGGTAGAACACTTCCGCGAGAGAAAGAGACAGACAGCCCTTGAATAATCTGTCTTTGAATAATAACGACCACACTGGTTCACAGAATTGCACTCTACCAAACAAACAAAACTTTCCAAAAAAACACACAGGAGGCTGTAATACAGAAAAAACATTCCAACTAAGCAAAATGTTCTAATAAACGTTGTACTGTAGATGTGCAACTTATAATGGTATAGTTCTCAGTGGTGAAAAGTAACCAGTAAGTACAATTTTGAGGAGCGTTTACTTGGAGTATTTAAAATGTCCACTACATCTTAGAGATAAATTATGCTTTTACTACACTACATTTATTTGAAAACTGAGAACCGACAGAGATTCCACCCTGAGCAAGCAATTTTGTGACAGTGGTAACGAAAAACTTTCCCCTTAACTGGAAGAAACGTCAAGCAGAAGCTGACTCTAGGGTGGGTGCTGGGCGGACATCTGCCTCGACCGTGTCGGGGGAAAGAAAGAGAGAGAAGGAGAGACGTAGAGGTATATACAGGCAAATACAAGTAGTAGCAATAGCAATAATAATACATGTAATAGTGTAAGATAATATATCGCAGTTAACTATGAAATCGTATATTTACTGTCAGTCAGTCAGTCAGTCAGTCAGTCAGTCACACCAAATATATACAGTATGGTCATGCCCCGTGACATCACGTGATGTCATCAATATTAAGCCCATATATGGAGATCCCTGATGTCAATATTGGCCAGCAACTCAACATCTCACCTCAAACCATTAGATCTCCATATACAGTATGGAGCTGACCTGTTCTGACATTCCATATGTTGATCCTTGCCCATCCATCCTTCCTCTTCGATGTCTCCCTTTTGACTGAAACCCCATCCATTTAAACTCTAGACGGCCCAAAGTTATTAGTGCAGCCGCGCCCGGTAACCGGCGAAAACTAGAGTTCTCAACAGGTCGTAAAATTAAGGCCCCGGCCCTACCTGTGCCCTCATCAAACCCTGTACACTCAAGACACTGCCCTTGCCCCTGCTGCCACTGCCACTTAGATCTCCATGTATGGAGCTTACCTGTTCTGACATTGACCTCATCAAACCCTGTACACTAAAGGCTTAGTTAGGTAATATATTGTGGTATAGTATAAGAATGATGGTTGCCTCCACAGTGAATGTAATGCACATTGTAAAGTGTGTTTGATAAAGGTGGAGCGGATTAGAAGGATTGTCCTCAGTTGTGCTTGCCGAACAGCTGTCCCGAACTCCTTGTATCTCCAATAAGATGTTCCAGTTAGCTGCAACACACATTTGAAGAAAGGTTGGCTTCAACTTCAAAAACTATACTACAGTACTTAAAAGCATGATATATTAAAATATGGAGCAATTCTCCGCAGGTATGTATGTATCGTATTTAGTTGGCTGGGGATAATTCCCCTCTGAGAAACTACAAACAACCAAATGGCAATTAATTAATGGAGGGAGATATTACAGACTGCATCTCTCCACCAGATGAGGCGCCACTATTTAGTTCACTTGTTCACAGCTTCGTCTGGCGGAGTCAGGTTACATCAGGTTGATATGAATAAGCAGCGAAGACCCGTGGTCAAACCACCGGTACACTATGCTTCATGGCTCGCATAAATAAAAACAAAGCTATGATGACTAAAATCAAGACTAAATATATTGACTATTTCGTCAACAAATAATAACTAAATGGTGCATTTGCCATTTATATAGCGCTTTATCTAAAGCGCTTTAGATTCTGCATTACATTCATCCATTCACACACCGATGGTGGAGGAAACCATGCAAGGCACCAACCTGCATATCGGGAGCAATTATGGGGTTCAAGGACACTTTGACACTATAACTCTGGGTTCCGAGATGGAACTGGGAACCTTGCGGTTTCCATTCGGCTGCTCTACCAGCCACTCTACCCCCTGACCTGAGCTGCTCTACCCCTGACCCCTGACCTGAGCTGCTCTACCAGCCACTCTACCCCCTGACCTGAGCTGCTCTACCCCTGACCCCTGACCTGAGCTGCTCTACCAGCCACTCTACCCCCTGACCTGAGCTGCTCTACCCCTGACCCCTGACCTGCTCTACCAGCCACTCTACCCCCTGACCTGAGCTGCTCTACCCCTGACCTGAGCTGCTCTACCCCCTGACCTGAGCTGCTCTACCCCTGACCCCTGACCTGAGCTGCTCTACCCCTGACCCCTGACCTGAGCTGCTCTACCAGACCCTACCCTGACCTGAGCCGCCCACTACCCAGACTAAAATATTCGGAAGGGACTAGTGGAGAAGAGATCCAGTAAAACTAAAAGATAATTTTAGTAATTTTATGTCCATTGCTCTCAATGGTGATTAAATAAAGGTCAATACAAATTAAAATAAATGTTTGGTTGCGCTCTGGTGTTGCGCTTTGAAAAGAATAAATAGCAAATCTATAAGCTCACAACATGTCGCGCTGCGACTGCCTTGTGAGCTTGTAGATCAGCCATTACGATGCCATCAAGGCTGATCACCAACATACAGTACATTTCAGTCGACTACCTTAAATCAACATGTAGATTTAGTCTACTAATATCTTATGATATTTGGTCGACAAAACTAGACTAACACAAGCATTTCAGACCACTAAAATATGACTAAAACTTAACATAATTAAAAAATACTAGGACTAAAACTAAATCAAAATGTGCTGTCAAAATCAACACTGCATGCAGGGTTTAGCATTCAGAACTCGGACATAATTAACATTTCACAGGTTCTGGATTTGTTTCCATACACGTACACTATATGGCCGGGTTTCATATGAGGTTCTCTCAGAACATAATTTGGGTCACAGAATGGCCTGGACTTCATATTTGGGCATGCCTCACACAATCTCCATATATGGGCATACATTTGGAGTTTTTTTGTCCACCATACAGTGGTAGCTTGTGGTTTACTTGGCCACCTACTGGCAGCCGAGATTGGAGTTGGGCTGATCAGTCTAGTGGTTTGCGAGATTAGCCATGGAATAGCTCTCTCTCTCTCTCTCTCTCTCTCTCTCTCTCTCTCTCTCTCTCTCTCTCTCCTAGCCATAAAACCAGTGGCATATAGGCGAGGTATCTCTAAACATTTTTATATAATATGATGAAAAAAGAGGGGTACTGTAACTGTAGCAAATGGTTTGCCGCCCACCACCTCCTGAAACAGGTTAGGCACTGACTGTATAGCATAATTTTCCAAAAAGAATATTATGACATTAGAAATGAGACTTTAAACTAGTGACTGGAAGCAGAAAGTATTCATGACCATGTTTATTAAGGTAATGCAGTCTAGGTGAAGTTGGGCCCAAATACATGGATCTCTATGGAGCTATGGGGTTTTTTGAGCCCAATGACAGCGCCACAACAGGCCATTATATGAATTTTCAGGAAATCCCGATTTTCCTTAGTGGCATCACAAAATATCTGTCTGACTGCCCCCCTGCATTGGACAAACACACTTTTCCTAGGCCGACAGTAAATGTTCTCTTATAGCGAGAAGCACACCACCGCATACCTCAAAAGAAAGCTACATTTGTCCACTCCAATTTATAAATATTCCATTCTGGAGATAATTATCTTTATGTAACACCTGCTTTTGTAGTGACAGGCTCATCTTGAACAGAAGCCGAGTTAGGAGCTGTTTTATGTCAGACGTTGACAGGCAGTTTTAAAAATAAATAGAAAAGAATCCTACGGTATGCATTCTATACACCGAATGAAAGTCCTGAATGTCTACTTTTACGAGGAAAAGGTACACATTTGATCCCATTTACCTTTCGTCGCTAAATGGCTTTTGTATATACGATCTAAAGAATGAGCATATGGGACTGAGGGAACATCTTGGAGCTACTGTTTTGTTTATTTTTTATGAAGATTATGATGATGACGGATCAAGTAGACGCCCGTCGGGCAGATGGAACGATGCGAAGACACGTTGTCATTATTTATCCATCTATGTACGACGTACGTGTCTGTCGCTGTGTATCGTTCCAACTTGACTCGCCGAGGGACGGTGGTGTTGCTGACTTGTTGTTGCTGACTTGTAAAGTCAGTAACAACAGCGGCGCGCGCGTCTTTACATTGTTTTTAGGATTGATTTTAAAAATCTTTTACTTGTGTATAAAGCTCTCAATGGTCTCGCACCTTCCTACCTACATGACTGCCTGCCTAAATATGTCCCAAACCGCCCCCTAAGGTCTTCCACTGCTGGCCTGCTCGCTTTGCCTAAAAAAATGGCAACTAAAAAATACGGGGAAGCAGCTTTTTGCTTCTACGGGCCGTCTGCATGGAACAAGCTCCCACTGTACCTTCGTCAGGCAGCCTCTGTAGACATTTTTAAAGCACAGCTCAAGACCCACTTGACACTTCTACATGAATTTCATGTCATGAAAGGTGCTATACAAATAAAGTTTTATTATTATTATTATCCTGTTCTCCACTATCTATACCAGTGGTTTTCAACCCTTTTCGTATCAAGGTCCATTATTTATTCAGCCTTTGAGACACCGACCACCATTTGAAGACATTTAGGCGCCTCTCAGACCCCAAACGAAAGAATATTTTGTATTTTGCAATAATGGAACTCTTGAGAGCGTAACATTTCACACTCAAGAGTTAAAGATTTACTCTGTACAGTAGATTCTACTGTAATAAGGGTCCATTTGGTTACCAACTCTCCATTTAGCTGGGGACCACCTGGAACCTCCTCAAGGACCACTGGTGGTCCCGGGCCACTGGTTTAAAACCACTGATCTATAATATGTATGGTAAGTGTGGGACAGGGAGTTGGGATGGCTCGGTCCTATTTGGGTACATGCATGACCAATTTGTAGACGACCTTGAAGACTCTAAAATGCACTGGCTCATCGGTTATACGGCAGGCCATATTCCACGACCTATTTAATCCACATTATGTGGTTAAATACTTTGGTATTGGTAAGCACTTTGGTTCGACCTTGGTCGTTGGAAATGTGCTATACAAATTAAGTTTGAATTGATTTGATGAAGAGATTTAGTGCAGAGGGCAAGAAAACGTTCAGACCTAATACAGACAGCCCTGGGGTTAGGTTGGGGTCGCAATTCTGGAATGGCATCATTATTTTGGGGTCAGGAGCTGAAAGGTTTGGAAACCCATGCTCTCCAGATCAATAAATAATTGATAGATTATGTACATATTTACTAGCCTGGCTTCAGCCCTGAACCGCTTGCCTTGGCAATTAAATAAATATATGTTCTGACTGGCGAATAATGAAGTGAAACAAAATGGAAATTTTTAAATGGAGTGTCAAGGCTACATACTGTATTTAGAGTATACAGCCATACTTTCACACATGGGTAAACGGATAAAGCAATAGTTTGCTTTCTTTAATAATACAGTGTTCTGTTCTGCAAATGTCTTTCACTGAAATGTTGATTTCTGACATTCTCTTAAAAGTGGCGAAGAAAGAGTATAACCATCTGTATTTTATTCTTTAGGCTACAAACCTTCCAGAGTCAGAGTCGTCGCAACCCAGCGCACATACACCAGGTTGGTGCACGGCACGCATGAATGAGCCGAATGAATGTTGGGTCGTACGGTGTTGACAAGGGAACCATGGCAAAGCTGCACGAATACAAAAAAATGGGTTAGACTTTACAGTCTAATTGGTGTCTGTACTTTCTCAGACATCTGTCTCTTCGTGAGGGAGCCGGGAGACGAGGGCAGTGATGCTTCTTGTGATGCCGGCAGCACGCTGGAGGGTCCGGAGGAGAGCTCTGCACATTCTTACCTGCTTACCGCCTCCACCCCCCCGCCTCCACTGTGCACGCTAAGCCTCCAAAGACAGCCATCAGCCCCTGGTAAGAACATGATCCCACCATTTTACTTGCAAGTAATGTCCCAAAATGGCCATACACCGTAGGCATAATACCGCTATGTAAATGTGTATTTTTTGCCCCGAGAGGCCTAATATCTCCCTTAATTGGCTGGGAAAGCGGTGGATATTTGGTTTCCCGCATGCAGATTTCAATCCAGGTGTTTATTTAATGAGTCTAGTAGTCTCTCTAGTCTAGTCTAGTTTGAAATGGACATTCCATTTTCCGGTGGTGGGAAATGTACTCAAAATTAGTAGTAACTTGTATCAATACCGCATTGTGAAATACTCTGTTAAGTTAAAGTCTGGAATGAAAATAGAAAAAAGAGTAAAAAGTGTTGATCTTAAAATACCAAATAACTAATAAGTAGTAATTGTACAGAATGTCCCATAGTGTATAAAAATCTTTTGAAAATAGCAGATCTACAAGCTCGCGATGCAACACATTGTGAGCTTATAGATCTGCTATTTTTAAATTGCCAAAGTGTATAGGGCTGAATTGGTGAATGTATGTTTTGTAATACAATCTACAAAGTAACTTAAATGTATATTCAGTGATTTCACTTCAAAAAACCTTATAGGTTTCGTTTTTGGCTAGCGGACCGGGTTTTTTTCCAAATCACCCAAATCACTGAATGCTCCTTTATATTAAATGTCATCCCGCAGCGCCAGTTCTGCTTACCAAAAGTGGCCCACTGGTACAGAACATGATTAAATGTACTAAGTGTACTTTACCCCACTGTCCGTTTGGATCCTGTTTTATAGGTCCGAGGTCAAGCTACGAACAGAACGATGTGTCCAAGAGAAGAGACCTCAGGCTGGATGAATACAGTATGTCCACATACCTTCATTTTTTCATAATTCTTTTTTTATCCCACAATTTTGTAACACATTTTTTCCACCCAGTGTCAATTATGTAATGTAATCCTGGGATCTACACTCCCTCTGCCAACCTGGGGAGAGCAACGGACTGACCTCATGCTTCCTTCAATGCATGAGGAGTCCAAGCCGCTTCTTTTCACCTGAGAGGGGGAAGTTTCCCTAGGTTGGACGTAGCGCGTGGAAGTAACACGTTATTCCGACCAGTTCCTTTCCCCTCCATCAGGCGCCCCGGCTGACCGGAGGGAGTTAGTTTAGAGACCATGTTCTTTGTGAGGGTACCTACCCTAGGGGACACGGGGAGAACATGCAAACTCCACCTATTCTAACAATAATAGTCTACTGAACAGGCGCCCTGGCTGGTCAGGGGGAGGCAGTCCACATACCTTCTATCTACATCAGTGTTTCTCAGCGGGGCCGCTATACCACCCCCCAGGGTTAAGCGTTTAGGGAACACTGGGGGTGTTTTGCTAGAAGCAATATTATTTCTGAAAGGGGAGCATTGATTGAGGATTTACTGATTTCCTATATGCCAGTTTAATGGTCAGTGTCATGTCAGTAACATGGTCGAGTTGTTTTCAGTTGTTCCATTGCATTCTGAATGATCATATCAGGCCAAGCTAGCTTTGGCCAAGCTGGTAGGATCTACAAGCTTGCGCGTTGTAAGCTTGTAGATTGGCTATTTTCAGCATGCAACCAAGTGTAAAATCGTACAACGCCATCAAGGCGCAATGTCTACTAAAACTAGACTTTTAAAACACAAACATTTCAGGTGACTAAAACCAAATGAAGTTTTATTCAAAATGTGCTGTCAAAATCACAGTATCAACACTGATATGGAGACACAATGACCAGCCCCTCCTATTAAATTTTTTTTCGAACTTTTCTGTACCACCCTCATTGAGAAAAACTACTTTAATCCTTTGTTCCCTCAGCCCTATGTTACTTCACATCAGGTGTTTTCAACCTTTTTGAAATTAAGTGCCATGTTTTTATTTTCTAGTCAGAGTGCCATGTCAACATACATTTTAATGACACCAATAAAAACAATCCAACATATTTTTATTATTTAATATTTCCCCTTCCTAAAATATCATTAGATCATTAGACTCCACCACCAGACTCCCAGTCATAGTTTTAATGAATGTAGAATTATGTGCAGGATTTAATTTACATACAAATGTCAGGGACTTAATTTGCCAATGATGATAACCCTCTTTTGTGCCAATGCTGGCACCGGTGCCAAAGGTTGCCTACCCCGGCCTGCTTTACATGATTCCGCAGTCAGCAAAGCTGCCACGTACGTTCTCAGTCATTTTGGAACCTAAAAAAAAAGCACCCAATATTAATAATATACTGTATGCTTCTCTTTCTGCTCTAGGGACATTTTTGCAGTCTTCGCATGAAGCTCCTACCTCTTTTTCCCCGGCCACCAGACTGTTCAGCAGCTACAGTGCCAATTATGTCAACATCCCTATTAGCCCCATGGCAGCTAAAGCCAGCAGAGAACTTCTCTACATGGAACTGGATCTGCATGAGCGCCGCAGAACGACAGCTTCTGCGCTGAGCCCCGGCGCCAACGCCGTGCGAGGTAACACTTTGGAGCTGTGCAGACCCAGTAAGAACACTGTCCCTAAAATTGCAATTTTGGAATTGCTTGTTTTTGATTTGATTTTATTAGACGTCTTGCAGGATGGAAAAACACAGTTACATCATGTTCATCGAAGAAACGTCAAGGATACAAACAGAAAGAAAGTCTTTCGACTTATTTCCATTGTGGTCCTTTTGGTCTGAGACAAACAACATTGCAACAATATACAGTCAGTACATACAGGCAATGCAGTACACCAATAAATAAAACAATCTAGAGCTACAGTACACTACCTACAGCGTAAATACATTGAATCATATAACTAATATAAGTGTCAAGTGAACATACTGTATACTGCAACATCTGCAACATTTTCGAAAAGCAGTCAGATCACAGATTTACAGATTTTTTTTCATTCATGGCCCAGGCCTACATGGTTTCTTTGGTAACTGTTTTATGTCAGCCTTTCCTACCTCACGGCAAACGTTCTGACATTTACAGCTGTCCATTTTTGTCACATGCTGTTATATAAAAGCACATTTTGGAAATGTTTATTTACATATTCATAGTACATTCCCAATACCATTTAGCCGTTAATTATGGATTTTTGGTATGACTAGGGTTTTACAGTACTACTTACGGAAATGAACTAGGCATGCAGCTATAACTCCATCATTAGTGAAGCAGCCACAGTACAAATAATGTAAATGATTACTAACACCATGACAGGCTACGCAGAATATATATCTACTGTCAGGGAGAAACCACCTATTAACTCCAAAATGTACATTTTTCATACGGTACTTTTCATCGGTTATTCTTTTTACATAATGTAAAGGGTGTTCAGTTATAGCATTGATTTATGGGGAAAATGGTCATATCTGCCCATGTGCAATTTGTGATTACGAAGCCTAAATACAAACAAAAATACAGGTTGTAACGTTCCCAAAACACAATTGACTCGTTAGTCGTAATCATTAATGCGCCAATGAATCATCAACGTTAAATGTGTAATGGTGACACCCAAAGGTCGTGACCTCAGTGTTCCCTGCTCTTCCCCTCCAGGAGGAGGCTCCATCAGGTACGCCCACATCGACCTGGTTGCCATGGAGACGGCCCAGAGAGTGGGGGCGGAGCATGCCCAGGGCCGAGAGGACAGACTGCCTCAGCTGGAGGGCCGGAGGAGAGCTGCTCCGAACTGACTTCACCTCGTCTTTGTTCAGTAAATACTTACAGCTTCTTTTTGTTTGAGTAGTGTAACCACTCCAAGGAACAGCAATGTCCCTATGTCCATCCCTATATGTCCCTATGTTTAGAGTACCAACAGGGGGCGCTGTTGCACCACTCACTTCAGACTGGTCTGATTTCTTTTTTACTACAAAGGGTCACCTTTGGACCTTCCTTACCCGGAAACTTGAACCTGTGAAGTTCTGTGATGTTTTTCTTTTGTTCACATTTCAATTATGAATCAGAACTACTGAGGGTACTCATACAAAAAAAAGTCAGTCTATTTATTATTATATATTTTTTCTACCATTTTTGGAAACATTTTGAAAGTAGGCTATAACTTCTGGGTTCCCAGTATCGCTTCTGCGTTTTACAGAGTGCCCCTGAGTAACAGTAAAAAAAATCCGTCGAGCCTCTTATAGATTCTAAAAGGTGCTGTGACCGGCAGTTTTATTTCCTCTCCTGCAACTCCACTCGTTGCCAAAATGCCATGAAGTGGGTGTTGCGAGAGCAGCATTGGAGAGGGAGGCAGAGAGACTCTGTCACCACCTGTTATAGTGGAGGCGTGGACATTTTGGATACCGATTACTGGTTTTCTAAGACAAAACTACGAGGAAACATCAATCCAAATGATGCACACTTTGGTTGGTTGGAGGTTTCTACCAGTACGGGCACCACTGAGCCAAATCAAGGACATGCATGGAAGATAGCTTTTTACACACTGGCACATAAAGCTGTTCATAATATGAACAGGAATGTTGTTTCCACATAGACAATTCTTTTTAATTAACTCAAATATATATTTGGTGTGTTGCTCTCCTTTAACTTAACATTAAACGCTAGTCGAGTTATATCCACATGCTTAGGTGTATGTCCTATACTTCTACCAAAGTAAACATTTATTTTCACTTTGCATCCGCCTTACTAAAATCTCTCAAGGCGAGCCACTAAATAACTCTACATTTTGGAGTAAGACAAAGACCTGTGTTTGTTGATACAGTTTGGAAATGCCGAGGGCACTTTTAAAAGTTAATTCAAAGTTAAAAAGTTTAAAAGTCACATTATTTTACCGGACAGTTTGTGAAACCATTCCAAGTTGGAGGAGAACATGAATGGTACATTGGAGATGTCTAAAGTCTCCTAGCTCCCCACATTGAAGCTGCACTATGTAACTTTTACCCCGGATTTGTACCTGGTCTCCTCCTGCGCAAGTGCTGAAATGTTACCATTGAGCATAGAGCCTGCCTTCAGATAAAACCATAACAACCACCCCAATTTACAGATTACATTGCATTGTATTAACATACCCCACCATACAAATTGGACAAAATTACAGTTTATTCATGAAAAAGGTTACACAGTGTCGTTTTAAGGTAGACAAGATCCAGCAATCTAAGCGACCATTCCACATCGGTAAGTAATCGGTTGAAATAAGCTGCTCAGATACTGTACACAGTACAATTCACATACCGGTATGTATTCAGGCCCATGTGGCCAGTGTGTGTGTGTGTGCGTGCGCGCATTTGACCATATTCAAACGGTGGCCATATTTGGTGATGGGAAACCTCACATAGACAGAGTATGATGTAAGAGCAGGGGTCAACATGTCCGTACACATTTTAGATTCTCTTTTTTTACACACCATTGTAATGTTTTGTATTTATTTCACAAGACCCAATTACTGACACTATGGCATATTAGGAGTCCCGACTAGTAACTCGGAGTGTACACATGGAAAAGATTGACAAAATATGTCCACCACAAGCCAGCATGTCGATGACCACCGTGTCCAACGTGTGAATATGGTCAATGTAATGGTTGAAAAACCTGTTTTTATAGCTGTCGTTTTCAAACGATTTCATGTCAAGGAGGCCGCAGACCTCCATCTCAAAATATGTTGTTTCAGGGACCTCCCAGATCGCAAAGATTTGGGTTAAACATGTTTGCTGTGAAAGAATATATATTCAAAGATTTGCACCACATTTTCAGTTTAAAAAATAACAGATCTACAACCTCGTAGCTTGAGCTTGTAGATTTGCTATTTTTCAACAGCTAAAGTATAACATAATGCTTAAAACATCAAAAGGGGTTCCTATCCTTGAGTTAGTTACTCAAAGATTTGTGCCACATTTTCACGATAAAAAAAAAAATTGCAGATCTACAAGCTCGTAGCGCGGCACTCGGTGCCGAGCTATGAGCTTGTAGATCTGCTATTTTTCAATAGCTAAAGTATAACATAATGCTTAAAACACCAAAAGGGGTTCCCGTCCAGAACTCTCTTTTATTTATGCCAAGACTCTAGTCTAGATGAATTATATGAAACTATATTTTTTAAATATTGGTGACCTTTGTATGATGTTGTATATTGTTGAATATTAAAAAAAAGATTGCAGTTATGTTTTCAAGTTCATTGTTTTAATTTATTTCTAAACTGGTAACAATACATGAATCAAGGTTTTGATTTATTAAAAAAAAACATATGACATTATATACAAACAATGTGATCGGAAATCGGGGGCCGATCATGTCATTTTCAAATGATCCGAATCCGATCGGAAGCAAAGAAATTTGATCTGGACATGCCTGGTATCAATATTATATCCATATCATGATATTAGACTGGATATTGTCTGTGATTTTTCATATTGTACTATTGTGATATAAAATTCGGATTGGCATCGGCACATACTCAAAAAACAAATGATCGGAATCGGATCGGGAGCAAAAAAAAAGACGTGATCGGGACATCCCCAACAAACATGTCACGTATCCTTTGAGCAGACAGGCTTACGAATACTCATACACGTCATCAATAATTGGTCATTGCGAATTTAACACTAGAAAAATCACTCAAAATTGATTTATAAAAAACAGTGACTCTTACAGTAGTTTCAAGTAATGGGGCAGCGCATGGAGGGAGTATAGTTCACTCAAAGAAGCCTGCAGGCAGACACTCGTATCAGAGTTCATTGTGCTTGAGTCCCTGGCTGGAGATCTTGTTGTGCAGGTCCTGCATGTGTTTCTTCATCTGAAAGTCAAGAGGGAGTGGATTAATACTAAGCATAATACTGCCCACATCTCCCCTGTGCTGTCTCTCCCAACCAACGTCTAGCTATAAGCCGTCAACATTAACATCTTTCAGTTTGTTATCTTGTATGGTTCTCTCTAGGAGTGCAACACAAAATACAAATATTGAAAATAGATCTACGAGCTCACTTGTAGATCTGCTATTTAAAAAGAAATTGATGACACTGTTGTGCAACAAAGTATACAAAGGTGGACGGTGGTACATGTATTTGTTATATGGAAAATAATAATAATAAAACTACAAGACTATTTTGTGCAGCAGCTAGCCATTTACCTTCCCAATGCCACCAACTTGCTAGTAGTAGCATCGTGCTAACAGTCCCTCTGTCCCTGCTTACCTGGCTCGTAGCCCCCCCCCCCCCCTGTTGTTTTTAGTCTCGCCAGCCGCTACGAGTTGGAATAAAATCTGGATATATCAAACAAATTATTCCAAGACGTACTTGAAGAAACGTGTCGGATTCATACATCCATCAAGGATTTTATTAGTAGGCCCTAAAATGATGATGCCCTTGATCAAGTGGAATTTTGGGTACTGCCGATTCTGCTTTGTGGTTTCCTGCCTGATGGCTACAAACCAGTGACTACAACATGACATAAATTACCATCCCGCTCCCGACCGGATCATAAACCCAGGCTAGGCCTTCTCAGACAGTTGTGTAGTACCAGGATCCAATGGTAATTTTGACGTGCGGAACAACGGTCGGACTAGCTGCTTGAACATGCGGTAGGTTGTCAGTCTAATGACTGTCGGACCATTAATAGTGTCGGAACTAAAGCCTTTACCTGTAGTACCTTCTGTCCCTGCCTACCTTGTAGCCCATCTCTCTGGAACTAAAGCCTGTACCCGTAGTACCAATTCTGTCCCTGCCTACCTTGTAGCCCATCTCTCTGGCCTTATCAGACAGCGTGTTGTATTTGTCCTGGTTCCTCTTGATGTGGTCCTGGTCTCCTAAGGCCTCCACGTGCAGCAGCTTCTGGTGAGACAGCTCCAGCTGCTCCTGGTAGTGGCTGTGCTTCTCCACCTTGGTCTCAAAGTGACGCAACTCCTCCTGAAGGAATAATGGACGGAGAGGCACATATACACACAGTACAGAGGAATGTTAGAATGTCCCCCTTCAGACTTCTTCCCCAAGTGTTTGGTGGTGCTTTTCTCTGTGTTTTCGTATTTCTTAAAAAAAATAAAAATAAAAGTTAGATCGTGCTCTTCACCACCATACGAATAGCTCTGGATTGCTAGGAAGTGAAAATAATAGAGGGACTACAAAGACCACATACGATAATAGCCCTAATAGCCCTATCCACAAAAGTGAATTTGTTCTCCTTTCTCAGAGTGACAAAGGATGAATGCTTCGCAGATGAACGCTGCCATGCTTCAGAATTTCAAGCGTACATGCACGCGAATCATTTATCTTATTCCTCAAAGTACGCTGCCAAGGTTAAATTAAAGTACTAGATGTGAATGGAACTTTGGGAGCTTAAGTGATTCTTATTGATTAATTAAAGGTCTGCTGCCATTAGAAAACTTGACACTGGGAGACATTGCAACGAGAACTTCAGAGAACACAGTACCTTAAGAGACTCCAATTCGTCGTCTGTGAGGTTTGCTCTCCTGGCAGCTTCCCACAGCTCAATCACACGAGGCTCTCTGAACTCTGTAAGGAGGAAAGAGAAGTACCCAAATGTCGGCACACACTTTGGCATTGCTTTACCCATTTAAGCCTGACGTAAAAAAAAAAAAAAGTCTTCTAAATCATGACAGTTTTCTGAAAAACCTGTTAGTGGTGCTCAATATTTCATGTCAAGGACCCCAAAAATGATATGTAATAGGCCACCGACCCCCATCTGAAAATATGTTGTTCCAGGCACCGTATATTCAAAGATTTGTGTCATATTTTCACGATAAAAAAAAAAGCAGATCTCACAAGCTTGTAGATCTGCTATTTTTCAATAGCTTAAGCATAACATAATGCTTTAAAACACCAAAAGCGGTTCCCGCCCAAAATGGGTTAAACTGCAACGCAACCTACAGTACTGTATAGCAGTTGCAGTTCAAAAACATGCATTTGAAATGAATCTATTTATTTTAACTACATAAAACAGCATCAAACAAAGCACTTTTCTAGCATTCAATATTCCCAGTATGAAATGGAGAGAGAGAGAGAAAGAGAGTGAGAGGCCCGCGAGTGTGGAATGTTGGTCACTCACTGGAGTGCATTTCCTGTCTCATAACTTGGCACACACATTCATAGAACGATAGATGGGTACAGTTACTACAATCAAAAGGGAAAAGTGCAATAAGCCTTTTGACACGAGAAGGAGTAGAAGTAGGGTGTGAAGATGAACGATTCGGTGAGTCAGTGGGAGTCAAAGTGAGACCGATTCCCTTCAGCTTAACTAGTATGTGACTGACTGAGACTGGCTCTAAAGATCCCACACAGTCATTCTTCTTCCATGCCTCCACCTACCCTCCCAAGTACTGCCAGTTCTCTGTCCAACCACAAAGTTCACAATTTTTATATAATCGTCTAATTGCAATTATTTGATGTAATCGCAATGATCGTAATCGTGTCCATGTTGAAAGATGTTCATACATAAAAAAGCGGAAATGGCAGATCTACAAGCAGATCTAGCGTGTGCTATTCCTTCCGATCAGGGACTTTGGGCTCCAGGTGAATGCGATTAACTTCCAAGTAGGACAGAAAAGGCCAATGGGACGTGGGGTCCCCAGAGAACCGTCCCTCTCTAGAGTACAACTAGAACTTAGAACTTAGAACTTCCATCTCATTTTTAATTGTGTCTCGCGTGGGAGGCCCAAACCCCCAACGTGGTAGAAGGCTATGTGAGATGAAACAAATCCCACGAGGGGAAAAAAAACCGAAGAAAGGTTTGACTGCAGTGGCCTACTTTTAAATCCCAACTTTCATTTACAGTATCTCGAGGTCAATCTGACCACATCTTCTGTTACACACAGAGGTCAGTCTGACCGCAATCTCCTGTTTACGCACACACATTAATTCGATTAGAAATGGAAAGCAGAAGCAAAAAAAGGCCCTTGGGAAGATCATCAGATAGGTAGGTTCTGTAAAAACGTGTGCGTGCGTGTGTGTTGTTGTGTGTTGCTTACCACTGTCTTCGGTGAAGCCCTCATGGCTTAATTTGCGGAGTCTCTCGAAGCCCTGGTTGAGGTCCCTCATCTTCAGCTTCAGCTCCGAGTGCTTCTGGTGCAGCACATGCTCCTTCCCCTCGCCCTCCAGGGGAGTGATCACGTTCTTATGGATCTCTGTGGAAACATGGGGAGGATTTAGCAGGGAGTTAACCCATTTTGACCCGAAGACGATTCTACAAAATGGATTCTAAATCCTGACCGTTTACTGAAAAACCTATGATTCCACTGTATGTCAGTCGTTCTCAAACATTTTCATTTCAAGGACCCCAAAATGTATTTGAACGCCCACCCCCATCTGAATATATGTCGTTCCAGGGACACCCCCAGGAGCAAAGATTTGAGTTAAAAATGCAAAAAATGTTCTGAAAGAATATATATTCAAAGAATTTCGCCACATTTTAAACTTTAGGTATTGAAAAATAGCAGATCTACAAGCTCGTAGCGCGTAGATCTGCTATTTTTCAATACCTAAAGTTTAAAATAATGGTTAAAATACCAAAAGGGTTCCCGTCCTTAAGAATTAAAAGGTGGGACAAGGAGGGAGAAGATAAAAAAATTGTGGATAGAACAAAATGAGATATAGGGCTGTCACGATTGCACATTTAAGTAGACAATTCATTTGCAATTAATGATTAACGTTTTTTTGGCATTGGAAATTGGAAAATTTTGAACGTGAATATAAACTGCAATTCCGTTTGCCCTTTAGGCTTCGTGGTACAAAAAGTGCACAGGGCAGATTTGACAAATAACTGAAATATACCAAGATTTTTTTATTTTTTTTTTAAATTTGATACAGTATTCAGAATATGACATAAAGGGCTGTATTTTGCGTCTCTTAAGTACCAGGTCTTATTCCCTAAGTTGAGTAAACTAAAGACCTGGAGGCGTGATCAATGCCATTTGGCTATTCTGAGTGTCCAAAGAGCATTGATCACGCCTCCAGGTCTTTAGTTTACTCAAGTTAGGGAATAAGACCTGGTACTTAAGACACGCAAAATACAGCCCATAGATGTATTCACAGAATGTACATGAAACCATGTCACATTCTTTATTGGGCATCACCAACTGGACAATTTTGCAAGAAACAACATTGCATACTCCAGTTACGGAATCTCCGCGCCGCAAGTGGCTTTTACATTTTCAGCCCGTGCCCCTCCAAATCCCTGCCCCATCAAATCCCTGCACGCGTCCCTGAAATCATGTATAAATTGGTGTTAACTGGGCCGTGAGGCAGCTCACTGACCCTCAGTGCGGCTCACGGTATCCATGACGATGTTGTACTCGTTGATCTTGTCCCTGTGGTGCTGAAACTCCCTCTTCAGGCTCAGCAACTCCTCGCTGGAGAACTTCCCAGAGCTTTTGGCCTGGTAAGGAAACATTAATTAATTTCCACAATAGCTAAGCCTTAGTTAAACAGATACAGATCATCTGTGGCAGGAGGATAACATAGAATGGAGGACAATAGACACAAATACAGTGGGTAGAAGAAAGGATCTGAATCCATCGTAATCGATGCTACTGTAATTCTTACTTAGCATAACACCACAACAGGGGGAGTTGTATGAGCTATGGTTCGAGAGTTGTAGGCACCATCATGAAAATAAATTTGGTTCATGTTGGTAATGGTAACAGTAAGATAATGATCAAGTGAATGGAAAGCATAATAGAATCGTAAATCTGTAAAGTAGTTCTGCCTGTTCCATAATTCTGAACTGAGTGATAAAATAAGCAACACAATAATGAACACAATTGGGCTCAGTTGACTGCAGGGCGGCAGTGGCTCAGGGGTAGAGTGGCCGGTGGAGTGGCCAGATGGTCCCGCAAGTTTCCCAGTTCGATCAGAGTTAGTGTCCAAGTGTCCTTGAGCAAGACTCTGAAGCCCTAATTGCTCCCCATGTGCAGGTTGGTGTCTTGCATGGTTTCCTCCGCCATCGGTGTATGAATGTGTGTGGATGGGTGAATGTAATGCATAATCTATGTAAGCGCTTTGGATAAAAGTGCACCCTTTACCATTTATAGAGAAAAACAGGAGAGGAGGAGAGTGGGAGGGAGAGAAACAGGAGAGGACGAGAGAGGGAGGGAGAGAAACAGGAGAGGACGAGAGAGGGGGAGGGAGAGAATAGTAAACAAAGGGGTTTTTTTGTGCTCGTTTTGACCCACCATCTAGAATTAGTGTTGGGTGGTTATACAACAGGAATACTTTTTGCAACGAGTTAGTTTTAGCAACTTACTAGTTAGTTAGTTACGTTTCCAAAAAGGTAATCCCGTTACTATAATGTTACTGACGACTTTCCCGAGTCTCGTTCCTCCTTCCTTCTGTGTGATTTTGCTCCCAACGCGTCCTGAAGTGGTGTGTGGCTGTGAGCCTGTATATGTGTGCCTACACACAGGCTGAAGTGGTGTGTGGCTGTGAGCCTGTATATGTGTGCCTACACACAGGCTGAAGTGGTGTGTGGCTGTGAGCCTGTATATGTGTGCCTACACACAGGCTGAAGTGGTGTGTGGCTGTGAGCCTGTATATGTGTGCCTACACACAGGCTGAAGTGGTGTGTGGCTGTGAGCCTGTATATGTGTGCCTACACACAGGCTGACGTGGTGTGTGGCTGTGAGCCTGTATGTGTGCCTACACACAGGCTGAAGTGGTGTACGCTGTGAGCCTGTGTGTGTGCCTACACACAGGCTGAAGTGGTGTACGATGTGAGCCTGTGTGTGTGCCTACACACCCCATGCACGCTGTGGTGTGTGGCGTGGAGAGGGCAGGGACCCCCGAGGAGTGCGCACGCTGGCAGGTTGGAGCGCAACAGCGCAGAGCAGTGTGTGAGCCCTCGCTGGTTATATAGTTGTATTTGTTGTAGCCTATATGGCCTGATTGACCTCATTACAGTTAAGGTTTCCCCCAGCAGCAAACAAATATTTGTTTGCAGCAAACAAACATTTGTTTGCTGCTGGGGGAAACCTTAAATTGAAATAGGAGTATGAGTTGTATTTGTTGTAGCCTATATGGCCTCATTACATAAAAGGTTAAGGTTTCACCCCAGCAGTAAACAAACGTTTATTTGCTGCTGGGGTGAAACCCTAAATAAAACAAGAATCCTATTGGATACAAAGTGAGTGCTGGCATTCTTTTCTATGGACGGTCTCTACCTGAACAGTACTTTATTACGTTTAATTACTCAACTGAGTGCTTGCTTCCTCTTTTCTCTTCAAGTGGCCTCATTACATGACATATTGTCTGTACACTCTTGATTTTCTGTCCAGTCCTATGTGTATAGGCTGGCAAATTATATTCGTTAATAAAGAGAGAGCTATGGTGTACAGTATATCATTCTTGAAGTTGTTTTTAACCATAGAGTTGATTATTATGGGCCGTGACAAGGCGGCACAATGACGGTAGGCAGTAATACAATGTAACCAAGTTGTGCAAGCATTCATAAATGGGTTTTAATTGTCGGGCAATTGTCACTTCTCAGTGTGTAATCTTGTAACGCAACAGGATTATTATTAATGGTAGTGTAATCCAGTAACCCAACGAAGTTACTTTAGAAAGTAACGATACCCAACACTGGTCTCCACAATCACAATGGAGGAACAATTTGAGATATGGGAATCACCCAGGTGAATGTTCATAGGAGGTTGCTGATGTAATTTCACATTTAGTTTTAATTTGACAAGTTTCTCAGTTCAGTGGTGTATGAAATGAACTGAAAATCAATTTCAACTAAGCTTTTGTGATTCCAGGTTATCATTTGACAGCAGATAATAACAAAAAAGAGTTGGAATGACCCTTCTCTCCCCAACATAGAAGACACATATTTTGAATTTGATATGGCAAAGAATGGGATGTAGAGGAACTTGTGTTTGCTGCAGTAAGTGCTGACGACAGCTGTGGGCCCAGAAACTAAAAGATAAAATAAAATAAAAATAGTCACTCGAGCCTTGTTGGAAAAATATGAATTGGGGCGACTTTTCAACATCGTCTTCATCAGGGAAAATAAGATATCTGTCAGTAGAAAATGTCATATTTTTGTATCAATTACTAGAGTGTTCAACTATTTAAATGTATTTAACTTAAGCAATAATTACACGAGAGGATGTGTTTATCGTGATTATTGAGACGCCAGTGATGCGGTCAGGAACAAGGCTTTAGCTTTTTGGTTTTGCTATATTTACCAAGCTTTCATGACACCATTGTTTCTTCCATTTTGTTTTATGCAGCAGGTGTGTGGGGCTTTGAGGAGGCCACCGAATGTAAAAACATTCAGAGTAGAGTTTTGAGGTGTTTTCTCGGGGTGCATAAGTATACCACTAAATTGGCCATTGAAGGTGACACAGGTTCGGAAAGCTGCCTGATAAGGCAGAGATGTGAAATGATCAGATTATGGAATCGCCTTAACCCAACTGCCAGAAGAAGTCTCATCAATTTTCTCACTTTGACTTAAATGTATATTTTTTAAATAACCTTCATTGTAACATTAATACAGTCAAATATAAACTGTCCATGTTACCAGCAGCAATGGAGGGTGGACATTGTGAAATTAAGAAATTATATTCAATTCAAAGAGGACTACATGACTGAACCTTATGTTGCATTTAATTTAAAAAGAGGACAGAGGTCCCTCTGTTCCCAGTTAAGATCTGGAGCTCTGGCAGTTGAGGTGGGCAGATACACTGGCATTCCTGAGGAGCAGTGATTCTTTGTGACCTGGGAGCTGTAGAGGATGAGTTTCATTTTGTTTTCTACTGTCTACTATACCATGATTTAAGAAACTCTTTATTTGAAAAAAATCAGGATAAGAACCCAGATTTGTTTTGGATGTCTGAATGTTTCATGGTTGTACAGCAGTGACGTTTTTGTTTTAGGAAAATTCATAGAGAAGGCATGGCATGGTTAAATGGTAAATGGTGCATTTATATAGCGCCTTTATCCAAGGCGCTTTACATACAGTAGATTGTGCATTACATTCACCCATTCACACACATATTCACACACCGATTGCAGCGGAAGCCATGCAAGGTACCAACCAGCACATCAGGAGCAATTTGGGGTTCAGTGTCTTGCCCAAGGACACTTCGACATGTAGACAGGAGGAGCCTGGATTCGAACCGCCGACCTGCTCTACCTCTTGAGCCACAGTCGCCCGTGCATGGCTAGATGGCTATTTCAACCAATTAGATTGCTTCCTCGAAAACTACCCGTTGTATAATATTCATTATTAGGTTGCACACAAGCATGACGCGCGCGCACACACACACACACACACACACACACACACACACACACACACACACACACACACACACACACACACACACACACACACACACACACACACACACACACACACACACACACACACACACACACACACACACACACACACACACCTTGTTCCAGAGTTTGTCCAGCCTGGGGTCATCGAACGTGTCTCCATCTTTAGTCTGGTGGTCATGGTCCTTCAGCGAGTTGCTCTCCAGTGGCCGGGTGTCTCTCTTCCCATCCATCCCATACTTGGCCAGGATCACTAGACAGTAGACATCAAAGAGACATTATGACTGCTTCCATACAGCATGTCAAAACTAATACTTAGTTGTCCAGACCCAGCAAAGTGACACGTTGTTGTGAGATTGGAGATCTGCTATTTTCACCCAGAATAATCATCTGTGGCAGGATAGCTTTGAATAGAGGACAATGGACCTCATGCACCAATACAGTCAGTGGGTAGAATCTTAACCTGAACTCGTATTAATCAATACACATGCCTGTAATTCTTACTTGGCATAACACCACACTATGGGGAGTTGAGTCATGATCCAAGGAATATACAGCTCCATCTCAATGAATTAGAATATTGTGTAAAAGTTCATTTTCTACCGTAATATAATTCAGAAAGTGTAACTTTCATATATTCTCAATTAATTGTGCATAAAGTGAAGTATTTAAAAACTTTGTTTGTTTTAATCTCGATGATTATGGCGTACAGCTCATGAAAATCAAAAAATCCTATCTCAACAAACTGTTGAACTTTTTTTTCCATCAATGGGGCGTGGCATGGAGGTGATCAGCCTGTGGCACTGTTGACATTGTTATGAAAGCTCAGGTTTGCTTTGATAACAACCGTATTTTAATTTGTATTGTTCAGTCTTATGTCTCACACCTTCCTCTTGACAATACAACCTAGATTCTCTGTATTACTGTGCTTAACTGACCAGCCAACTGGCCTGACCTGAACGGTCAGGCCAGTTGGCTGGTCAGTTAAGCACAGTAATACCATGGTCAGTACACCAATTACTAGTAGTTTTGGCTCTGTGGGCAGGTGCTAAGTGCCGCCTGAAAAGGAAGATCAGCATCAACATAAAGCTTGTCAAAGTACGGAGGCACACAGTGCTGTAAAATATCATAATAGATGGTAGTGTTGAGACTCTGGACAAAACACAGTGATGATTTTGGCCATGTTATCTGCATGGTGTTGTTCCACTTACAGTGAAAACTGACAATGGTTTCAACACAGCCATCTTTTTAGAGTATATTGTGCTTCAGTATGTTGACAAGCTTCATGGAGATGCTAATTTTCCTTTCCAGCTCGATTTGGCACCTGCCCACAGTGCCAAAACTACTAGTAACTGGTGTACTGACCATGGTATTACTGTGCTTAACTGACCAGGGAACTGGCCTGACCTGAACGTCACAGAGAATCTAGGTTGTAATGTCAAGAGGAAGGTGTGAGCCATGAGACTCAACAAATGCATTCACGGCTGTTATCAAAGCAAACCTGGGCTTCCATAACACCTCAACAGTGCCACAGGCTGATTACCTCCATGCCACGCCCCATTGATGAAATTATTTGTTCAAAAGTATTAGACCAAGTATTAACTGCATACATTCATATACTTTTCAGATGGTCGACATTTCTCATTTAAACATTTTCTTTAGTGGTCTCGTAAAATATTTTAAATTGTTGATAGGATTTTTGATTTTCATGAGCTGTATGCCATAATCATCAAGATTAAAACAAAAAAAAAGGTTTTAAATACTTTTAAATACCTTATGCCCAATTAATTGAGAATTTATGAAAGTTTCACTTTTTGAATTATATTAGGGAAGAAAATGTACTTGTGATTGTGTATACATATATATATATATATATATATATATATATATATATATATATATATATATATATGTATATATATATATATATATATATATATATATATATAGCAACATTTCAAGAGTTATAGGCCATGACGTGAAAATAAATAAATTGGGTTTCAAGAAGTTGATCATGGTAACAGTAAGATAATGGAAATCAAGTGAACGGAAAGCATAATATAATCGTACACTGGCAAGTACTGTGTATAGTTGTGTCCGTTCCATCACTCTGAGTCATACACTGCACATGCACTACCTCTCAGACAGACGGTAATAAGAGTGCTTTAGGGCATGCTGAGCTACAATCCAATTACCTGGGTCCCCGCATTCAGTGTCAAAGGCCTCAGTAAATGGCTCCATATAGTCACCATACTTTCTATAAGCCCAACTATAGTGGTGTTATCAGCCACTGCCTGCTCGCTCGCGCTCTCATTAGGACAGCAAAGGGATATACGTACAGTATAGCATCTTCCATAATAAATGAGCTGGTAAAAATGAAGTGTAGCCAGCCACCTGTCAACTAAGCCTTCATTTAGTCAAGCTAGCTAAGGGCAGATTATCAGAACGGACCAAGAAATTCATTTTTTATTTATTTTACTTGTCTTAAGTCTCACAGAAGAAGATGTGCCTGCAAGTGTTCTTTTTGCTGGCACCTTTAGGTGTGATCCTTGGTCCTTTAAATTAATTGCTTCTTGAATAAGTTTTGAAAGATATGAGCAATGCTTCATGCATCACCTCCACACACACACACACACACACACACACACACACACACACACACACACACACACACACACACACACACACACACACACACACACACACACACACACACACACACACACACACACACACACACACACACACACACACACACACACACACACACAATAAAAGCTCTACTGAACACCAAAGAAGCTTACAATACCAAAGAGCCAAGCTCAGGGTGGGAAAGGAATCAGTATGACTGAAGTGTTCGTTTCCAGGTAGATATTCTAATTTTAAAATTGATACTCTTGAGTATTGCAATATTAATACAAACGCATGTTTTGTCTTTTGTGACGTATCGGTTCTCAAACATTACTGATTAAACAGAGTTACGTCTGTCACATGGACGGTGCATATATCTCGTCTTTTGCATTAGGGTTATAACACAGGGCCTATGTTAATACAGTAGGAGCTTGATTTTAGTTGATATCAGTGTTGTTGTGTTTGTGTAATACGTGTAAAGCTCAGTTTAGTTCCTCTCTGCGGTTACTCCTCATTGGCCATATGTGTGCTTTAGTGCAAACTGCAAGGTCAACACATAATAGCTTATGGTTTTGAATCTGATTAATTCTGTGAGGCAGAATATAAAGTGAACTTAGAACACACAGCAGGTCGACCTTGGCTCATGGTAGGGTAACCGGAATGCTCACCGTAAAACACACTTGTCCTCATTTCTTTCCACCAACCTCACGCTGACCGCTCGGTGCGGGCGGGTTCTTGTACTCATGCATTTGCTTTACTGAGAATAAGGTTAGAAATTAGTTTAGGTTAGGCTAGTTTTATTACTAGGGTAGGAATATTAATAAGTAAGCCTTGCCGAGCCATGAGGCCCATAGGTCAGGAGCCCATCTCCTGTTTCTGTAGCAGCGTGACGTATAAGTAAACCCCCTGGACATGTTGCTAGTATGTCACAGGAACTTTACCCGAATCCAACCCTTGATGCTGAGTGCCAAGCAGGGAGGCACTCTTTGGTATGACCCGGCCAGGGATCGAACCCCCGACCTCCCAGTCTCAGGGCGGACACTCTAACCACAAGGCCACTGAGCTGGTACGAATGGGGTTAGGTTTAAGGTATTCGTTTAGGGCTAGCAGGCAGAGCATTTACGTCGGGCTGTACGCCCGAGGCGACTGTGTTTTGAGGCGAGCGTTCTGGTATTCCCTGGTAGCACTCACCATTGAAGTTGCGTCGGAGCTGGGCCTCCTTTTCTCCATTCTCGTCCAGTCCTTCAGCCTTGATCTTCTTCCACTGCAGCTCATCCTTCTCCTGAATCTTCAGATCGCTGTGCAGCTCTGACAGGCGCACCGGGGACAACTGCATCTATACACAAGTCATTATGACAATCACAATAGTGCTTAGCAGTGATGGAAAAAAGTACTCCAATCATGTTTTGCTTAATTTATTCATCTTTGTTTTGAAAATAGGAGATCTACAAGGTCACAATGTGTCGCATTGCAACGCGCATTGTGAGCCTGTAGATCATCTATTTTCAAATGGAGGAAATGTAGAGGCTTGAAGTGGTACTAGTTAATCATGCATGTTTTCAAATAAGTTTTCAAATAATTGAAGTGGAGTAAAAGTAAAGTAAAAAAGAACCTACCTCGAAATTGTACTTAAGTACAGTACATAAATATGCATTTATGTAGTAAATTAATGTACGGTTCTAACCTGATCTCAAATATGATTTATGCAAAGTCTCAACAATATAATACAGCAGAGAGGGGGCCAGAGTATGTAGGCCTACTACAAAAATAATCAAAAACATCCAAACATGATCGATTGATTAAATACTTTATTAACATAGTTTCAAGAAAATCAAAGCACAGAAAAGTACAGTTCAATGTCTGCGAAGAGAATTTATAACCAAAGAAAGCACTATATTATGCCTTGTTTCCATTGGGGTCCTTCATATTCAAATCATCTGAACATTATCATTATGACATACTAATTACTACACATTTACAGTACTATGCAAAAACATTATGCTTTAAATGTTGATACTGATAGATACGTACCCTTAGAGCCTTCTCCCACACCTGGTTCAATTTAGCTATCCTGAATTCTATCGCCTTATTATTTCCATCACTGCTGGGTTTAGCTTCATTCGCCTCCCTGGAATATCTCCCTGCCATCGCATGATCCACAGCGAGACTCAACAACACGGTGAGCAAACACACACACTTCATCTTACCGATGCGATCTATGCGCGTCTATCTAACAACGTAAATAATGTTTACAGTGTTGAAATATGAACAATTTAGCCGGCCAGTGCCGTTTACACTCCTCTTGTTATGGTTTGATCATTGATGAGTACCACACACAAGTCATGTGCTCGAAGTGGGTGGGATCTGTCCGCCTCCCCCGAAGCATTGCATTGTGGGATACGTAGTTTCATATTCGGATGTTGACGTCGTTCCTGAAGCTTGTTCGAATATATTTGAACTACAATTCCAGCAATGACGCTCTCCGCTGTTCCTTAATAACGGAGGCTGTAGCGTCTGAGCGAATAGGAATGCTCCACGCGTGGAAACTGACAGGTGGATGTTGGGCCAATCAAATAATGTGCGTAAAGCTGGACCAAGCAAAACGCAAATGCATTAGAGGTAGAGGCATCAGGCATATGGGTAGGGTTAGAGTGTCTACGGCATGTAAATACTTCAATCAATCAATCAATCAATCAATCAAAAAGAGGTACCAGAATCTGCTGGTTAGTACAACTTGGCTTTTCTGTTTTACTTGAAGTTGTCCTTCTGAAAGTCAGTGTGCAAAGCAAAGTGTCACAGAGCCACATGACTAATGTGGGATTTGAACCCTGGTGTCAAATAATGGTTAGAGAAAGTTTAAAAAATCAAAGCAAATACAGGTAATTCGAAAATGTTATTTTTGTACTTTTGTGTTTCTCTTTATATATTACTTTACTGTTGAAATGTAAATTTTACATTTCAACCAAAGGACCTGTAAATGACAACACAAAAACTAATGCACTATAGCCCATGTTTTTTGAAATTTTGAAAAAAGAGTTATCCTCGTTTCTCATCATTTTGGACAATGGGCTATAGCCCATATCGTACGGCATACTATAGCACGCCGTTTTTCATCATTTTTGAGGATTTTTAAAAAATGAAAAAATGAAAAAAAAACGATGGGTTATAGCCCATGTTTTTTTAAATTTTGAAAAAAAAGAGTTGTCCTCGTTTCTCATCATTTTGGACCATGGGCTATAGCCCATATCGTACGGCATACTGCACGCCGTTTTTCATCATTTTTGAGGATTTGAAAAAAATGAAAAAATGAAAAAAACGATGGGTTATAGCCCATGTTTTTTGAAAATTTGGAAAAAAAAGTTATCCTCGTTTCTCATCATTGTGGACCATGGGCTATAGCCGATATCGTACGGCATACTATAGCACGCCGTTTTTCATCATTTTTGAGGATTTGAAAAAAATGAAAAAAACGATGGGTTATAGCCCATGTTTTTTTGAAATTTTGAAACAACCAAAAGTGTCAAATAATGGTTAGAAGCTATTTTTCAATAGCCAAAAGTGTCAAATAATGGTTAGAAGCTGTTTTTCAACAACCAAAAGTGTCAAATAATGGTTAGAGAAAGTTTAAAAAATCAAAGCAAATACAGGTAATTCGAAAATGTTATTTTTGTACTTTTGTGTTTCTCTTCTTTATATATTACTTTACTGTTGAAATGTAAAATTTACATTTTAACCAAAGGACCTGTAAATGACAACACAAAAACTAAGGCACTGGTGTCGTACTTCTGGTTTACCGGAACGGGGTGCAACTCCCTGCAGTGCCCTGCTCAATTTGTTGTATTTACATTGTTCATTGGTCCATCGAGGTCATCGCTATAGTCTTCATCATTGTTGAGGATTTTAAAAAGGTGAAAATCGAGTGTTGCGGAGGATGAGAAACATTAGCAAATTGCGGAGTGTTATAGCCCATGTTTTTTGAAATTTTGAAAAAAAAAGTTAGCCTCGTTTCTCATCATTTTGGACCGTGGGCTATAGCCCATATCGTACGGCATACTATAGCGCGCAGTTTTTCATCATTTTTGAAGATTTGAAAAAAATGACGAAACGACAAAAACGATGGGTTATAGCCCATGTTTTTTGAAATTTTGGAAAAAAAAAGTTAGCCTCGTTTCTCATCATTTTGGACCGTGGGCTATAGCCCATATCGTACGGCATACTATAGCGTGCCGTTTTTCATCATTTTAGAGGATTTGAAAAAAATGACGAAATGACAAAAACGATGGGTTATAGCCCATGTTTTTTGAAATTTTGAAAAAAAAAGTTAGCCTCGTTTCTCATCATTTTGGACCGTGGGCTATAGCCCATATCGTACGGCATACTATAGCGCGCCGTTTTTCATCATTTTTGAGGATTTGAAAAAAATGAAAAAATGACAAAAACGATGGGTTATAGCCCATGTTTTTTGAAATTTTGAAAAAAAAAGTTAGCCTCGTTTCTCATCATTTTGGACCGTGGGCTATAGCCCATATCGTACGGCATACTATAGCGCGCCGTTTTTCATCATTTTTGAGGATTTGAAAAAAATGACGAAATGACAAAAACGATGGGTTAACTTATAGCCCATGTTTTTTGAAATTTTGAAAAAAAAAGTTAGCCTCGTTTCTCATCATTTTGGACCGTGGGCTATAGCCCATATCGTACGGCATACTATAGCGAGCAGTTTTTCATCATTTTTGAAGATTTGAAAAAAATGACGAAATGACAAAAACGATGGGTTATAGCCCATGTTTTTTGAAATTTTGGAAAAAAAAGTTAGCGTCGTTTCTCATAATTTTGGACCGTGGGATATAGCCCATATCGTACGGCATACTATAGCGCGCCGTTTTTCATCATTTTTGAGGATTTGAAAAAAATGACGAAATGACAAAAACGATGGGTTATAGCCCATGTTTTTTGAAATTTTGAAAAAAAAAGTTAGCCTCGTTTCTCATCATTTTGGACCGTGGGCTATAGCCCATATCGTACGGCATACTATAGCGCGCCGTTTTTCATCATTTTTGAGGATTTGAAAAAAATGACAAAAACGATGGGTTATAGCCCATGTTTTTTGAAATTTTGAAAAAAAAAGTTAGCCTCGTTTCTCATCATTTTGGACCGTGGGCTATAGCCCATATCGTACGGCATACTATAGCGCGCCGTTTTTCATCATTTTTGAGGATTTGAAAAAAATGAAAAAATGACAAAAACGATGGGTTATAGCCCATGTTTTTTGAAATTTTGAAAAAAAAAGTTAGCCTCGTTTCTCATCATTTTGGACCGTGGGCTATAGCCCATATCGTACGGCATACTATAGCGAGCAGTTTTTCATCATTTTTGAAGATTTGAAAAAAATGACGAAATGACAAAAACGATGGGTTATAGCCCATGTTTTTTGAAATTTTGAAAAAAAAAGTTAGCCTCGTTTCTCATCATTTTGGACCGTGGGCTATAGCCCATATCGTACGGCATACTATAGCGCGCCGTTTTTCATCATTTTTGAGGATTTGAAAAAAATGACGAAATGACAAAAACGATGGGTTATAGCCCATGTTTTTTGAAATTTTGAAAAAAAAAGTTAGCCTCGTTTCTCATCATTTTGGACCGTGGGCTATAGCCCATATCGTACGGCATACTATAGCGAGCAGTTTTTCATCATTTTTGAAGATTTGAAAAAAATGACGAAATGACAAAAACGATGGGTTATAGCCCATGTTTTTTGAAATTTTGAAAAAAAAAGTTAGCCTCGTTTCTCATCATTTTGGACCGTGGGCTATAGCCCATATCGTACGGCATACTATAGCGCGCCGTTTTTCATCATTTTTGAGGATTTGAAAAAAATGACGAAATGACAAAAACGATGGGTTATAGCCCATGTTTTTTGAAATTTTGAAAAAAAAAGTTAGCCTCGTTTCTCATCATTTTGGACCGTGGGCTATAGCCCATATCGTACGGCATACTATAGCGAGCAGTTTTTCATCATTTTTGAAGATTTGAAAAAAATGACGAAATGACAAAAACGATGGGTTATAGCCCATGTTTTTTGAAATTTTGAAAAAAAAAGTTAGCCTCGTTTCTCATCATTTTGGACCGTGGGCTATAGCCCATATCGTACGGCATACTATAGCGCGCCGTTTTTCATCATTTTTGAGGATTTGAAAAAAATGAAAAAATGACATAAACGATGGGTTATAGCCCATGTTTTTTGAAATTTTGAAAAAAAAAGTTAGCCTCGTTTCTCATCATTTTGGACCGTGGGCTATAGCCCATATCGTACGGCATACTATAGCGAGCAGTTTTTCATCATTTTTGAAGATTTGAAAAAAATGACGAAATGACAAAAACGATGGGTTATAGCCCATGTTTTTTGAAATTTTGAAAAAAAAAGTTAGCCTCGTTTCTCATCATTTTGGACCGTGGCGTGGGCTATAGCCCATATCGTACGGCATACTATAGCGCGCCGTTTTTCATCATTTTTGAGGATTTGAAAAAAATGAAAAAATGACAAAAACGATGGGTTATAGCCCATGTTTTTTGAAATTTTGAAAAAAAAAGTTAGCCTCGTTTCTCATCATTTTGGACCGTGGGCTATAGCCCATATCGTACGGCATACTATAGCGCGCCGTTTTTCATCATTTTTGAGGATTTGAAAAAAATGACGAAATGACAAAAACGATGGGTTATAGCCCATGTTTTTTGAAATTTTGAAAAAAAAAGTTAGCCTCGTTTCTCATCATTTTGGACCGTGGGCTATAGCCCATATCGTACGGCATACTATAGCGCGCCGTTTTTCATCATTTTTGAGGATTTGAAAAAAATGAAAAAATGACAAAAACGATGGGTTATAGCCCATGTTTTTTTGAAATTTTGAAAAAAAAAGTTAGCCTCGTTTCTCATCATTTTGGACCGTGGGCTATAGCCCATATCGTACGGCATACTATAGCGCGCCGTTTTTCATCATTTTTGAGGATTTGAAAAAATGACGAAATGACAAAAACGATGGGTTATAGCCCATGTTTTTTGAAATTTTGAAAAAAAAAGTTAGCCTCGTTTCTCATCATTTTGGACCGTGGGCTATAGCCCATATCGTACGGCATACTATAGCGAGCAGTTTTTCATCATTTTTGAAGATTTGAAAAAAATGACGAAATGACAAAAACGATGGGTTATAGCCCATGTTTTTTGAAATTTTGAAAAAAAAAAGTTAGCCTCGTTTCTCATCATTTTGGACCGTGGGCTATAGCCCATATCGTACGGCATACTATAGCGCGCCGTTTTTCATCATTTTTGAGGATTTGAAAAAAATGAAAAAATTACAAAAACGATGGGTTATAGCCCATGTTTTTTGAAATTTTGAAAAAAAAAGTTAGCCTCGTTTCTCATCATTTTGGACCGTGGGCTATAGCCCATATCGTACGGCATACTATAGCGAGCAGTTTTCATCATTTTTGAAGATTTGAAAAAATGCCGAAATGACAAAAACGATGGGTTATAGCCCATGTTTTTTGAAAATTTGAAAAAAAAAGTTAGCCTCGTTTCTCATCATTTTGGACCGTGGGCTATAGCCCATATCGTACGGCATACTATAGCGAGCAGTTTTTCATCATTTTTGAAGATTTGAAAAAAATGACGAAATGACAAAAACGATGGGTTGTAGCCCATGTTTTTTGAAATTTTGAAAAAAAAAGTTAGCCTCGTTTCTCATCATTTTGGACCGTGGGCTATAGCCCATATCGTACGGCATACTATAGCGCGCCGTTTTTCATCATTTTTGAGGATTTGAATTTTTTTTTAAATGACAAAAACGATGGGTTATAGCCCATGTTTTTTGAAATTTTGAAAAAAAAAGTTAGCCTCGTTTCTCATCATTTTGGACCGTGGGCTATAGCCCATATTCGTACGGCATACTATAGCGAGCAGTTTTTCATCATTTTTGAAGATTTGAAAAAAAATGACGAAATGACAAAAACGATGGGTTATAGCCCATGTTTTTTGAAATTTTGAAAAAAAAAGTTAGCCTCGTTTCTCATCATTTTGGACCGTGGGCTATAGCCCATATCGTACGGCATACTATAGCGCGCCGTTTTTCATCATTTTGAGGATTTGAAAAAAATGACGAAATGACAAAAACGATGGGTTATAGCCCATGTTTTTTGAAATTTTGAAAAAAAAAGTTAGCCTCGTTTCTCATCATTTTGGACCGTGGGCTATAGCCCATATCGTACGGCATACTATAGCGCGCCGTTTTTCATCATTTTTGAGGATTTGAAAAAAATGAAAAAATGACAAAAACGATGGGTTATAGCCCATGTTTTTTGAAAATTTGAAAAAAAAAGTTAGCCTCGTTTCTCATCATTTTGGACCGTGGGCTATAGCCCATATCGTACGGCATACTATAGCGAGCAGTTTTTCATCATTTTTGAAGATTTGAAAAAAATGACGAAATGACAAAAACGATGGGTTATAGCCCATGTTTTTTGAAAATTTGAAAAAAAAAGTTAGCCTCGTTTCTCATCATTTTGGACCGTGGGCTATAGCCCATATCGTACGGCATACTATAGCGCGCCGTTTTTCATCATTTTTGAGGATTTGAAAAAAATGAAAAAATGACAAAAACGATGGGTTATAGCCCATGTTTTTTGAAATTTTGAAAAAAAAGTTAGCCTCGTTTCTCATCATTTTGACCGTGGGCTATAGCCCATATCGTACGGCATACTATAGCGCGCCGTTTTTCATCATTTTTGAGGATTTGAAAAAAATGAAAAAATGACAAAAACGATGGGTTATAGCCCATGTTTTTTGAAATTTTGAAAAAAAAAGTTAGCCTCGTTTCTCATCATTTTGGACCGTGGGCTATAGCCCATATCGTACGGCATACTATAGCGCGCCGTTTTTCATCATTTTTGAGGATTTGAAAAAAATGACGAAATGACAAAAACGATGGGTTATAGCCCATGTTTTTTGAAATTTTGAAAAAAAAAGTTAGCCTCGTTTCTCATCATTTTGGACCGTGGGCTATAGCCCATATCGTACGGCATACTATAGCGAGCAGTTTTTCATCATTTTTGAAGATTTAAAAAAAATGACGAAATGACAAAAACGATGGGTTATAGCCCATGTTTTTTGAAATTTTGAAAAAAAAAGTTAGCCTCGTTTCTCATCATTTTGGACCGTGGGCTATAGCCCATATCGTACGGCATACTATAGCGCGCCGTTTTTCATCATTTTTGAGGATTTGAAAAAAATGAAAAAATGACAAAAACGATGGGTTATAGCCCATGTTTTTTGAAATTTTGAAAAAAGAAGTTAGCCTCGTTTCTCATCATTTTGGACCGTGGGCTATAGCCCATATCGTACGGCATACTATAGCGCGCCGTTTTTCATCATTTTTGAGGATTTGAAAAAAATGAAAAAATGACAAAAACGATGGGTTATAGCCCATGTTTTTTGAAATTTTGAAAAAAAAAGTTAGCCTCGTTTCTCATCATTTTGGACCGTGGGCTATAGCCCATATCGTACGGCATACTATAGCGCGCCGTTTTTCATCATTTTTGAGGATTTGAAAAAAATGACGAAATGACAAAAACGATGGGTTATAGCCCATGTTTTTTGAAATTTTGAAAAAAAAAGTTAGCCTCGTTTCTCATCATTTTGGACCGTGGGCTATAGCCCATATCGTACGGCATACTATAGCGCGCCGTTTTTCATCATTTTTGAGGATTTGAAAAAAATGAAAAAATGACAAAAACGATGGGTTATAGCCCATGTTTTTTGAAATTTTGAAAAAAAAAGTTAGCCTCGTTTCTCATCATTTTGGACCGTGGGCTATAGCCCATATCGTACGGCATACTATAGCGCGCCGTTTTTCATCATTTTTGAGGATTTGAAAAAAATGACGAAATGACAAAAACGATGGGTTATAGCCCATGTTTTTTGAAATTTTGAAAAAAAAAGTTAGCCTCGTTTCTCATCATTTTGGACCGTGGGCTATAGCCCATATCGTACGGCATACTATAGCGCGCCGTTTTTCATCATTTTTGAGGATTTGAAAAAAATGACGAAATGACAAAAACGATGGGTTATAGCCCATGTTTTTTGAAATTTTGAAAAAAAAAGTTAGCCTCGTTTCTCATCATTTTGGACCGTGGGCTATAGCCCATATCGTACGGCATACTATAGCGCGCCGTTTTTCATCATTTTTGAGGATTTGAAAAAATTTAAAAAATGACAAAAACGATGGGTTATAGCCCATGTTTTTTGAAATTTTGAAAAAAAAAGTTAGCCTCGTTTCTCATCATTTTGGACCGTGGGCTATAGCCCATATCGTACGGCATACTATAGCGCGCCGTTTTTCATCATTTTTGAGGATTTGAAAAAAATGACGAAATGACAAAAACGATGGGTTATAGCCCATGTTTTTTGAAATTTTGAAAAAAAAAGTTAGCCTCGTTTCTCATCATTTTGGACCGTGGGCTATAGCCCATATCGTACGGCATACTATAGCGAGCAGTTTTTCATCATTTTTGAAGATTTGAAAAAAATGACGAAATGACAAAAACGATGGGTTATAGCCCATGTTTTTTGAAATTTTGAAAAAAAAAGTTAGCCTCGTTTCTCATCATTTTGGACCGTGGGCTATAGCCCATATCGTACGGCATACTATAGCGCGCCGTTTTTCATCATTTTTGAGGATTTGAAAAAAATGAAAAAATGACAAAAACGATGGGTTATAGCCCATGTTTTTTGAAATTTTGAAAAAAAAAGTTAGCCTCGTTTCTCATCATTTTGGACCGTGGGCTATAGCCCATATCGTACGGCATACTATAGCGAGCAGTTTTTCATCATTTTTGAAGATTTGAAAAAAATGACGAAATGACAAAAACGATGGGTTATAGCCCATGTTTTTTGAAATTTTGAAAAAAAAAGTTAGCCTCGTTTCTCATCATTTTGGACCGTGGGCTATAGCCCATATCGTACGGCATACTATAGCGAGCAGTTTTTCATCATTTTTGAAGATTTGAAAAAAATGACGAAATGACAAAAACGATGGGTTATAGCCCATGTTTTTTGAAATTTTTAAAAAAAAAGTTAGCCTCGTTTCTCATCATTTTGGACCGTGGGCTATAGCCCATATCGTACGGCATACTATAGCGCGCCGTTTTTCATCATTTTTGAGGATTTGAATTTTTTTTTAAAATGACAAAAACGATGGGTTATAGCCCATGTTTTTTGAAATTTTGAAAAAAAAAGTTAGCCTCGTTTCTCATCATTTTGGACCGTGGGCTATAGCCCATATCGTACGGCATACTATAGCGAGCAGTTTTTCATCATTTTTGAAGATTTGAAAAAAATGACGAAATGACAAAAACGATGGGTTATAGCCCATGTTTTTTGAAATTTTGAAAAAAAAAGTTAGCCTCGTTTCTCATCAATTTGGACCGTGGGCTATAGCCCATATCGTACGGCATACTATAGCGCGCCGTTTTTCATCATTTTTGAGGATTTGAAAAAAATGACGAAATGACAAAAACGATGGGTTATAGCCCATGTTTTTTGAAATTTTGAAAAAAAAAGTTAGCCTCGTTTCTCATCATTTTGGACCGTGGGCTATAGCCCATATCGTACGGCATACTATAGCGCGCCGTTTTTCATCATTTTTGAGGATTTGAAAAAAATGAAAAAATGACAAAAACGATGGGTTATAGCCCATGTTTTTTGAAAATTTGAAAAAAAAAGTTAGCCTCGTTTCTCATCATTTTGGACCGTGGGCTATAGCCCATATCGTACGGCATACTATAGCGAGCAGTTTTTCATCATTTTTGAAGATTTGAAAAAAATGACGAAATGACAAAAACGATGGGTTATAGCCCATGTTTTTTGAAAATTTGAAAAAAAAAGTTAGCCTCGTTTCTCATCATTTTGGACCGTGGGCTATAGCCCATATCGTACGGCATACTATAGCGCGCCGTTTTTCATCATTTTTGAGGATTTGAAAAAAATGAAAAAATGACAAAAACGATGGGTTATAGCCCATGTTTTTTGAAATTTTGAAAAAAAAAGTTAGCCTCGTTTCTCATCATTTTGGACCGTGGGCTATAGCCCATATCGTACGGCATACTATAGCGCGCCGTTTTTCATCATTTTTGAGGATTTGAAAAAAATGAAAAAATGACAAAAACGATGGGTTATAGCCCATGTTTTTTGAAATTTTGAAAAAAAAAGTTAGCCTCGTTTCTCATCATTTTGGACCGTGGGCTATAGCCCATATCGTACGGCATACTATAGCGCGCCGTTTTTCATAATTTTTGAGGATTTGAAAAAAATGACGAAATGACAAAAACGATGGGTTATAGCCCATGTTTTTTGAAATTTTGAAAAAAAAAGTTAGCCTTGTTTCTCATCATTTTGGACCGTGGGCTATAGCCCATATCGTACGGCATACTATAGCGAGCAGTTTTTCATCATTTTTGAAGATTTGAAAAAAATGACGAAATGACAAAAACGATGGGTTATAGCCCATGTTTTTTGAAATTTTGAAAAAAAAAGTTAGCCTCGTTTCTCATCATTTTGGACCGTGGGCTATAGCCCATATCGTACGGCATACTATAGCGCGCCGTTTTTCATCATTTTTGAGGATTTGAAAAAAATGACGAAATGACAAAAACGATGGGTTATAGCCCATGTTTTTTGAAATTTTGAAAAAAAAAGTTAGCCTCGTTTCTCATCATTTTGGACCGTGGGCTATAGCCCATATCGTACGGCATACTATAGCGCGCCGTTTTTCATCATTTTTGAGGATTTGAAAAAAATGAAAAAATGACAAAAACGATGGGTTATAGCCCATGTTTTTTGAAAATTTGAAAAAAGAAGTTAGCCTCGTTTCTCATCATTTTGGACCGTGGGCTATAGCCCATATCGTACGGCATACTATAGCGCGCCGTTTTTCATCATTTTTGAGGATTTGAAAAAAATGAAAAAATGACAAAAACGATGGGTTATAGCCCATGTTTTTTGAAAATTTGGAAAAAAAAGTTAGCCTCGTTTCTCATCATTTTGGACCGTGGGCTATAGCCCATATCGTACGGCATACTATAGCGCGCCGTTTTTCATCATTTTTGAGGATTTGAAAAAAATGACGAAATGACAAAAACGATGGGTTATAGCCCATGTTTTTTGAAATTTTGAAAAAAAAAGTTAGCCTCGTTTCTCATCATTTTGGACCGTGGGCTATAGCCCATATCGTACGGCATACTATAACGCGCCGTTTTTCATCATTTTTGAGGATTTGAAAAAAATGAAAAAATGACAAAAACGATGGGTTATAGCCCATGTTTTTTGAAATTTTGAAAAAAAAAGTTAGCCTCGTTTCTCATCATTTTGGACCGTGGGCTATAGCCCATATCGTACGGCATACTATAGCGCGCCGTTTTTCATCATTTTTGAGGATTTGAAAAAAATGACGAAATGACAAAAACGATGGGTTATAGCCCATGTTTTTTGAAATTTTGAAAAAAAAAGTTAGCCTTGTTTCTCATCATTTTGGACCGTGGGCTATAGCCCATATCGTACGGCATACTATAGCGAGCAGTTTTTCATCATTTTTGAAGATTTGAAAAAAATGACGAAATGACAAAAACGATGGGTTATAGCCCATGTTTTTTGAAATTTTGAAAAAAAAAGTTAGCCTCGTTTCTCATCATTTTGGACCGTGGGCTATAGCCCATATCGTACGGCATACTATAGCGCGCCGTTTTTCATCATTTTTGAGGATTTGAAAAAAATGACGAAATGACAAAAACGATGGGTTATAGCCCATGTTTTTTGAAATTTTGAAAAAAAAAGTTAGCCTCGTTTCTCATCATTTTGGACCGTGGGCTATAGCCCATATCGTACGGCATACTATAGCGAGCAGTTTTTCATCATTTTTGAAGATTTGAAAAAAATGACGAAATGACAAAAACGATGGGTTATAGCCCATGTTTTTTGAAATTTTGAAAAAAAAAGTTAGCCTCGTTTCTCATCATTTTGGACCGTGGGCTATAGCCCATATCGTACGGCATACTATAGCGCGCCGTTTTTCATCATTTTTGAGGATTTTAAAAAAATGAAAAAATGACAAAAACGATGGGTTATAGCCCATGTTTTTTGAAATTTTGAAAAAAAAAGTTAGCCTCGTTTCTCATCATTTTGGACCGTGGGCTATAGCCCATATCGTACGGCATACTATAGCGCGCCGTTTTTCATCATTTTTGAGGATTTGAAAAAAATGAAAAAATGACAAAAACGATGGGTTATAGCCCATGTTTTTTGAAATTTTGAAAAAAAAAGTTAGCCTCGTTTCTCATCATTTTGGACCGTGGGCTATAGCCCATATCGTACGGCATACTATAGCGAGCAGTTTTTCATCATTTTTGAGGATTTGAAAAAAATGACGAAATGACAAAAACGATGGGTTATAGCCCATGTTTTTTGAAATTTTGAAAAAAAAAGTTAGCCTCGTTTCTCATCATTTTGGACCGTGGGCTATAGCCCATATCGTACGGCATACTATAGCGAGCAGTTTTTCATCATTTTTGAAGATTTAAAAAAAATGACGAAATGACAAAAACGATGGGTTATAGCCCATGTTTTTTGAAATTTTGAAAAAAAAAGTTAGCCTCGTTTCTCATCATTTTGGACCGTGGGCTATAGCCCATATCGTACGGCATACTATAGCGCGCCGTTTTTCATCATTTTTGAGGATTTGAAAAAAATGAAAAAATGACAAAAACGATGGGTTATAGCCCATGTTTTTTGAAATTTTGAAAAAAGAAGTTAGCCTCGTTTCTCATCATTTTGGACCGTGGGCTATAGCCCATATCGTACGGCATACTATAGCGCGCCGTTTTTCATCATTTTTGAGGATTTGAAAAAAATGAAAAAATGACAAAAACGATGGGTTATAGCCCATGTTTTTTGAAATTTTGAAAAAAGAAGTTAGCCTCGTTTCTCATCATTTTGGACCGTGGGCTATAGCCCATATCGTACGGCATACTATAGCGCGCCGTTTTTCATCATTTTTGAGGATTTGAAAAAAATGACGAAATGACAAAAACGATGGGTTATAGCCCATGTTTTTTGAAATTTTGAAAAAAAAAGTTAGCCTCGTTTCTCATCATTTTGGACCGTGGGCTATAGCCCATATCGTACGGCATACTATAGCGCGCCGTTTTTCATCATTTTTGAGGATTTGAAAAAAATGAAAAAATGACAAAAACGATGGGTTATAGCCCATGTTTTTTGAAATTTTGAAAAAAAAAGTTAGCCTCGTTTCTCATCATTTTGGACCGTGGGCTATAGCCCATATCGTACGGCATACTATAGCGCGCCGTTTTTCATCATTTTTGAGGATTTGAAAAAAATGACGAAATGACAAAAACGATGGGTTATAGCCCATGTTTTTTGAAATTTTGAAAAAAAAAGTTAGCCTCGTTTCTCATCATTTTGGACCGTGGGCTATAGCCCATATCGTACGGCATACTATAGCGAGCAGTTTTTCATCATTTTTGAAGATTTGAAAAAAATGACGAAATGACAAAAACGATGGGTTATAGCCCATGTTTTTTGAAATTTTGAAAAAAAAAGTTAGCCTCGTTTCTCATCATTTTGGACCGTGGGCTATAGCCCATATCGTACGGCATACTATAGCGCGCCGTTTTTCATCATTTTTGAGGATTTGAAAAAAATGAAAAAATTACAAAAACGATGGGTTATAGCCCATGTTTTTTGAAATTTTGAAAAAAAAAGTTAGCCTCGTTTCTCATCATTTTGGACCGTGGGCTATAGCCCATATCGTACGGCATACTATAGCGAGCAGTTTTTCATCATTTTTGAAGATTTGAAAAAAATGCCGAAATGACAAAAACGATGGGTTATAGCCCATGTTTTTTGAAAATTTGAAAAAAAAAGTTAGCCTCGTTTCTCATCATTTTGGACCGTGGGCTATAGCCCATATCGTACGGCATACTATAGCGAGCAGTTTTTCATCATTTTTGAAGATTTGAAAAAAATGACGAAATGACAAAAACGATGGGTTGTAGCCCATGTTTTTTGAAATTTTGAAAAAAAAAGTTAGCCTCGTTTCTCATCATTTTGGACCGTGGGCTATAGCCCATATCGTACGGCATACTATAGCGCGCCGTTTTTCATCATTTTTGAGGATTTGAATTTTTTTTTTAAATGACAAAAACGATGGGTTATAGCCCATGTTTTTTCAAATTTTGAAAAAAAAAGTTAGCCTCGTTTCTCATCATTTTGGACCGTGGGCTATAGCCCATATCGTACGGCATACTATAGCGAGCAGTTTTTCATCATTTTTGAAGATTTGAAAAAAATGACGAAATGACAAAAACGATGGGTTATAGCCCATGTTTTTTGAAATTTTGAAAAAAAAAGTTAGCCTCGTTTCTCATCAATTTGGACCGTGGGCTATAGCCCATATCGTACGGCATACTATAGCGCGCCGTTTTTCATCATTTTTGAGGATTTGAAAAAAATGACGAAATGACAAAAACGATGGGTTATAGCCCATGTTTTTTGAAATTTTGAAAAAAAAAGTTAGCCTCGTTTCTCATCATTTTGGACCGTGGGCTATAGCCCATATCGTACGGCATACTATAGCGCGCCGTTTTTCATCATTTTTGAGGATTTGAAAAAAATGAAAAAATGACAAAAACGATGGGTTATAGCCCATGTTTTTTGAAAATTTGAAAAAAAAAGTTAGCCTCGTTTCTCATCATTTTGGACCGTGGGCTATAGCCCATATCGTACGGCATACTATAGCGAGCAGTTTTTCATCATTTTTGAAGATTTGAAAAAAATGACGAAATGACAAAAACGATGGGTTATAGCCCATGTTTTTTGAAAATTTGAAAAAAAAAGTTAGCCTCGTTTCTCATCATTTTGGACCGTGGGCTATAGCCCATATCGTACGGCATACTATAGCGCGCCGTTTTTCATCATTTTTGAGGATTTGAAAAAAATGAAAAAATGACAAAAACGATGGGTTATAGCCCATGTTTTTTGAAATTTTGAAAAAAAAAGTTAGCCTCGTTTCTCATCATTTTGGACCGTGGGCTATAGCCCATATCGTACGGCATACTATAGCGCGCCGTTTTTCATCATTTTTGAGGATTTGAAAAAAATGAAAAAATGACAAAAACGATGGGTTATAGCCCATGTTTTTTGAAATTTTGAAAAAAAAAGTTAGCCTCGTTTCTCATCATTTTGGACCGTGGGCTATAGCCCATATCGTACGGCATACTATAGCGCGCCGTTTTTCATCATTTTTGAGGATTTGAAAAAAATGACGAAATGACAAAAACGATGGGTTATAGCCCATGTTTTTTGAAATTTTGAAAAAAAAAGTTAGCCTCGTTTCTCATCATTTTGGACCGTGGGCTATAGCCCATATCGTACGGCATACTATAGCGAGCAGTTTTTCATCATTTTTGAAGATTTGAAAAAAATGACGAAATGACAAAAACGATGGGTTATAGCCCATGTTTTTTGAAATTTTGAAAAAAAAAGTTAGCCTCGTTTCTCATCATTTTGGACCGTGGGCTATAGCCCATACGTACGGCATACTATAGCGCGCCGTTTTTCATCATTTTTGAGGATTTTAAAAAAATGAAAAAATGACAAAAACGATGGGTTATAGCCCATGTTTTTTGAAAATTTGAAAAAAAAAGTTAGCCTCGTTTCTCATCATTTTGGACCGTGGGCTATAGCCCATATCGTACGGCATACTATAGCGAGCAGTTTTTCATCATTTTTGAAGATTTTAAAAAAATGACGAAATGACAAAAACGATGGGTTATAGCCCATGTTTTTTGAAATTTTGAAAAAAAAAGTTAGCCTCGTTTCTCATCATTTTGGACCGTGGGCTATAGCCCATATCGTACGGCATACTATAGCGCGCCGTTTTTCATCATTTTTGAGGATTTGAAAAAAATGAAAAAATGACAAAAACGATGGGTTATAGCCCATGTTTTTTGAAATTTTGAAAAAAAAAGTTAGCCTCGTTTCTCATCATTTTGGACCGTGGGCTATAGCCCATATCGTACGGCATACTATAGCGCGCCGTTTTTCATCATTTTTGAGGATTTGAAAAAAATGAAAAAATGACAAAAACGATGGGTTATAGCCCATGTTTTTTGAAATTTTGAAAAAAAAAGTTAGCCTCGTTTCTCATCATTTTGGACCGTGGGCTATAGCCCATATCGTACGGCATACTATAGCGCGCCGTTTTTCATCATTTTTGAGGATTTGAAAAAAATAAAAAAATGACAAAAACGATGGGTTATAGCCCATGTTTTTTGAAAATTTGAAAAAAAAAGTTAGCCTCGTTTCTCATCATTTTGGACCGTGGGCTATAGCCCATATCGTACGGCATACTATAGCGAGCAGTTTTTCATCATTTTTGAATATTTGAAAAAAATGACGAAATGACAAAAACGATGGGTTATAGCCCATGTTTTTTGAAATTTTGAAAAAAAAAGTTAACCTCGTTTAAAAAGTTAACCTCGACAAAAACGATGGGTTATAGCCCATGTTTTTTGAAATTTTGAAAAAAAAAGTTAGCCTCGTTTCTCATCATTTTGGACCGTGGGCTATAGCCCATATCGTACGGCATACTATAGCGAGCAGTTTTTCATCATTTTTGAAGATTTGAAAAAAATGACGAAATGACAAAAACGATGGGTTATAGCCCATGTTTTTTGAAATTTTGAAAAAAAAAGTTAGCCTCGTTTCTCATCATTTTGGACCGTGGGCTATAGCCCATATCGTACGGCATACTATAGCGCGCCGTTTTTCATCATTTTTGAGGATTTGAAAAAAATGAAAAAATGACAAAAACGATGGGTTATAGCCCATGTTTTTTGAAATTTTGAAAAAAAAAGTTAGCCTCGTTTCTCATCATTTTGGACCGTGGGCTATAGCCCATATCGTACGGCATACTATAGCGCGCCGTTTTTCATCATTTTTGAGGATTTGAAAAAAATGACGAAATGACAAAAACGATGGGTTATAGCCCATGTTTTTTGAAATTTTGAAAAAAAAAGTTAGCCTCGTTTCTCATCATTTTGGACCGTGGGCTATAGCCCATATCGTACGGCATACTATAGCGAGCAGTTTTTCATCATTTTTGAAGATTTGAAAAAAATGACGAAATGACAAAAACGATGGGTTATAGCCCATGTTTTTTGAAATTTTGAAAAAAAAAGTTAGCCTCGTTTCTCATCATTTTGGACCGTGGGCTATAGCCCATATCGTACGGCATACTATAGCGCGCCGTTTTTCATCATTTTTGAGGATTTGAAAAAAAATACGAAATTACAAAAACGATGGGTTATAGCCCATGTTTTTTGAAATTTTGAAAAAAAAAGTTAGCCTCGTTTCTCATCATTTTGGACCGTGGGCTATAGCCCATATCGTACGGCATACTATAGCGAGCAGTTTTTCATCATTTTTGAAGATTTGAAAAAAATGACGAAATGACAAAAACGATGGGTTATAGCCCATGTTTTTTGAAATTTTGAAAAAAAAAGTTAGCCTCGTTTCTCATCATTTTGGACCGTGGGCTATAGCCCATATCGTACGGCATACTATAGCGCGCCGTTTTTCATCATTTTTGAGGATTTGAAAAAAATGACAAAAACGATGGGTTATAGCCCATGTTTTTTGAAATTTTGAAAAAAAAAGTTAGCCTCGTTTCTCATCATTTTGGACCGTGGGCTATAGCCCATATCGTACGGCATACTATAGCGAGCAGTTTTTCATCATTTTTGAAGATTTGAAAAAAATGCCGAAATGACAAAAACGATGGGTTATAGCCCATGTTTTTTGAAAATTTGAAAAAAAAAGTTAGCCTCGTTTCTCATCATTTTGGACCGTGGGCTATAGCCCATATCGTACGGCATACTATAGCGCGCCGTTTTTCATCATTTTTGAGGATTTGAAAAAAATGACGAAATGACAAAAACGATGGGTTATAGCCCATGTTTTTTGAAATTTTGAAAAAAAAAGTTAGCCTCGTTTCTCATCATTTTGGACCGTGGGCTATAGCCCATATCGTACGGCATACTATAGCGCGCCGTTTTTCATCATTTTTGAGGATTTGAAAAAAATGACGAAATGACAAAAACGATGGGTTATAGCCCATGTTTTTTGAAATTTTGAAAAAAAAAGTTAGCCTCGTTTCTCATCATTTTGGACCGTGGGCTATATCGTACAGCATACTATAGCGAGCAGTTTTTCATCATTTTTGAGGATTTGAAAAAAATGACGAAATGACAAAAACGATGGGTTATAGCCCATGTTTTTTGAAATTTTGAAAAAAAAAGTTAGCCTCGTTTCTCATCATTTTGGACCGTGGGCTATAGCCCATATCGTACGGCATACTATAGCGCGCCGTTTTTCATCATTTTTGAGGATTTGAAAAAAATGAAAAAATGACAAAAACGATGGGTTATAGCCCATGTTTTTTGAAATTTTGAAAAAAAAAGTTTGCCTCGTTTCTCATCATTTTGGACCGTGGGCTATAGCCCATATCGTACGGCATACTATAGCGAGCAGTTTTTCATCATTTTTGAAGATTTGAAAAAAATGCCGAAATGACAAAAACGATGGGTTATAGCCCATGTTTTTTGAAATTTTGAAAAAAAAAGTTAGCCTCGTTTCTCATCATTTTGGACCGTGGGCTATACCCCATATCGTACGGCATACTATAGCGCGCCGTTTTTCATCATTTTTGAGGATTTGAAAAAAATGAAAAAATGACAAAAACGATGGGTTATAGCCCATGTTTTTTGAAAATTTGAAAAAAAAAGTTAGCCTCGTTTCTCATCATTTTGGACCGTGGGCTATAGCCCATATCGTACGGCATACTATAGCGAGCAGTTTTTCATCATTTTTGAAGATTTGAAAAAAATGACGAAATGACAAAAACGATGGGTTATAGCCCATGTTTTTTTAAATTTTGAAAAAAAAAGTTAGCCTCGTTTCTCATCATTTTGGACCGTGGGCTATAGCCCATATCGTACGGCATACTATAGCGCGCCGTTTTTCATCATTTTTGAGGATTTGAAAAAAATGAAAAAATGACAAAAACGATGGGTTATAGCCCATGTTTTTTGAAATTTTGAAAAAAAAAGTTAGCCTCGTTTCTCATCATTTTGGACCGTGGGCTATAGCCCATATCGTACGGCATACTATAGCGCGCCGTTTTTCATCATTTTTGAGGATTTGAAAAAAATGAAAAAATGACAAAAACGATGGGTTATAGCCCATGTTTTTTGAAATTTTGAAAAAAAAAGTTAGCCTCGTTTCTCATCATTTTGGACCGTGGGCTATAGCCCATATCGTACGGCATACTATAGCGCGCCGTTTTTCATCATTTTTGAGGATTTGAAAAAAATGAAAAAATGACAAAAACGATGGGTTATAGCCCATGTTTTTTGAAATTTTGAAAAAAAAAGTTAGCCTCGTTTCTCATCATTTTGGACCGTGGGCTATAGCCCATATCGTACGGCATACTATAGCGAGCAGTTTTTCATCATTTTTGAAGATTTGAAAAAAATGACGAAATGACAAAAACGATGGGTTATAGCCCATGTTTTTTGAAAATTTGAAAAAAAAAGTTAGCCTCGTTTCTCATCATTTTGGACCGTGGGCTATAGCCCATATCGTACGGCATACTATAGCGAGCAGTTTTTCATCATTTTTGAAGATTTGAAAAAAATGACGAAATGACAAAAACGATGGGTTATAGCCCATGTTTTTTGAAATTTTGAAAAAAAAAGTTAGCCTCGTTTCTCATCATTTTGGACCGTGGGCTATAGCCCATATCGTACGGCATACTATAGCGCGCCGTTTTTCATCATTTTTGAGGATTTGAAAAAAATGAAAAAATGACAAAAACGATGGGTTATAGCCCATGTTTTTTGAAATTTTGAAAAAAAAGTTAGCCTCGTTTCTCATCATTTTGGACCGTGGGCTATAGCCCATATCGTACGGCATACTATAGCGCGCCGTTTTTCATCATTTTTGAGGATTTGAAAAAAATGAAAAAATGACAAAAACGATGGGTTATAGCCCATGTTTTTTGAAATTTTGAAAAAAAAAGTTAGCCTCGTTTCTCATCATTTTGGACCGTGGGCTATAGCCCATATCGTACGGCATACTAGCGAGCAGTTTTTCATCATTTTTGAAGATTTGAAAAAAATGACGAAATGACAAAAACGATGGGTTATAGCCCATGTTTTTTGAAATTTTGAAAAAAAAAGTTAGCCTCGTTTCTCATCATTTTGGACCGTGGGCTATAGCCCATATCGTACGGCATACTATAGCGCGCCGTTTTTCATCATTTTTGAGGATTTGAAAAAAATGACGAAATGACAAAAACGATGGGTTATAGCCCATGTTTTTTGAAATTTTGAAAAAAAAAGTTAGCCTCGTTTCTCATCATTTTGGACCGTGGGCTATAGCCCATATCGTACGGCATACTATAGCGCGCCGTTTTTCATCATTTTTGAGGATTTGAAAAAAATGAAAAAATGACAAAAACGATGGGTTATAGCCCATGTTTTTTGAAATTTTGAAAAAAAAAGTTAGCCTCGTTTCTCATCATTTTGGACCGTGGGCTATAGCCCATATCGTACGGCATACTATAGCGAGCAGTTTTTCATCATTTTTGAAGATTTTAAAAAAATGACGAAATGACAAAAACGATGGGTTATAGCCCATGTTTTTTGAAATTTTGAAAAAAAAAGTTAGCCTCGTTTCTCATCATTTTGGACCGTGGGCTATAGCCCATATCGTACGGCATACTATAGCGCGCCGTTTTTCATCATTTTTGAGGATTTGAAAAAAATGAAAAAATGACAAAAACGATGGGTTATAGCCCATGTTTTTTGAAATTTTGAAAAAAAAAGTTAGCCTCGTTTCTCATCATTTTGGACCGTGGGCTATAGCCCATATCGTACGGCATACTATAGCGAGCAGTTTTTCATCATTTTTGAAGATTTGAAAAAAATGCCGAAATGACAAAAACGATGGGTTATAGCCCATGTTTTTTGAAAATTTGAAAAAAAAAGTTAGCCTCGTTTCTCATCATTTTGGACCGTGGGCTATAGCCCATATCGTACGGCATACTATAGCGCGCCGTTTTTCATCATTTTTGAGGATTTGAAAAAAATGACGAAATGACAAAAACGATGGGTTATAGCCCATGTTTTTTGAAATTTTGAAAAAAAAAGTTAGCCTCGTTTCTCATCATTTTGGACCGTGGGCTATAGCCCATATCGTACGGCATACAATAGCGAGCAGTTTTTCATCATTTTTGAAGATTTGAAAAAAATGACGAAATGACAAAAACGATGGGTTATAGCCCATGTTTTTTGAAATTTTGAAAAAAAAAGTTAGCCTCGTTTCTCATCATTTTGGACCGTGGGCTATAGCCCATATCGTACGGCATACTATAGCGCGCCGTTTTTCATCATTTTTGAGGATTTGAAAAAAATTAAAAAATGACAAAAACGATGGGTTATAGCCCATGTTTTTTGAAATTTTGAAAAAAAAATTAGCCTCGTTTCTCATCATTTTGGACCGTGGGCTATAGCCCATATCGTACGGCATACTATAGCGAGCAGTTTTTCATCATTTTTGAAGATTTGAAAAAAATGACGAAATGACAAAAACGATGGGTTATAGCCCATGTTTTTTGAAATTTTGAAAAAAAAAGTTAGCCTCGTTTCTCATCAATTTGGACCGTGGGCTATAGCCCATATCGTACGGCATACTATAGCGCGCCGTTTTTCATCATTTTTGAGGATTTGAAAAAAATGAAAAAATGACAAAAACGATGGGTTATAGCCCATGTTTTTTGAAAATTTGAAAAAAAAAGTTAGCCTCGTTTCTCATCATTTTGGACCGTGGGCTATAGCCCATATCGTACGGCATACTATAGCGAGCAGTTTTTCATCATTTTTGAAGATTTGAAAAAAATGACGAAATGACAAAAACGATGGGTTATAGCCCATGTTTTTTGAAATTTTGAAAAAAAAAGTTAGCCTCGTTTCTCATCATTTTGGACCGTGGGCTATAGCCCATATCGTACGGCATACTATAGCGCGCCGTTTTTCATCATTTTTGAAGATTTGAAAAAAATGACGAAATGACAAAAACGATGGGTTATAGCCCATGTTTTTTGAAATTTTGAAAAAAAAAGTTAGCCTCGTTTCTCATCAATTTGGACCGTGGGCTATAGCCCATATCGTACGGCATACTATAGCGCGCCGTTTTTCATCATTTTTGAGGATTTGAAAAAAATGAAAAAATGACAAAAACGATGGGTTATAGCCCATGTTTTTTGAAATTTTGAAAAAAAAAGTTAGCCTCGTTTCTCATCATTTTGGACCGTGGGCTATAGCCCATATCGTACGGCATACTATAGCGCGCCGTTTTTCATCATTTTTGAGGATTTGAAAAAAATGACGAAATGACAAAAACGATGGGTTATAGCCCATGTTTTTTGAAATTTTGAAAAAAAAAGTTAGCCTCGTTTCTCATCATTTTGGACCGTGGGCTATAGCCCATATCGTACGGCATACTATAGCGAGCAGTTTTTCATCATTTTTGAAGATTTTAAAAAAATGACGAAATGACAAAAACGATGGGTTATAGCCCATGTTTTTTGAAATTTTGAAAAAAAAAGTTAGCCTCGTTTCTCATCATTTTGGACCATGGGCTATAGCCCATATCGTACGGCATACTATAGCGCGCCGTTTTTCATCATTTTTGAGGATTTTAAAAAAATGAAAAAATGACAAAACCGATGGGTTATAGCCCATGTTTTTTGAAATTTTGAAAAAAAAAGTTAGCCTCGTTTCTCATCATTTTGGACCGTGGGCTATAGCCCATATCGTACGGCATACTATAGCGAGCAGTTTTTCATCATTTTTGAAGATTTGAAAAAAATGCCGAAATGACAAAAACGATGGGTTATAGCCCATGTTTTTTGAAATTTTGAAAAAAAAAGTTAGCCTCGTTTCTCATCATTTTGGACCGTGGGCTATAGCCCATATCGTACGGCATACTATAGCGCGCCGTTTTTCATCATTTTTGAGGATTTGAAAAAAATGAAAAAATGACAAAAACGATGGGTTATAGCCCATGTTTTTTGAAATTTTGAAAAAAAAAGTTAGCCTCGTTTCTCATCATTTTGGACCGTGGGCTATAGCCCATATCGTACGGCATACTATAGCGCGCCGTTTTTCATCATTTTTGAGGATTTGAAAAAAATGACGAAATGACAAAAACGATGGGTTATAGCCCATGTTTTTTGAAATTTTGAAAAAAAAAGTTAGCCTCGTTTCTCATCATTTTGGACCGTGGGCTATAGCCCATATCGTACGGCATACTATAGTGAGCAGTTTTTCATCATTTTTGAAGATTTGAAAAAAATGACGAAATGACAAAAACGATGGGTTATAGCCCATGTTTTTTGAAATTTTGAAAAAAAAAGTTAGCCTCGTTTCTCATCATTTTGGACCGTGGGCTATAGCCCATATCGTACGGCATACTATAGCGCGCCGTTTTTCATCATTTTTGAGGATTTGAAAAAAATGACGAAATGACAAAAACGATGGGTTATAGCCCATGTTTTTTGAAATTTTGAAAAAAAAAGTTAGCCTCGTTTCTCATCATTTTGGACCGTGGGCTATAGCCCATATCGTACGGCATACTATAGCGAGCAGTTTTTCATCATTTTTGAAGATTTGAAAAAAATGACGAAATGACAAAAACGATGGGTTATAGCCCATGTTTTTTGAAATTTTGAAAAAAAAAGTTAGCCTCGTTTCTCATCATTTTGGACCGTGGGCTATAGCCCATATCGTACGGCATACTATAGCGCGCCGTTTTTCATCATTTTTGAGGATTTTAAAAAAAATGAAAAAATGACAAAAACGATGGGTTATAGCCCATGTTTTTTGAAATTTTGAAAAAAAAAGTTAGCCTCGTTTCTCATCATTTTGGACCGTGGGCTATAGCCCATATCGTACGGCATACTATAGCGAGCAGTTTTTCATCATTTTTGAAGATTTGAAAAAAATGACGAAATGACAAAAACGATGGGTTATAGCCCATGTTTTTTGAAATTTTGAAAAAAAAAGTTAGCCTCGTTTCTCATCATTTTGGACCGTGGGCTATAGCCCATATCGTACGGCATACTATAGCGAGCAGTTTTTCATCATTTTTGAAGATTTGAAAAAAATGACGAAATGACAAAAACGATGGGTTATAGCCCATGTTTTTTGAAATTTTGAAAAAAAAAGTTAGCCTCGTTTCTCATCATTTTGGACCGTGGGCTATAGCCCATATCGTACGGCATACTATAGCGCGCCGTTTTTCATCATTTTTGAGGATTTGAAAAAAATGAAAAAATGACAAAAACGATGGGTTATAGCCCATGTTTTTTGAAATTTTGAAAAAAAAGGTTAGCCTCGTTTCTCATCATTTTGGACCGTGGGCTATAGCCCATATCGTACGGCATACTATAGCGAGCAGTTTTTCATCATTTTTGAAGATTTGAAAAAAATGCCGAAATGACAAAAACGATGGGTTATAGCCCATGTTTTTTGAAATTTTGAAAAAAAAAGTTAGCCTCGTTTCTCATCATTTTGGACCGTGGGCTATAGCCCATATCGTACGGCATACTATAGCGCGCCGTTTTTCATCATTTTTGAGGATTTGAAAAAAATGACGAAATGACAAAAACGATGGGTTATAGCCCATGTTTTTTGAAATTTTGAAAAAAAAAGTTAGCCTCGTTTCTCATCATTTTGGACCGTGGGCTATAGCCCATATCGTACGGCATACTATAGCGAGCAGCTTTTCATCATTTTTGAAGATTTGAAAAAAATGACGAAATGACAAAAACGATGGGTTATAGCCCATGTTTTTTGAAATTTTGGAAAAAAAAGTTAGCCTCGTTTCTCATCATTTTGGACCGTGGGCTATAGCCCATATCGTACGGCATACTATAGCGCGCCGTTTTTCATCATTTTTGAGGATTTGAAAAAAATTAAAAAATGACAAAAACGATGGGTTATAGCCCATGTTTTTTGAAATTTTGAAAAAAAAAGTTAGCCTCGTTTCTCATCATTTTGGACTGTGGGCTATAGCCCATATCGTACGGCATACTATAGCGAGCAGTTTTTCATCATTTTTGAAGATTTGAAAAAAATGACGAAATGACAAAAACGATGGGTTATAGCCCATGTTTTTTGAAATTTTGAAAAAAAAAGTTAGCCTCGTTTCTCATCAATTTGGACCGTGGGCTATAGCCCATATCGTACGGCATACTATAGCGCGCCGTTTTTCATCATTTTTGAGGATTTGAAAAAAATGACGAAATGACAAAAACGATGGGTTATAGCCCATGTTTTTTGAAATTTTGAAAAAAAAAGTTAGCCTCGTTTCTCATCATTTTGGACCGTGGGCTATAGCCCATATCGTACGGCATACTATAGCGCGCCGTTTTTCATCATTTTTGAGGATTTGAAAAAAATTAAAAAATGACAAAAACGATGGGTTATAGCCCATGTTTTTTGAAATTTTGAAAAAAAAAATTAGCCTCGTTTCTCATCATTTTGGACCGTGGGCTATAGCCCATATCGTACGGCATACTATAGCGAGCAGTTTTTCATCATTTTTGAAGATTTGAAAAAAATGACGAAATGACAAAAACGATGGGTTATAGCCCATGTTTTTTGAAATTTTGAAAAAAAAAGTTAGCCTCGTTTCTCATCATTTTGGACCGTGGGCTATAGCCCATATCGTACGGCATACTATAGCGCGCCGTTTTTCATCATTTTTGAGGATTTGAAAAAAATGACGAAATGACAAAAACGATGGGTTATAGCCCATGTTTTTTGAAATTTTGAAAAAAAAAGTTAGCCTCGTTTCTCATCATTTTGGACCGTGGGCTATAGCCCATATCGTACGGCATACTATAGCGCGCCGTTTTTCATCATTTTTGAGGATTTGAAAAAAATGAAAAAATGACAAAAACGATGGGTTATAGCCCATGTTTTTTGAAATTTTGAAAAAAAAAGTTAGCCTCGTTTCTCATCATTTTGGACCGTGGGCTATAGCCCATATCGTACGGCATACTATAGCGCGCCGTTTTTCATCATTTTTGAGGATTTGAAAAAAATGACGAAATGACAAAAACGATGGGTTATAGCCCATGTTTTTTGAAATTTTGAAAAAAAAAGTTAGCCTCGTTTCTCATCATTTTGGACCGTGGGCTATAGCCCATATCGTACGGCATACTATAGCGAGCAGTTTTTCATCATTTTTGAAGATTTGAAAAAAATGACGAAATGACAAAAACGATGGGTTATAGCCCATGTTTTTTGAAATTTTGAAAAAAAAAGTTAGCCTCGTTTCTCATCATTTTGGACCGTGGGCTATAGCCCATATCGTACGGCATACTATAGCGCGCCGTTTTTCATCATTTTTGAGGATTTGAAAAAAATGAAAAAATGACAAAAACGATGGGTTATAGCCCATGTTTTTTGAAATTTTGAAAAAAAAAGTTAGCCTCGTTTCTCATCAATTTGGACCGTGGGCTATAGCCCATATCGTACGGCATACTATAGCGCGCGGTTTTTCATCATTTTTGAGGATTTGAAAAAAATGACGAAATGACAAAAACGATGGGTTATAGCCCATGTTTTTTGAAATTTTGAAAAAAAAAGTTAGCCTCGTTTCTCATCATTTTGGACCGTGGGCTATAGCCCATATCGTACGGCATACTATAGCGCGCCGTTTTTCATCATTTTTGAGGATTTAAAAAAAATGAAAAAATGACAAAAACGATGGGTTATAGCCCATGTTTTTTGAAATTTTGAAAAAAAAAGTTAGCCTCGTTTCTCATCATTTTGGACCGTGGGCTATAGCCCATATCGTACGGCATACTATAGCGAGCAGTTTTTCATCATTTTTGAAGATTTGAAAAAAATGACGAAATGACAAAAACGATGGGTTATAGCCCATGTTTTTTGAAATTTTGAAAAAAAAAGTTAGCCTCGTTTCTCATCATTTTGGACCGTGGGCTATAGCCCATATCGTACGGCATACTATAGCGCGCCGTTTTTCATCATTTTTGAAGATTTGAAAAAAATGACGAAATGACAAAAACGATGGGTTATAGCCCATGTTTTTAGAAATTTTGAAAAAAAAAGTTAGCCTCGTTTCTCATCATTTTGGACCGTGGGCTATAGCCCATATCGTACGGCATACTATAGCGCGCCGTTTTTCATCATTTTTGAGGATTTGAAAAAAATGACGAAATGACAAAAACGATGGGTTATAGCCCATGTTTTTTGAAATTTTGAAAAAAAAAGTTAGCCTCGTTTCTCATCATTTTGGACCGTGGGCTATAGCCCATATCGTACGGCATACTATAGCGCGCCGTTTTTCATCATTTTTGAGGATTTGAAAAAAATGAAAAAATGACAAAAACGATGGGTTATAGCCCATGTTTTTTGAAATTTTGAAAAAAAAAGTTAGCCTCGTTTCTCATCATTTTGGACCGTGGGCTATAGCCCATATCGTACGGCATACTATAGCGCGCCGTTTTTCATCATTTTTGAGGATTTGAAAAAAATGACGAAATGACAAAAACGATGGGTTATAGCCCATGTTTTTTGAAATTTTGAAAAAAAGAAGTTAGCCTCGTTTCTCATCATTTTGGACCGTGGGCTATAACCCATATCGTACGGCATACTATAGCGAGCAGTTTTTCATCATTTTGGAAGATTTGAAAAAAATGACGAAATGATAAAAACGATGGGTTATAGCCCATGTTTTTTGAAATTTTGAAAAAAAAATTAGCCTCGTTTCTCATCATTTTGGACCGTGGGCTATAGCCCATATCGTACGGCATACTATAGCGCGCCGTTTTTCATCATTTTTGAGGATTTGAAAAAAATGAAAAAATGACAAAAACGATGGGTTATAGCCCATGTTTTTTGAAATTTTGAAAAAAAAAGTTAGCCTCGTTTCTCATCATTTTGGACCGTGGGCTATAGCCCATATCGTACGGCATACTATAGCGCGCCGTTTTTCATCATTTTTGAGGATTTGAAAAAAATGAAAAAATGACAAAAACGATGGGTTATAGCCCATGTTTTTTGAAATTTTGAAAAAAAAAGTTAGCCTCGTTTCTCATCATTTTGGACCGTGGGCTATAGCCCATATCGTACGGCATACTATAGCGCGCCGTTTTTCATCATTTTTGAGGATTTGAAAAAAATGAAAAAATGACAAAAACGATGGGTTATAGCCCATGTTTTTTGAAATTTTGAAAAAAAAAGTTAGCCTCGTTTCTCATCATTTTGGACCGTGGGCTATAGCCCATATCGTACGGCATACTATAGCGAGCAGTTTTTCATCATTTTTGAAGATTTGAAAAAAATGACGAAATGACAAAAACGATGGGTTATAGCCCATGTTTTTTGAAATTTTGAAAAAAAAAGTTAGCCTCGTTTCTCATCATTTTGGACCGTGGGCTATAGCCCATATCGTACGGCATACTATAGCGCGCCGTTTTTCATCATTTTTGAGGATTTGAAAAAAATGACGAAATGACAAAAACGATGGGTTATAGCCCATGTTTTTTGAAATTTTGAAAAAAAAAGTTAGCCTCGTTTCTCATCATTTTGGACCGTGGGCTATAGCCCATATCGTACGGCATACTATAGCGAGCAGTTTTTCATCATTTTTGAAGATTTGAAAAAAATGACGAAATGACAAAAACGATGGGTTATAGCCCATGTTTTTTGAAATTTTGAAAAAAAAAGTTAGCCTCGTTTCTCATCATTTTGGACCGTGGGCTATAGCCCATATCGTACGGCATACTATAGCGCGCCGTTTTTCATCATTTTTGAGGATTTGAAAAAAATGAAAAAATGACAAAAACGATGGGTTATAGCCCATGTTTTTTGAAATTTTGAAAAAAAAAGTTAGCCTCGTTTCTCATCAATTTGGACCGTGGGCTATAGCCCATATCGTACGGCATACTATAGCGCGCCGTTTTTCATCATTTTTGAGGATTTGAAAAAAATGACGAAATGACAAAAACGATGGGTTATAGCCCATGTTTTTTGAAATTTTGAAAAAAAAGTTAGCCTCGTTTCTCATCATTTTGGACCGTGGGCTATAGCCCATATCGTACGGCATACTATAGCGCGCCGTTTTTCATCATTTTTGAGGATTTTAAAAAAATGAAAAAATGACAAAAACGATGGGTTATAGCCCATGTTTTTTGAAATTTTGAAAAAAAAAGTTAGCCTCGTTTCTCATCATTTTGGACCGTGGGCTATAGCCCATATCGTACGGCATACTATAGCGAGCAGTTTTTCATCATTTTTGAAGATTTGAAAAAAATGACGAAATGACAAAAACGATGGGTTATAGCCCATGTTTTTTGAAATTTTGAAAAAAAAAGTTAGCCTCGTTTCTCATCATTTTGGACCGTGGGCTATAGCCCATATCGTACGGCATACTATAGCGCGCCGTTTTTCATCATTTTTGAAGATTTGAAAAAAATGACGAAATGACAAAAACGATGGGTTATAGCCCATGTTTTTTGAAATTTTGAAAAAAAAAGTTAGCCTCGTTTCTCATCATTTTGGACCGTGGGCTATAGCCCATATCGTACGGCATACTATAGCGCGCCGTTTTTCATCATTTTTGAGGATTTGAAAAAAATGACGAAATGACAAAAACGATGGGTTATAGCCCATGTTTTTTGAAATTTTGAAAAAAAAAGTTAGCCTCGTTTCTCATCATTTTGGACCGTGGGCTATAGCCCATATCGTACGGCATACTATAGCGCGCCGTTTTTCATCATTTTTGAGGATTTGAAAAAAATGAAAAAATGACAAAAACGATGGGTTATAGCCCATGTTTTTTGAAATTTTGGAAAAAAAAGTTAGCCTCGTTTCTCATCATTTTGGACCGTGGGCTATAGCCCATATCGTACGGCATACTATAGCGCGCCGTTTTTCATCATTTTTGAGGATTTGAAAAAAATGACGAAATGACAAAAACGATGGGTTATAGCCCATGTTTTTTGAAATTTTGAAAAAAAAAGTTAGCCTCGTTTCTCATCATTTTGGACCGTGGGCTATAAACCCATATCGTACGGCATACTATAGCGAGCAGTTTTTCATCATTTTGGAAGATTTGAAAAAAATGACGAAATGATAAAAACGATGGGTTATAGCCCATGTTTTTTGAAATTTTGAAAAAAAAAGTTAGCCTCGTTTCTCATCATTTTGGACCGTGGGCTATAGCCCATATCGTACGGCATACTATAGCGCGCCGTTTTTCATCATTTTTGAGGATTTGAAAAAAATGAAAAAATGACAAAAACGATGGGTTATAGCCCATGTTTTTTGAAATTTTGAAAAAAAAAGTTAGCCTCGTTTCTCATCATTTTGGACCGTGGGCTATAGCCCATATCGTACGGCATACTATAGCGCGCCGTTTTTCATCATTTTTGAGGATTTGAAAAAAATGAAAAAATGACAAAAACGATGGGTTATAGCCCATGTTTTTTGAAATTTTGAAAAAAAAAGTTAGCCTCGTTTCTCATCATTTTGGACCGTGGGCTATAGCCCATATCGTACGGCATACTATAGCGCGCCGTTTTTCATCATTTTTGAGCATTTGAAAAAAATGAAAAAATGACAAAAACGATGGGTTATAGCCCATGTTTTTTGAAATTTTGAAAAAAAAAGTTAGCCTCGTTTCTCATCATTTTGGACCGTGGGCTATAGCCCATATCGTACGGCATACTATAGCGCGCCGTTTTTCATCATTTTTGAGGATTTGAAAAAAATGACGAAATGACAAAAACGATGGGTTATAGCCCATGTTTTTTGAAATTTTGAAAAAAAAAGTTAGCCTCGTTTCTCATCATTTTGGACCGTGGGCTATAACCCATATCGTACGGCATACTATAGCGAGCAGTTTTTCATCATTTTTGAAGATTTGAAAAAAATGACGAAATGACAAAAACGATGGGTTATAGCCCATGTTTTTTGAAATTTTGAAAAAAAAAGTTAGCCTCGTTTCTCATCATTTTGGACCGTGGGCTATAGCCCATATCGTACGGCATACTATAGCGAGCAGTTTTTCATCATTTTTGAAGATTTGAAAAAAATGACGAAATGACAAAAACGATGGGTTATAGCCCATGTTTTTTGAAATTTTGGAAAAAAAAGTTAGCCTCGTTTCTCATCATTTTGGACCGTGGGCTATAGCCCATATCGTACGGCATACTATAGCGCGCCGTTTTTCATCATTTTTGAGGATTTGAAAAAAATGACGAAATGACAAAAACGATGGGTTATAGCCCATGTTTTTTGAAATTTTGAAAAAAAAAGTTAGCCTCGTTTCTCATCATTTTGGACCGTGGGCTATAGCCCATATCGTACGGCATACTATAGCGCGCCGTTTTTCATCATTTTTGAGGATTTGAAAAAAATGAAAAAATGACAAAAACGATGGGTTATAGCCCATGTTTTTTGAAATTTTGAAAAAAAAAGTTAGCCTCGTTTCTCATCATTTTGGACCGTGGGCTATAGCCCATATCGTACGGCATACTATAGCGCGCCGTTTTTCATCATTTTTGAGGATTTGAAAAAAATGACGAAATGACAAAAACGATGGGTTATAGCCCATGTTTTTTGAAATTTTGAAAAAAAAAGTTAGCCTCGTTTCTCATCATTTTGGACCGTGGGCTATAACCCATATCGTACGGCATACTATAGCGAGCAGTTTTTCATCATTTTTGAAGATTTGAAAAAAATGACGAAATGACAAAAACGATGGGTTATAGCCCATGTTTTTTGAAATTTTGAAAAAAAAAGTTAGCCTCGTTTCTCATCATTTTGGACCGTGGGCTATAGCCCATATCGTACGGCATACTATAGCGCGCCGTTTTTCATCATTTTTGAGGATTTGAAAAAAATGAAAAAATGACAAAAACGATGGGTTATAGCCCATGTTTTTTGAAATTTTGAAAAAAAAAGTTAGCCTCGTTTCTCATCATTTTGGACCGTGGGCTATAGCCCATATCGTACGGCATACTATAGCGAGCAGTTTTTCATCATTTTTGAAGATTTGAAAAAAATGACGAAATGACAAAAACGATGGGTTTATAGCCCATGTTTTTTGAAATTTTGAAAAAAAAAGGTAGCCTCGTTTCTCATCATTTTGGACCGTGGGCTATAGCCCATATCGTACGGCATACTATAGCGAGCAGTTTTTCATCATTTTTGAAGATTTGAAAAAAATGACGAAATGACAAAAACGATGGGTTATAGCCCATGTTTTTTGAAATTTTGAAAAAAAAAGGTAGCCTCGTTTCTCATCATTTTGGACCGTGGGCTATAGCCCATATCGTACGGCATACTATAGCGCGCCGTTTTTCATCATTTTTGAGCATTTGAAAAAAATGAAAAAATGACAAAAACGATGGGTTATAGCCCATGTTTTTTGAAATTTTGAAAAAAAAAGTTAGCCTCGTTTCTCATCATTTTGGACCGTGGGCTATAGCCCATATCGTACGGCATACTATAGCGCGCCGTTTTTCATCATTTTTGAGGATTTGAAAAAAATGACGAAATGACAAAAACGATGGGTTATAGCCTGTAAGGGCCAAATGAGTACAATTATCAAGTGAATTTGTGACCATGGGGTGGCGCTGTTGGCTTTATAAGCGTCTGGTTCTCTGGAACTGGTAGGGAGGATTGACCCGGAAGGGCAATGGTTTTTGACCGCAGGTACGTCATTGTGTTGTTTAAACACTGGAGCGAAATGTTTGTTTTGTCTGAAATGTTTATTTTTCTGTCTCTAATTATGGGTTGTTTTATGAAAACGCAGATGCTGTACTGACTATGGTGAACAGGTGAAGCAAGCAATAAATATCTAAAAGCACGAAGAGCTGCCTGTGTTTATCATTGGAGCGAACAGTACAAGTCTAACATCAGCGCGTCAGCTAGGTCCAACCACGGGATCAACACCTCGAGAGACGGAGGCTCTCATACAGTCAAAAACCTATGCACCAGTTGGACCTTCGTATCGTTTGTAAACTGCGGGAGCTTGGCTGCGTTCGTGACGGGCAGAGGCGACGCGAGAGGACGATCGAGGGGAGCTGCTGTTGTTTCTGTCGGAGTTTGAAGGATTCTACAGTTTGCTGCTACGCCATCGCTATGGAGGAACACGACCGCAGCAGCCGTCCACGGCGGTAATGGGGCTGCGGTGCTGATCCGACGTTTGCAGCTTTAATAGTGTGGCCCACCGCGGACAGGAGGTATGTGTAGCGCTACACTGTATTATGGCCATTTAGTTGTGCGCGCACATTATTAGGAGTAAAGCGTAAATCCATGGTTGCTGAAAATAATTGACATTGACTTTTATCGTTGCTTGTTGACTTTTGCACTGACCTTGTTGTGCGAGCTGCGAACTTTTCTCTCGACTGAATTGACTCTCACACTGACTATTTATTATGAGGAAGGGCAGGGTGGCGTCGTGCGTTGCCGTGGATACGGCTGCGCGCGCCGCCGTTAGTGGTGACGTCACGACAAGTGAGATTGGAAAACGGGTGGTGAAACCAACTGCAAAAGCACTTGCATTAAAATGTGATCAATATCAAAGGGACAGAAAGGCTAAGCTGAATATAGCAGCCAAATTAAGAGATGATATTCAAGATTTCATGGTCAAAAACGAAGTCACAAATGTACAAAATGCTGTCACAGAACTGATGCAAGTGTGTAATGAGGCAAAGTTCATGCATATCAATCTGTTGGGGTTTATGCCACCTGAGGAAAAGGATAAGCATGAAATATGGTTTAAAGCAAAAATGTTATCCAACAATGAGTGCATTTCAGAAGCAGCTATGTGGGTTTCAAACAATGAGGTTGACAATGATGGTGATGATGATGATGGTAATATTATGCACGATGAAAATGGTACAAATGAAATTTATGGTATAACAAATGAAGGTGGTTGTCATTTGATTGATGATGGTATTGGTCCTAATGATAGTGTGTCCAATATTGGCAGTAGACAATCAAAACGGAGTGCTAAAAGTGGATGTTCGTGTTCTAGTACAGCCTCTGCAAAGCTAATTGCAGCAGCTGATAGAGCTGCACTCGTTACCCGCGCTGCTGCACTTAAGGAGCAACATGCCTTGGAGGAGGAGGAAAACGAGTTGTTGAGCACTATGGGGCAAATAAAAGAGCATCAACAAAAGCTGAGAAGGAAAAGAGAGCAGCTGGCTGTGGACGCAGAATTAGCTGCAAACCAGGCAAAGTTGACTGTTTTGAACTCGGGAAGTAAAGGTTCCTCTCAGGCACCCTCAAATGGTTCAAATGCAATGAATTCCTATTTGGAGAGAGAAATAAGGAAAAGGGAAAAGGTCAATGTATTGAATCCACAAGCAAAACAATTTCAACCTGGAACATCAATGCCACCAAATAAACCAACACAATTGTCAATGCCACCAATTAAACAATCGGGCGTAAGGCCAAAGGAATGTGGCCAATGGAACACTGCTGCTGCTAACCATATACCTCATCACAACCACAAGGAACAACAGTTAAGCAAAATGGTAACACCACAGCATGTGAAAGGTCAATCGGCAAATCAAATCAATCATGTTCAAACCAATCAACCTGCAACCCTACTAACCATTATGGAGAAACAAAATGAAATAACCGCTGCCTTGGTACAACAGCAACAGTCAAGATCTCTACCACCAAGAGAGATTCCAACATTTCAAGGTGACCCTCTCCAATACAGGGCATTCATTAGAGCTTTCGAGCAAGGAGTGGAAGAAAAGGTGACAGAGGCAGATGCTTTATACTACTTGGAGCAATTCACAAGAGGACAACCACAGGAGTTGGTGCGTAGCTGCCAACACATGGCTCCTGAGCATGGCTACACTGTGGCAAAGGCTCTTCTAATTGAACATTTTGGAAACCAGTACAAAATAGCAAATGCCTATATGCAAAAGGCCTTGGAGTGGCCAACAATTAAATCTGAGGATGCTAATGCACTCCAGGCCTACTCTTTATTCCTGCGTGGCTGCTGTAATGTTATGGAGGAGCTTCAGCACATGCAGGAAATGGACATGCCCGTCCATATGCGAGCCATGATAGCAAAGCTGCCATTCAAGATGAGGGAGCAATGGAGGACAGTGGCTCATGACATCATGGGGAACACCCATGAAAGAGCCCACTTTTGGGACCTTGTTGCGTTTATGGAGCGGTGCGTCAGTATTCTTTCTGACCCCCTGTTTGGTAACATTCAGGATCCCATATCTGGTGTGGTTGGCACAAAGGCTCCCATGTTTACATCTTATTCATCAAACAGAGGGAAGGGAAATATTGTTGCCGCTACAATAACGTCTACAGATTGGCCTGACGGAGGTGAGGAGCTGACATCAGTAACATCAAACTATGCGAATGTCAAGGAAATAGTATGCCTCTGCTCTACTCGTGGCCACTCACTGGAAGAGTGCCAACAGTTTAAGGAAAAGACGCACATGGAGAAAATAGAGGTGCTGCGAGAAAAGGGAGTTTGCTTTGCATGCCTATGTGTTGGGCATATAAGTCGTTTTTGTGGAAAACGCTTGACCTGCAAAGTGTGTGGACAAACTCACCCCACTGTGCTTCACATCAAAAGACAATCACCTCCAGCACTGTTAAAGGAGCCATCTGATGATCAACTGACTTCACAGGAAACATGTGGACATACAGGGGCCGGTAAGGACCGGTGTGTACAGGAACGCACAGCAGCATTGAGGAGGCCATACTTGGACGCTGGATAACTAGGCAGGGTGCTGGAGGTCTTTCCAGACAAACGGGTCTGGTCTGGTGTGTCCATTGAAAATAAAGGCATCACCATATACAAGCCAGTGACGAAGTGGCGCTTGGTTCATGAAACAATGCATTCGATTTTATGACATGCTTTGGCCCTTGTTTTGTTTTTGTTTGTTTTGAATTGTTATGCCCACCATAACAATTAGGGGCCGGTGTGTAAGGGCCAAATGAGTACAATTATCAAGTGAATTTGTGACCATGGGGTGGCGCTGTTGGCTTTATAAGCGTCTGGTTCTCTGGAACTGGTAGGGAGGATTGACCCGGAAGGGCAATGGTTTTTGACCGCAGGTACGTCATTGTGTTGTTTAAACACTGGAGCGAAATGTTTGTTTTGTCTGAAATGTTTATTTTTCTGTCTCTAATTATGGGTTGTTTTATGAAAACGCAGATGCTGTACTGACTATGGTGAACAGGTGAAGCAAGCAATAAATATCTAAAAGCACGAAGAGCTGCCTGTGTTTATCATTGGAGCGAACAGTACAAGTCTAACATCAGCGCGTCAGCTAGGTCCAACCACGGGATCAACACCTCGAGAGACGGAGGCTCTCATATAGCCCATGTTTTTTGAAATTTTGAAAAAAAAAGTTAGCCTCGTTTCTCATCATTTTGGACCGTGGGCTATAACCCATATCGTACGGCATACTATAGCGAGCAGTTTTTCATCATTTTTGAAGATTTGAAAAAAATGACGAAATGACAAAAACGATGGGTTATAGCCCATGTTTTTTGAAATTTTGAAAAAAAAAGTTAGCCTCGTTTCTCATCATTTTGGACCGTGGGCTATAGCCCATATCGTACGGCATACTATAGCGCGCCGTTTTTCATCATTTTTGAGGATTTGAAAAAAATGAAAAAATGACAAAAACGATGGGTTATAGCCCATGTTTTTTGAAATTTTGAAAAAAAAAGTTAGCCTCGTTTCTCATCATTTTGGACCGTTGGCTATAGCCCATATCGTACGGAATACTATAGCGAGCAGTTTTTCATCATTTTTGAAGATTTGAAAAAAATGACGAAATGACAAAAACGATGGGTTATAGCCCATGTTTTTTGAAATTTTGAAAAAAAAAGGTAGCCTCGTTTCTCATCATTTTGGACCATGGGCTATAGCCCATATCGTACGGCATACTATAGCGCGCCGTTTTTCATCATTTTTGAGCATTTGAAAAAAATGAAAAAATTACAAAAACGATGGGTTATAGCCCATGTTTTTTGAAATTTTGAAAAAAAAAAGTTAGCCTCGTTTCTCATCATTTTGGACCGTGGGCTATAGCCCATATCGTACGGCATACTATAGCGAGCAGTTTTTCATCATTTTTGAAGATTTGAAAAAAATGACGAAATGACAAAAACGATGGGTTATAGCCCATGTTTTTTGAAATTTTGAAAAAAAAAGGTAACCTCGTTTCTCATCATTTTGGACCGTGGGCTATAGCCCATATCGTACGGCATACTATAGCGCGCCGTTTTTCATCATTTTTGAGCATTTGAAAAAAATGAAAAAATGACAAAAACGATGGGTTATAGCCCATGTTTTTTGAAATTTTGAAAAAAAACGTTAGCCTCGTTTCTCATCATTTTGGACCGTGGGCTATAGCCCATATCGTACGGCATACTATAGCGCGCCGTTTTTCATCATTTTTGAGGATTTGAAAAAAATGACGAAATGACAAAAACGATGGGTTATAGCCCATGTTTTTTGAAATTTTGAAAAAAAAAGTTAGCCTTGTTTCTCATCATTTTGGACCGTGGGCTATAACCCATATCGTACGGCATACTATAGCGAGCAGTTTTTCATCATTTTTGAAGATTTGAAAAAAATGACGAAATGACAAAAACGATGGGTTATAGCCCATGTTTTTTGAAATTTTGAAAAAAAAAGTTAGCCTCGTTTCTCATCATTTTGGACCGTGGGCTATAGCCCATATCGTACGGCATACTATAGCGAGCAGTTTTTCATCATTTTTGAAGATTTGAAAAAAATGACGAAATGACAAAAACGATGGGTTATAGCCCATGTTTTTTGAAATTTTGAAAAAAAAAGTTAGCCTCGTTTCTCATCATTTTGGACCGTGGGCTATAGCCCATATCGTACGGCATACTATAGCGCGCCGTTTTTCATCATTTTTGAGGATTTGAAAAAAATGACGAAATGACAAAAACGATGGGTTATAGCCCATGTTTTTTGAAATTTTGAAAAAAAAAGTTAGCCTCGTTTCTCATCATTTTGGACCGTGGGCTATAACCCATATCGTACGGCATACTATAGCGAGCAGTTTTTCATCATTTTTGAAGATTTGAAAAAAATGACGAAATGACTAAAACGATGGGTTATAGCCCATGTTTTTTGAAATTTTGGAAAAAAAAGTTAGCCTCGTTTCTCATCATTTTGGACCGTGGGCTATAGCCCATATCGTACGGCATACTATAGCGCGCCGTTTTTCATCATTTTTGAGGATTTGAAAAAAATGAAAAAATGACAAAAACGATGGGTTATAGCCCATGTTTTTTGAAATTTTGAAAAAAAAAGTTAGCCTCGTTTCTCATCATTTTGGACCGTGGGCTATAGCCCATATCGTACGGCATACTATAGCGAGCAGTTTTTCATCATTTTTGAAGATTTGAAAAAAATGACGAAATGACAAAAACGATGGGTTATAGCCCATGTTTTTTGAAATTTTGAAAAAAAAAGGTAGCCTCGTTTCTCATCATTTTGGACCATGGGCTATAGCCCATATCGTACGGCATACTATAGCGCGCCGTTTTTCATCATTTTTGAGCATTTGAAAAAAATGAAAAAATTACAAAAACGATGGGTTATAGCCCATGTTTTTTGAAATTTTGAAAAAAAAAAGTTAGCCTCGTTTCTCATCATTTTGGACCGTGGGCTATAGCCCATATCGTACGGCATACTATAGCGAGCAGTTTTTCATCATTTTTGAAGATTTGAAAAAAATGACGAAATGACAAAAACGATGGGTTATAGCCCATGTTTTTTGAAATTTTGAAAAAAAAAGGTAACCTCGTTTCTCATCATTTTGGACCGTGGGCTATAGCCCATATCGTACGGCATACTATAGCGCGCCGTTTTTCATCATTTTTGAGCATTTGAAAAAAATGAAAAAATGACAAAAACGATGGGTTATAGCCCATGTTTTTTGAAATTTTGAAAAAAAAAGTTAGCCTCGTTTCTCATCATTTTGGACCGTGGGCTATAGCCCATATCGTACGGCATACTATAGCGCGCCGTTTTTCATCATTTTTGAGGATTTGAAAAAAATGACGAAATGACAAAAACGATGGGTTATAGCCCATGTTTTTTGAAATTTTGAAAAAAAAAGTTAGCCTTGTTTCTCATCATTTTGGACCGTGGGCTATAACCCATATCGTACGGCATACTATAGCGAGCAGTTTTTCATCATTTTTGAAGATTTGAAAAAAATGACGAAATGACAAAAACGATGGGTTATAGCCCATGTTTTTTGAAATTTTGAAAAAAAAAGTTAGCCTCGTTTCTCATCATTTTGGACCGTGGGCTATAGCCCATATCGTACGGCATACTATAGCGAGCAGTTTTTCATCATTTTTGAAGATTTGAAAAAAATGACGAAATGACAAAAACGATGGGTTATAGCCCATGTTTTTTGAAATTTTGAAAAAGAAAGTTAGCCTCGTTTCTCATCATTTTGGACCGTGGGCTATAGCCCATATCGTACGGCATACTATAGCGCGCCGTTTTTCATCATTTTTGAGGATTTGAAAAAAATGACGAAATGACAAAAACGATGGGTTATAGCCCATGTTTTTTGAAATTTTGAAAAAAAAAGTTAGCCTCGTTTCTCATCATTTTGGACCGTGGGCTATAGCCCATATCGTACGGCATACTATAGCGCGCCGTTTTTCATCATTTTTGAGGATTTGAAAAAAATGACGAAATGACAAAAACGATGGGTTATAGCCCATGTTTTTTGAAATTTTGAAAAAAAAAGTTAGCCTCGTTTCTCATCATTTTGGACCGTGGGCTATAGCCCATATCGTACGGCATACTATAGCGCGCCGTTTTTCATCATTTTTGAGGATTTGAAAAAAATGAAAAAATGACAAAAACGATGGGTTATAGCCCATGTTTTTTGAAATTTTGAAAAAAAAAGTTAGCCTCGTTTCTCATCATTTTGGACCGTTGGCTATAGCCCATATCGTACGGAATACTATAGCGAGCAGTTTTTCATCATTTTTGAAGATTTGAAAAAAATGACGAAATGACAAAAACGATGGGTTATAGCCCATGTTTTTTGAAATTTTGAAAAAAAAAGGTAGCCTCGTTTCTCATCATTTTGGACCATGGGCTATAGCCCATATCGTACGGCATACTATAGCGCGCCGTTTTTCATCATTTTTGAGCATTTGAAAAAAATGAAAAAATTACAAAAACGATGGGTTATAGCCCATGTTTTTTGAAATTTTGAAAAAAAAAAGTTAGCCTCGTTTCTCATCATTTTGGACCGTGGGCTATAGCCCATATCGTACGGCATACTATAGCGAGCAGTTTTTCATCATTTTTGAAGATTTGAAAAAAATGACGAAATGACAAAAACGATGGGTTATAGCCCATGTTTTTTGAAATTTTGAAAAAAAAAGGTAACCTCGTTTCTCATCATTTTGGACCGTGGGCTATAGCCCATATCGTACGGCATACTATAGCGCGCCGTTTTTCATCATTTTTGAGCATTTGAAAAAAATGAAAAAATGACAAAAACGATGGGTTATAGCCCATGTTTTTTGAAATTTTGAAAAAAAACGTTAGCCTCGTTTCTCATCATTTTGGACCGTGGGCTATAGCCCATATCGTACGGCATACTATAGCGCGCCGTTTTTCATCATTTTTGAGGATTTGAAAAAAATGACGAAATGACAAAAACGATGGGTTATAGCCCATGTTTTTTGAAATTTTGAAAAAAAAGTTAGCCTTGTTTCTCATCATTTTGGACCGTGGGCTATAACCCATATCGTACGGCATACTATAGCGAGCAGTTTTTCATCATTTTTGAAGATTTGAAAAAAATGACGAAATGACAAAAACGATGGGTTATAGCCCATGTTTTTTGAAATTTTGAAAAAAAAAGTTAGCCTCGTTTCTCATCATTTTGGACCGTGGGCTATAGCCCATATCGTACGGCATACTATAGCGAGCAGTTTTTCATCATTTTTGAAGATTTGAAAAAAATGACGAAATGACAAAAACGATGGGTTATAGCCCATGTTTTTTGAAATTTTGAAAAAAAAAGTTAGCCTCGTTTCTCATCATTTTGGACCGTGGGCTATAGCCCATATCGTACGGCATACTATAGCGCGCCGTTTTTCATCATTTTTGAGGATTTGAAAAAAATGACGAAATGACAAAAACGATGGGTTATAGCCCATGTTTTTTGAAATTTTGAAAAAAAAAGTTAGCCTCGTTTCTCATCATTTTGGACCGTGGGCTATAACCCATATCGTACGGCATACTATAGCGAGCAGTTTTTCATCATTTTTGAAGATTTGAAAAAAATGACGAAATGACTAAAACGATGGGTTATAGCCCATGTTTTTTGAAATTTTGAAAAAAAAAGTTAGCCTCGTTTCTCATCATTTTGGACCGTGGGCTATAGCCCATATCGTACGGCATACTATAGCGCGCCGTTTTTCATCATTTTTGAGGATTTGAAAAAAATGAAAAAATGACAAAAACGATGGGTTATAGCCCATGTTTTTTGAAATTTTGAAAAAAAAAGTTAGCCTCGTTTCTCATCATTTTGGACCGTGGGCTATAGCCCATATCGTACGGCATACTATAGCGAGCAGTTTTTCATCATTTTTGAAGATTTGAAAAAAATGACGAAATGACAAAAACGATGGGTTATAGCCCATGTTTTTTGAAATTTTGAAAAAAAAAGGTAGCCTCGTTTCTCATCATTTTGGACCATGGGCTATAGCCCATATCGTACGGCATACTATAGCGCGCCGTTTTTCATCATTTTTGAGCATTTGAAAAAAATGAAAAAATTACAAAAACGATGGGTTATAGCCCATGTTTTTTGAAATTTTGAAAAAAAAAAGTTAGCCTCGTTTCTCATCATTTTGGACCGTGGGCTATAGCCCATATCGTACGGCATACTATAGCGAGCAGTTTTTCATCATTTTTGAAGATTTGAAAAAAATGACGAAATGACAAAAACGATGGGTTATAGCCCATGTTTTTTGAAATTTTGAAAAAAAAAGGTAACCTCGTTTCTCATCATTTTGGACCGTGGGCTATAGCCCATATCGTACGGCATACTATAGCGCGCCGTTTTTCATCATTTTTGAGCATTTGAAAAAAATGAAAAAATGACAAAAACGATGGGTTATAGCCCATGTTTTTTGAAATTTTGAAAAAAAAAGTTAGCCTCGTTTCTCATCATTTTGGACCGTGGGCTATAGCCCATATCGTACGGCATACTATAGCGCGCCGTTTTTCATCATTTTTGAGGATTTGAAAAAAATGACGAAATGACAAAAACGATGGGTTATAGCCCATGTTTTTTGAAATTTTGAAAAAAAAAGTTAGCCTTGTTTCTCATCATTTTGGACCGTGGGCTATAACCCATATCGTACGGCATACTATAGCGAGCAGTTTTTCATCATTTTTGAAGATTTGAAAAAAATGACGAAATGACAAAAACGATGGGTTATAGCCCATGTTTTTTGAAATTTTGAAAAAAAAAGTTAGCCTCGTTTCTCATCATTTTGGACCGTGGGCTATAGCCCATATCGTACGGCATACTATAGCGAGCAGTTTTTCATCATTTTTGAAGATTTGAAAAAAATGACGAAATGACAAAAACGATGGGTTATAGCCCATGTTTTTTGAAATTTTGAAAAAGAAAGTTAGCCTCGTTTCTCATCATTTTGGACCGTGGGCTATAGCCCATATCGTACGGCATACTATAGCGCGCCGTTTTTCATCATTTTTGAGGATTTGAAAAAAATGACGAAATGACAAAAACGATGGGTTATAGCCCATGTTTTTTGAAATTTTGAAAAAAAAAGTTAGCCTCGTTTCTCATCATTTTGGACCGTGGGCTATAGCCCATATCGTACGGCATACTATAGCGCGCCGTTTTTCATCATTTTTGAGGATTTGAAAAAAATGAAAAAATGACAAAAACGATGGGTTATAGCCCATGTTTTTTGAAATTTTGAAAAAAAAAGTTAGCCTCGTTTCTCATCATTTTGGACCGTGGGCTATAGCCCATATCGTACGGCATACTATAGCGCGCCGTTTTTCATCATTTTTGAGCATTTGAAAAAAATGAAAAAATGACAAAAACGATGGGTTATAGCCCATGTTTTTTGAAATTTTGAAAAAAAAAGGTAGCCTCGTTTCTCATCATTTTGGACCGTGGGCTATAGCCCATATCGTACGGCATACTATAGCGCGCCGTTTTTCATCATTTTTGAGCATTTGAAAAAAATGAAAAAATGACAAAAACGATGGGTTATAGCCCATGTTTTTTGAAATTTTGAAAAAAAAAGTTAGCCTCGTTTCTCATCATTTTGGACCGTGGGCTATAGCCCATATCGTACGGCATACTATAGCGCGCCGTTTTTCATCATTTTTGAGCATTTGAAAAAAATGAAAAAATGACAAAAACGATGGGTTATAGCCCATGTTTTTTGAAATTTTGAAAAAAAAAGGTAGCCTCGTTTCTCATCATTTTGGACCGTGGGCTATAGCCCATATCGTACGGCATACTATAGCGCGCCGTTTTTCATCATTTTTGAGCATTTGAAAAAAATGAAAAAATGACAAAAACGATGGGTTATAGCCCATGTTTTTTGAAATTTTGAAAAAAAAAGTTAGCCTCGTTTCTCATCATTTTGGACCGTGGGCTATAGCCCATATCGTACGGCATACTATAGCGCGCCGTTTTTCATCATTTTTGAGGATTTGAAAAAAATGACGAAATGACAAAAACGATGGGTTATAGCCCATGTTTTTTGAAATTTTGAAAAAAAAAGTTAGCCTCGTTTCTCATCATTTTGGACCGTGGGCTATAACCCATATCGTACGGCATACTATAGCGAGCAGTTTTTCATCATTTTTGAAGATTTGAAAAAAATGACGAAATGACAAAAACGATGGGTTATAGCCCATGTTTTTTGAAATTTTGAAAAAAAAAGTTAGCCTCGTTTCTCATCATTTTGGACCGTGGGCTATAGCCCATATCGTACGGCATACTATAGCGAGCAGTTTTTCATCATTTTTGAAGATTTGAAAAAAATGACGAAATGACAAAAACGATGGGTTATAGCCCATGTTTTTTGAAATTTTGAAAAAAAAAGTTAGCCTCGTTTCTCATCATTTTGGACCGTGGGCTATAGCCCATATCGTACGGCATACTATAGCGCGCCGTTTTTCATCATTTTTGAGGATTTGAAAAAAATGACGAAATGACAAAAACGATGGGTTATAGCCCATGTTTTTTGAAATTTTGAAAAAAAAAGTTAGCCTCGTTTCTCATCATTTTGGACCGTGGGCTATAGCCCATATCGTACGGCATACTATAGCGCGCCGTTTTTCATCATTTTTGAGGATTTGAAAAAAATGAAAAAATGACAAAAACGATGGGTTATAGCCCATGTTTTTTGAAATTTTGAAAAAAAAAGTTAGCCTCGTTTCTCATCATTTTGGACCGTGGGCTATAGCCCATATCGTACGGCATACTATAGCGCGCCGTTTTTCATCATTTTTGAGGATTTGAAAAAAATGACGAAATGACAAAAACGATGGGTTATAGCCCATGTTTTTTGAAATTTTGAAAAAAAAAGTTAGCCTCGTTTCTCATCATTTTGGACCGTGGGCTATAACCCATATCGTACGGCATACTATAGCGAGCAGTTTTTCATCATTTTTGAAGATTTGAAAAAAATGACGAAATGACAAAAACGATGGGTTATAGCCCATGTTTTTTGAAATTTTGAAAAAAAAAGTTAGCCTCGTTTCTCATCATTTTGGACCGTGGGCTATAGCCCATATCGTACGGCATACTATAGCGCGCCGTTTTTCATCATTTTTGAGGATTTGAAAAAAATGAAAAAATGACAAAAACGATGGGTTATAGCCCATGTTTTTTGAAATTTTGAAAAAAAAAGTTAGCCTCGTTTCTCATCATTTTGGACCGTGGGCTATAGCCCATATCGTACGGCATACTATAGCGAGCAGTTTTTCATCATTTTTGAAGATTTGAAAAAAATGACGAAATGACAAAAACGATGGGTTATAGCCCATGTTTTTTGAAATTTTGAAAAAAAAAGGTAGCCTCGTTTCTCATCATTTTGGACCGTGGGCTATAGCCCATATCGTACGGCATACTATAGCGAGCAGTTTTTCATCATTTTTGAAGATTTGAAAAAAATGACGAAATGACAAAAACGATGGGTTATAGCCCATGTTTTTTGAAATTTTGAAAAAAAAAGGTAGCCTCGTTTCTCATCATTTTGGACCGTGGGCTATAGCCCATATCGTACGGCATACTATAGCGCGCCGTTTTTCATCATTTTTGAGCATTTGAAAAAAATGAAAAAATGACAAAAACGATGGGTTATAGCCCATGTTTTTTGAAATTTTGAAAAAAAAAGTTAGCCTCGTTTCTCATCATTTTGGACCGTGGGCTATAGCCCATATCGTACGGCATACTATAGCGCGCCGTTTTTCATCATTTTTGAGGATTTGAAAAAAATGACGAAATGACAAAAACGATGGGTTATAGCCCATGTTTTTTGAAATTTTGAAAAAAAAAGTTAGCCTCGTTTCTCATCATTTTGGACCGTGGGCTATAACCCATATCGTACGGCATACTATAGCGAGCAGTTTTTCATCATTTTTGAAGATTTGAAAAAAATGACGAAATGACAAAAACGATGGGTTATAGCCCATGTTTTTTGAAATTTTGAAAAAAAAAGTTAGCCTCGTTTCTCATCATTTTGGACCGTGGGCTATAGCCCATATCGTACGGCATACTATAGCGCGCCGTTTTTCATCATTTTTGAGGATTTGAAAAAAATGAAAAAATGACAAAAACGATGGGTTATAGCCCATGTTTTTTGAAATTTTGAAAAAAAAAGTTAGCCTCGTTTCTCATCATTTTGGACCGTGGGCTATAGCCCATATCGTACGGCATACTATAGCGAGCAGTTTTTCATCATTTTTGAAGATTTGAAAAAAATGACGAAATGACAAAAACGATGGGTTATAGCCCATGTTTTTTGAAATTTTGAAAAAAAAAGGTAGCCTCGTTTCTCATAATTTTGGACCATGGGCTATAGCCCATATCGTACGGCATACTATAGCGCGCCGTTTTTCATCATTTTTGAGCATTTGAAAAAAATGAAAAAATGACAAAAACGATGGGTTATAGCCCATGTTTTTTGAAATTTTGGAAAAAAAAAAGTTAGCCTCGTTTCTCATCATTTTGGACCTTGGGCTATAGCCCATATCGTACGGCATACTATAGCGAGCAGTTTTTCATCATTTTTGAAGATTTGAAAAAAATGACGAAATGACAAAAACGATGGGTTATAGCCCATGTTTTTTGAAATTTTGAAAAAAAAAGTTAGCCTCGTTTCTCATCTGTCTGCCTGTCTATGAGTAGCTGTCTGCCTTCCTGCCTGTCCAATTGTCCATGAGTAGCTGTCTGTCTGTCTATGAGTAGCTGTCTGCCTGCCTGCCCAATTGTCTATGAGTAGCTGTCTGTCCAATTGTCCATGAGTAGCTGTCTGTCTGTCTATGAGTAGCTGTCTGCCTTCCTGCCTGTCCAATTGTCCATGAGTAGCTGTCTGCCTGCCTGTCCAATTCTCCATGAGTAGCTGTCTGTCTGCCTGTCTATGAGTAGCTGTCTGACTGCCTGCCTGTCCAATTCTCCATGAGTAGCTGTCTGTCTGTCTGCCTGTCTATGAGTAGCTGTCTGCCTGCCTGCCAGCCAGCAAGTTGGTTAACAGAAAATAAATTGTTATGGCTGAGTAAAATAAAATACAATAAACACAATTTGCCTGAAAATAGATTACCCAGCTATGACCTTTTTCATGAAAAAAAATGAGTAGTGATATGGCTGACTGAGTAAAATAAAACAATCTACCTGAAAATAGATAGCTATAAGTGAAGAGCAATTTCCGCAATTTCCGCAATTACAATTTCCGCAATTTCCATTTCCGCAATTTCCATTTCCGCAATTTCCTCAATTTCTATTTCCGCAATTTCCGCAATTTCCATTTCCACCATTTCCGCAATTACCATTTCCGCAATTCCCGCAATTTCCATTTCCGCATTTCCCGCATTTTCCATTTCCACCATTTCCGCAATTTCCGCAATTACAATTTCCGCAATTTCCGCAATTTCCATTTCCATTTCCAACTATTAATGGCAGCTGGGTTTCATCATTCAAATAAAATAGAATTCTGTCCGTTTAGCTATAAAATTATGTCAGGGAATAGGGATACACAGTATATGTCTTTCATTTGCATTGCATCTCCCCCCCCCCCCCCCCCCCCAAGCTTTTATTTTCGTTCGAGTAATAGTACAACTCTAATAGTATTACTTATAATAATGTAATTAAAGATAACTTCATTCAGATTTATTTATTTTTATTTCATTTTCCAGATCTTTTTTTCTTCTTTTTTTTAGATTTTCATTGGTGGGCCAGTCATAATGGTCCCGCGGGCCTGATGTGGCCCGCGGGCCCGAGTTGAGTATCACTGCCGTACCATATGGGCTATAGCCCATGGTCCAAAATGATGAGAAACGAGGATAACTTTTTTTTTCAAAATTTCAAAAAACATGGGCTATAATCGTTTTTTTCATTTTGTCATTTTTGTCAAATCGTCAAAAATGATGAAAAACGGCGTGCTATAGTATGCCGTACCATATGGGCTATAGCCCATGGTCCAAAATCAAAAATCAAAAAACATGGGCTATAACCCATCGTTTTTTCCGCAATTTTTCCGCAACACTCCGCAATAAAAAAAAATAAAATGATTGGCTATAACCCATCGTTTCTTTTTTCAATTTTGTTTTTTCTCCGCAACACTCCGCAATTTGCTAATGTTTCTCATCCTCCGCAACACTCCGCAATTTTCTAATGTTTCTCATCCTCCGCAACACTCTTTTTTCCTCGATTTTCACCTTTTTTAAATCCTCAACAATGATGAAGACTATAGCGATGACCTCTGAGACCATGGACCAATGAACCATTTAAATACGCCGATGACACACAACTGTTTCTATCCTTCCCCCCCTCTGCCACTCAGGTGGAAGAGCGCATCACCGCATGCCTGGCTGACATCTCACAGTGGATGTCCTCCAACCACCTCAAACTGAACCCAGACAAGACTGAGCTTCTCTTCTTCCCAGCTAAGTCCTGCCCTATGCGGGAGCTAACTATCTCCATAGACAACGCCCTGGTAACGTCTGTCCCAACAGCCAGGAATCTTGGTGTTGTCCTGGACAGTCAGCTCTCGTTCAAAACTCACATCACAGCTGTCACTCGATCCTGTAGGTTCACACTCTATAACATACGACGAATTAGACCGTTCCTCACCCAGGAATCAGCCCAGCTCCTAATCCAGACAACAGTCTTGTCAAAACTTGACTATTGTAACTCCCTCCTTACTGGCCTACCAGCATGTGCACTTAAGCCTCTCCAGCTGATCCAAATGCTGCAGCTCGCTTGGTCTTCAACCAGCCAAAATTCTCACATGTCTCCCCCCTGCTCCGCTCCCTCCACTGGCTCCCGGTCGCTGCCCGCACAGAATACAAAACCCTGATGCTGGCATTCAAAGCAACCAAAGGTATGGCTCCCCCATATCTTGCAAGTATGATCGAACCCTACAAACCCTCCCGCTCACTCAGATCAGCCAACGCAGGGAAGCTGGAAGTACCCTCACTAAAAACGCCGGGACAACGCTCCACACGTCCCAAACTCTTCTCCCTTCTGGCTCCAAAACTGTGGAATGCACTTCCCATTGCAGTCAGAACTGCAGCATCACTCCCAATCTTCCGCCGCAGTCTGAAAACCCACCTTTTCAGACTCCATCATGGCCCATAGCACTTACCCCACCCCCTTAGATAGCAATTCTAGTAGTCATAGCACGTCATAGTACATATGTGTAGCATAGTAGTATAGATGTATAGCTTATATGTATAGTTTCATTATAGATATTCCACTGTTACTTTCTTAGCTACGCATGTTTCATGATAAATGTCTTTATGTGATGTATTCCCATGCTTTTTGTCTTGCTTAATGTAAGTCGCTCTGGATTAAGAGCGTCTGCTAAATGCCTAAATTGTAAATTGTAAATTGTAAATACAACAAATTGAGCAGGGCACTGCAAGGAGTTGCACCCCGTTCCGGTAAACCAGAAGTACGACACCAGTGCCTTAGTTTTTGTGTTGTCATTTACAGGTCCTTTGGTTAAAATGTAAATTTTACATTTCAACAGTAAAGTAATATATAAAGAAGAGAAACACAAAAGTACAAAAATGTTGTGTCATTTTTTTTTTCATTTTGTCATTTTTGTCAAATCGTCAAAAATGATGAAAAACGGCGTGCTATAGTATGCCGTACCATATGGGCTATAGCCCATGGTCCAAAATGATGAGAAACGAGGATAACTTTTTTTTTCAAAATTAAAAAAAAACATTTTTTTAAGTATACTGTACATGCAGGGTTAGAAGGTGAAGCTCCTCCAGACTTAACAATGGCTATTATTTGAAGCAGGAAGGAGAGAGATGAACCGATCAGACCGTCTTCACAGGTGACGTATAAATAGATAAGCAAATGTGGTGTATTTCTCCCGTTCTGAAGAACAAATTTACGGCGTACAGCATGCAGGAAACACCAAGGCAGGTCCAGATGAAATGAGTTTAAAGTAGACTTCTTTATTCGTAGCAAAAGACACGTTCCACGGTCGAGACAAACACGGAACAAAGGAATCACACAGACCTTTGGGAATCTCCTGGATGATAACACACAGCTTTTCAAATGTTTGTATATATGTAACTGTCAAAATGATGTGTTATGCGTGAAGAAGGTCCGGAGGTTGCATTATTAAAAGAAAATACTCATGTACCGTACCGAGCAGATACACTGTGTCAGGTGTATTTTCATTCCTTTCTCGCATTGATGTCCACTGGCCTATATACGCACCTGTGCATACGCCTGAGTTCTAGGTGTGCGAAAGCTCTTTCCTAGTTTCGCCGATCTAAGAAAATAATGAAAATCATGAAATGTTATTTATTTTATATATTTATTTGTTTGTTCATAGATGTGGAAGTTTTTCACCTCCATAGGAATAGGGTGAGGTTTTGGCACCGCTTCCTGAGGTTCTGTTTAGGTATAAGGTTAGGTCGAACCGTTTAGGCATAGTTTACTGAGGTTACGTTTAGGAATACCATGCTGGCAGAGCCGTTACGCTGGCTGTACGCCCGAGGCGACTGTGTTTTGAGGCAAGCATTCTGGTATCCATAAACTTATGAGGAT
>NC_137864.1:16740649-16820649 GCF_963924005.1 Protomyctophum bolini
AAATGTCTTAGATTCTTTATAGATTTCTTCACGGAATTACTGAAATCATTGCATTTTGTTTTTAAATAATGAAAACATTATTGAACAATTAAAAACCAAAATGAAGAAATAAATAAAGGACCCATAAATGTGTCCGCAACCCACAAATAGGTCCCGAACCAGTGTTTGGGAACCAGTAATCTATAAATCAGGTTTGAATCAGATTTCAAACCACGTGAGTAATGTAGTGATCTGCACTGACCTTCCTGAATAACAGAGATGCTGGAAAAAGAACCCTGGCCTGGAGGAATCGAACCCGTCTCCAACCAGCAGATGCCTCTCCATTGGGTCATCCATTTTGTTTTCGATTTAAACCCATTTGCAGTGAAGACTATATGGCCCCAATGCATTTTTAATGGGAAATGAATATGACCAACAACGATGGCAGTAATTCTGTATGGAACAACATATAAGCTGTGCATCAATCTTTCCAGTTCCCGTCTTCAACATTGTACTGTAATTATGTAACACCCGGGAATGCTCTCCCACGTGGAAAGCCAACATCTGAATTAACCACCTATGGCTCGGGGAAGATAGACGTTAGGCCATCAGGCTGAGGCTGTGAGCCACTCTGGTACACTCACCCCCCTTTTGACCTCCTCCCACGGGGAAACCCGATCCTAACGCCTGGGAATCGAACCTGGGTCTTCCAAGTGGAAAAGCAACATCTTAACCACTAAGACAAAGGTACATTTTGCCTATGGCTCAGGGGAGAGACTTTTGAGGCCATCAGGCTGATGCGGTGAGCCACTCCGCTACACTTATGTTGCTCTTAATTCCTTTGACCTTCCAGCATCTTCTAGTCACCTCACCTTTTCAAGAATTCAATAGAGGGTACATCCATCCATCCATCCATCCATCCATCTTCATCCGCTTATCCGTAGTCTGGCTCCAGACTTCCCTCTACAGAGCAACATTAGTAATCCTTCTAGTAACGTCCTCTGAGGCGTTCCAAGGCCAGTGAGTCTCATGTGATTCCTCCAACTGCGCCTTGGTCTGCCCCGGTGTCTACTCCCAGTGGGACATGCCTCGAGGACATCCCTATAGGGATACACCGAGAGGCATAGAGTGGTTCGTTTTGAACCCGTGTTTTATGCTTCCAGCTGATCTTTCAAACTTTGAATATTGTGTGGCAGCTCACTTCCACCCAGGCTGAGTTGTATGAAGTTGCATGTATTGTTCATGTGCTTTGGGTATAGTCAAGGTGCAGGGCAGACCGAAAAGAAGACAGACAGCCTGGGGCAGGTTGGCCACCTCCACCACCACACACATCATCCAAGATGATCCCGACTGTGGATGGGTTGCGCTGAGGACTTAATGGATTGATGCAGAGGATTCCCACATGGTGTCTCATTGTACATGCAGGGAAGTCTCACTTACGTCCTAACAGAAAGAAACAAATGAACAAGGACAGGACATAATCATACTGTTAGATAATGCTGTGTTATGGAAAGAATTGCACAATATAAACTGCACATAACGTAACCATTAAAAGGACTCAATACTGATTTCAAATGTACTTTTTCTGAAATTCCGTATTTGGATATTTAGATTCTGTATATTACAAGCACCATACTTTTCAAGCTTTCTTTCCTAAAATTCCAAAATATGTATTTTTTTTTATTTTTTTGAATGACATATCCTATTGTTTACCCTGCATGTTACCCATGCTTATTGCTCCGGCAGGAAAGGGAATGTGTGTGAATACCTTCATGTTATTATTGCTCATAGTACTGATTCACTGACTCACACTATAGCCCTGGTGGCTTTGATCAAAATATCGTAAATATCGTAAGTCTGCCCAGTGGGGGGGGGGGGGGGGGGGGGGGGGGGGAGGAGGGATTCAATTATTCTATTTTCTCATTCTACTGACCTTTTCCTCCCTCCCCTCTCCCCTCCACGCTTCATGTGATTCGATAGACGTTAATTCTCCAAGTAAACCATACCGATGACCTCCCAGAGGGGATTGCAGGGAAAGAAAAGCAAGATGGAATTGAGAAGAGATCTGATATACATTTTTGGGGCCAAGGCTTTTTCCTGGAGTCTGCATGCAAATTGTCACGCCCAATCTGTCCGGAGGGGTGGACACAGGTGGACAGACAAACAGACAGACACTGGGTGATAACATCATCTCCGGCCTGCATCCATTCAGCCTTGCATGTATTGAGTAAAAAAATGTGCAAGAGCAGAGCAGAGGCATATCTTGTATCAGCATTATCAGCATGCAGTATCAAATGTGCAAAAGAAGCAGAAAGGCATGTGTCGTATAGAGTATCGGAAGGAGGTCACGTGTCTATTTCACTAGCATTTTTTAGTCTTAGTTTTTTGTACCATGTCCTCATTCAGGACACTAGCCACAGGGGGAGAAAAGACTGTATGAGCCTAAAGGGATGTGAGGCATCCCTAGTGCTTCCCATTTTGCATTATCATAAAGATATTTGCCCTACTCAAGCCCCTGCTGTTGTACAGTATACATGTCCTGTTCTCTTTGCTTTATACAGAAACATTTCTTAGAAACATTTCCCGAAAAAAGTACAAAGACATGCACATCCAACCCAAACTTGGGCAGGAGCCGAGCGATGTAGTAGTATACAAGGATCAGAAATTAAGACGTTCGCACACTGTGGGCTCCAATACTAGTGATGAGTGCCTTTATTTGCACAAATGGATGACTGTGACGTTTCGAGCACAATGCCCTTCCTCAGACTAGAGATGAACACAGAGGAACACATCTTTATACAACCCTCTTGTCAATCATGATCACATGGAATGGGTAGCTGTGTACAAAATCACATGATCACAACAATTCAGAGTTGGTACGAAGCAATGATAGAGAGTAAAGTGACACATGCATGATAGAAAATCAACAAAATGTCACTCCTCAGACAATTATACATCATAATGAACCAGAAGTTGTTTTAAATACATTCATAAATACATTATCTAAGATTCAACAAATCTACAAAAATAAATCTACTCGTGGGGTAAAAAAAAAGATTTTTTAAGTAGATGGCCTGTTTGTAGATGGCAGGCTTCAAGGGTGCCTGCAGTGCATATGAATCACTGAGGTGTTATTAAGACTTCCCATGAAGACAAGTCTCAGAGACTCCTACTATCAGTGAGTTGAATTAGACATTGTATGAACATTATTGAATATAACTTATGAATAGCGTTTATGCACGATAACACAACAACAATTTGGTATCTTAATTGGTTATTTTAACAAACAAAACATCACTTATGCTGCACATTACGGAAAACACAAGATGGGTGATAAGGTTCAACAAAACCCAAACATCAAGCCTCCCTTCATAATTAACCTCCACAAACTCCTCTCTGACACGCCCGATGAATACAGAGTACATTAAGGTGCAAGGTGGTTCCTTGTGTGCACTCAGCCACGACACAACAGATGGAACAGAACAGTGTGTGCTGTGGTGGGAAAAGTGCTGAAATTAAAGGTTTTACTTAAGTGCAGTACACATACACTGCAATGTAGAAATACTCTGCTGCAAGTAAAAGTCCGGAATTCAAAATGTACTTGAGTAAAAGTACAATAGTAATGGCATAAAAATGTATACTTCCAATAGTGAAAGTAGTCAATATGCAGAATGTCCCATTTCACAAGTTTTGAAATGTATACAAATGTTTTGAAAATAGCAGATCTTCAAGCTCACAATGCGTCACATCGCGGTGCATTTCGTGGGGGTCCCTCATAGCATCGCATGGCCAGACTATCACTGCGTGGTTGAGGCCTGCACGCGACATTGTAGACAAGAAAACATATAGCTAAATAGCATACTGTATGTGCTTAACTGAAAAACTGCTGGAATAACAAGTCGTCTGAAATAAGTAGAACATGTAGGGGGAAAAACACATTTTAATGCAAAAAACGAATGAATAAAATATTGAGAATGTTTTTTTCACAGCTTTGGCCCATTAGTGGCTTTCACGAATACATATTCAGGAGTGCAGATGTCTGTGGAATATCTGAATATCAACTCACAGTCAGGTGCAGTGAAGGTCATGTCAATAACTCATGAAAATGGAATTTAAATGCTGTAGGTTGGAAGAACTAATTCCACATATACTGTAGGGAAAGCTAGCAACTTGTAGTAGCGGTTTGCGAGATTGGTTCACAGACAGACTGGTTAAAGACTAAATGAAGTGGGGGGGGGGGGGGGGGGAGAGAGAGAGAGAGAGAGAGAGAGAGAGAGAGAGATGAAAAGGAAATTCAGCAATCTACCTTTTTTCGTCTTGTGGGTCTAGCATTCAGATCAGATGTAATTATCAGACAAATGTCTGGTTTCAGCTGCCAGTCCTCTTTTTTATTTGACTGTGTGTCTTTTCTTTGACCGTGGGCCAGCCTGTGTCCGGCAGCATAAATGTTCTCCCCCACTGCCCCCAGCCCCACTCACCAGTGTTGCCATGTCTGCTTATTTATAAGCAACTTTTGGCTAAATTGTGCATCAATATTTACCAGCAAACTTCACAGAAAAACAATTAAGCCCAAACACTGGTGAGTGGGGCTGGGGGCAGTGGGGGAGAACCTTTTTGCTGCCGAACACAGGCAGATAGTGGAGGGGGGGCTACTTAGTTTAGACTAGTCATTGGTTAGACATAAGGTTGGTGAGGGGTGCGTTAAAACGACCGGATTAAGGTTGGTGAGGGGTGCGTTAAAACGACCGGATTAAGGTTGGTGAGGGGTGCGTTAAAACGACCGGATTAAGGTTGGTGAGGGGTGCGTTAAAACGACCGGATTAAGGTTGGTGAGGGGTGCGTTAAAACGACCGGATTAAGGTTGGTGAGGGGTGCGTTAAAACGACCGGATTAAGGTCGGTGAGGGGTGCGTTAAAGGAGCATTCAGTGATTTTCGTGATTTGGAAAACCCCCTGGTCCTCCCCGGTAACAAGATGTGCACACACTACAGTGGGGGGACGTGCGACAGGCCAACAGCACACACACCAAGTCCCGCCCCTGCTCGATTATGATTGGCGGAAGGCCCCTCTCTATCCTGATTGGATGAAGGATGGGCCACATAGCCAAAAACAAAACCTAAGGTTTTTTGACCCCCAGGGGTTAACTGGGGACAGGGAGGAACTCCTTACTGTATATGGTCAGCATACTCTATAGTAGGCAGGATTATCCAACAAAACTAAAAAAATAAGTGGTATTTGAATTAAGTGAAATCACTGAATATATACCTTTAAGGGTTGGGAGAGGGTTAAGGTTAGGTTTAGGTGTGCTGCCCCATGGGAGGTTAGGGTGAGGTTTTGATAGGTTGTAGGACTAATGACTGGTCTAACCAATGACTAGTCTAAACTAAGTACAGCACCCGCGGCTTGTTTCTAAAAGTGTAGAATGCTTAGTTGGGCTGTTTTGTTCTATATTGCCCTTATGGTATCCGAGAAGAAAAAAAATACTTGAATGTATGTTTTTGCATTTTCCCATTCATGTCAATGGGGAAATTTAATGCACAAATAAATTAAACTATACAACATATCTCTGAGCAAGCACACGATTCCGTAGGACAGCGAGAAAGACATGCAGTCAAGAATAAGCATTCTTAAAGCGTCTTCTTCCTGGAGGTCTTTAGAGAGCAGAACAGGCTCCAGTCAGATTATCTTTTATTCATAAGATGCAGGACTGCATCACTGAACATAATGTCTCAGAGAGAGAGAGACATCTAAGAACGGACCATGAGAGCAAAGGGAAATGAAGGACACAGGAAGTTAACCATGCAACCAACGGGTGGTGGGCTGTATCAGCAGACGGACGTGTGCACCTCACCTGACCTGCACCTGGGATGTACTGTAGCTGCTTCTAGCCAATCAGAGCACAGTGTGGTCTGAGGAGGTGGGAACAGAAACCTCCATCTGGCAGCAGACCGGAGCCGATGCTCCGGATCAGTGAATAAAAACAACGACCACAGCTTGGTGCAGCTCAGTGGTCTTGTCCGGATATTTGGATGTTTTTGGCGCGGCTAGGACTACACCTATTCTCGTGGAGGATTTAATCAAATAAAACTTCAGATATGATTAAAACGATAAGAATTTCAACATCTGAACATATTGAAAAGGTATTGACAAAGGTGCCATCGTGCTTTTTTGTAGTCTTCATCCTCCCCCTGCCAGGGGAGGATTTAATCAAATAAAACGATAAGGTTGTGGTCATCTCTTCAATTGAAGACAGTGTGCCAGGCTAGGACAGCCAGGGATTTATTAAACCACCAGAGTACGCCAGTTTCTTTTGTCGAACCAGGCGAGGGATCCATGCTTGCAGAATGTAAACAAAGCCATGTGGATGTGGACGCATGTCTTTATACCACCCAGAAAAGAAATGTGATGAATGCGATCATTGTTTGTTTAGTTTGGGCTGTTCGGACCGGAGAGCACTGTCCACGGTCCCTATAGTCACAGACTCCCTGGTTCTCACTGGAGCTCAGTATACTGTGACCGCTGAACGTCAACCGTGGACTAAACACACCCATAAAAATGAATATTAATGTTAAAGTGGAGAAGTTTAACCATAGCTCTACGGCTGTGAAGAGATGCCTGGCTGGGGCTGGCCCGGGTGGCTAATGTAGTGGTCCGGGCACCTAGCTGCTAAGCCAGCCTGGCGGCGTGTCACGGGTTCGACTCCCGATCCCGACGACCTTTGCCACGTGTCAACCCCCCATCAGAGATGCCTGGCTTGCCTGCTTTCCACACCTGAGTCCAGGGCAGGGATACACACACAGCCCCCCCCCCCCCCCCCCAGCAAAGGGCTCTCTGCCTGGGGAGAGAGATAGATTTGAGGTACACATCCCGGTCAGATCCCGGCTGGAGACTCGTTCCGCTGACAATGGTTATTTAATAAAGTAATAAAAGTATAGGCACGGTAAGGGAGCTGGACTGTTCTTGTGTATATAAAATACAGAATAGATTCCCTGTCGAATCTCCTAATTACACAAACATTGTTCTTGTGAAGTAGGTAATTTGGGCCTTTTCATTATTACGTTGTTTGTAATTTCAAATTTGTGGCAGTGGGAACTGGAAGTGGTGGTTCGCGGTGAGAGTGTCCTAGTGTAACCGGTGTAGTCTGTCTCTCTCTGCGTTGTGTTGAAGGGACGTCACTAGACGGACCCAGAACTCTAGAGACAACCTCTGTTTATTCTGACAAAGAACAACAACAGACACGTCTCCACGTTAGTTAAGACTCCTCTCTCGTTCCAAGACGGAAGTACAGAAGCAAGAGCGACAGTAACACAACAAATAATAAAACGTAACATACCTGACAAAGAATAACAACAGACACGTCTCCACGTTAGTTCTTACTTGTGCAAAGACTCGAATTTGCAAGTACAATTCTTATTATGTTATACAGACGGAAGTACAGAAGGAAGAGGTGGAGGTGTGGCAGGACATTTATACAGGGGGCAAAAGGAGGAGACTTAAAGGAGCTGTGACCTCTAATGCACTATAGTATTCCTATATACACATGAACCATGGAGAATTAAGTCAGGTAGAAGCACTTATTTGTATCATATTTTGTGTAATATAATAGTTGTTACACTCAGACAGAGGGGTCGAGAGGGACGAGCATGGAATAGCTTGGAAAAGTCACTGTTTACATTTACAAGCTCGTCATGCCACTCTAGCAAAGTGATTGATCTGTGTCTCTCCTAGGGTCCTACTTGCCCCACAACAAGGATGCGGGCTGGAAGCGACAAATTATTACGCCCCTTTTGGGATATTTTGCTGGGCCCTATACACTCAGTCTCAGTCAAGGGCAGAATGTGATATCTAGCATCTTATATTTTGTGGCAATTATCTTCAAAAACATGATGTTTGATAACAGAATTCTATAACTGTCCACATCAGTTTAAGTGTTAGAGTAGTATGGGAATATCCTGAGGAGATGGAGAAGTTGGTTAGATACGTAATAAAATGAATCATCATATAGCGTATGGAAACACAAGAGGAGGGAAGTGGCCACCGCGTTTGTTGTTGTATAATACTCTGGCGATTAGTTGGCTGCGAGGTGTTTTGATGTTTTCCATCAGTGGTGATATGACCTGCAGGGAGAGGGTGCGTTAAAGTGAGATATTAGCACGCAGTAGAGAGGGTAGAGACGTGTGTGTGCTGGCACGGTTGGCAAGTCCAGTTCGGAACGAATACCAGGCTTTCCTCCGATGTCGAAAGTCTGCTGATGATGCGAGGTCTGTATTTTATGTATTGCAATGACTGACTTTATATGACACACAATCTGCACAGGTAATTATACCAGTAAGACGCCTGAGGGTGAGAAGCGACCTCGCCCTAAAGGGCGCGCGCATGCACGCATCAGCCTGGGTGACGGCAGACTGCTGGGCGAACGCTGGCGCTTTGGAATGGGGGGGGGTCAGATCAACATATCTGAATGGGTGAATGTCATTCTAACCATTCACACCAATGTGAGGGCAGAATATATAACAGTTATTTAAAGACTTCTAGCATTGCTTTTGAAAGTGGCAAGGAATCATAATAGGTATCAAGATATCATAATAATCCTTGATAAATGCATCAATCCTTGAAGTAAATGCCTAAAAATATACATCCATATTTTAGTAAAAGCACAGTCACAATACAGAATATTTCAAGTAATTCTAGGTAAAAACTAAAAGCTTTCGGATGCACACGTCTGCGTGTGTGGCACTGAAAACTTTTTCACTGACGTGCGTCAGAACCTCGGGCTCAGACACAAAGGTCAATGCACAGCCTCAACTTGCCCACTGTGATCTTCTCACTTGCGGGTGGAAGTTGTCATTGTGCGGTGTTAGGGTAACACCTCCGGTATTAATATCCTACAGTATTATTATTAATATGCGACAGTTTCCTTAATCCTTAGCTCGTTGCAAAGCCCTGTTCACACCACCCCCAGGACGGCGCAAAAAACAACTAAAGGAAAATGATGTAATCTCCATGCAAATTAGCGTTTGCCTATTTCCCCTTTGGGCTGCGAAGTGGGACAGTAAAAAGCGTAGCGTCACACCTCCCAAACCCTGATCTTTGGCACAGGAGGAATTCCATTTTGAAGATGGTGAACTACAGGTGAACTTTAGCCTTCATATCAGCCTATCAGAGCACAGCGTGATCGGAGTAAGCGGGCGGGATTATAGGCGCAGGGAGCCAACCTTATTTTTGAAATAAAATGATTTACAACCAACAAGTCGTGGGAGCTACTACCGACTGTGTCTCGTCCCAACACCCCAGACGAGCCCTCCCGGGGAGAGGAGATGGGATAGCTGTGTGACAGCCCCGGTTCTCAACGGAGGAGCTGTGTGAAAGCAGCACGTCACGGCTAAACGCTCGAAGCTGAAACACACAGTACTGGAACCCCTTTTGGTGTTTTAATATACTTTAGCTATTGAAAAATAGCAGATCTACAAGCTTGTAGCACCCATCCTAAATGGGTTAAAGTTTTTACACTAGCATATGTACGATAGAACTAAACAATGTAACAGTGATGGGTATTCCATTCTCATCTCCCCCCCTGGCCTGCAGGCCTGCACAGTGGTGCAGGGGGAGCGGGTGGATCACGCTCTCTCCTCCCTTGGGCAAAAAAGTGCTGTGTCTGACTTTGACTTTTTCTTTTTACTAAATAATCAGTGTCGTATAATTTCATCAGCATTCAGCACCATTGTCCCAGCTCAGAGAGCTTTGAGAGCTACACCCAAGCAAGTGGTGAGAATGGGTAGCATCATCACATCTGACCGCCTGACCCTCAACACTGGAGCACCCCAGGGATGCGTGCGTCGCCCTCTCCTATACTGTACAATGTACATGTATGACTGCACACACAGCCACACATGACTCCAACACCATCATAAAGTATGCGGACAGTACAGAACAGCAGTGATAGGTCAAATAGCTGACAACAGAGACGAGATCAACACACTGGCACTCTGGTGCCGGGAGAACGACCTCGCCCTCAATGACGACAAGACCAAGGAGCTGATAGTGGACTATCAGGAGGCCGTGGGGAGATCATGTGCCCATTCTGATCGATAGCGCTGCTATTATTATTATTTATAGTATGATTTTTTCCCCCCATAGAAATTGACTACTTCTTATTGTAAAAACAGGATACAGGATACCAGCAGAAGAGTTTGAGCTGTTTGGATCCAATAAAAATCACACCCGTGTGAAGTGAGGGGCGCTACTGTATAAATGTTACAATATGTATCATTTTTACCTAACAATACAAAGACTCAAACTTTTATACATACAGGTATGTTTTGTGTATTTATTTTCTAACTCATGTTGATATGATTAGGTGATGTAATCATGATGTAAAACAAACGGGTGTCAAAACAAACATTAAATTATCTGTATTGTTAATGGGATTTAATGTTTGTGTTAGGGACAAAACAAACATTAATTTGTCTCCATTGTCAATGGCGTTTCTAAAACAAACATTGAACTAAAAACAATGTATATAGGAGGGGCTATAGCGCTGCTCAAAAATATATATTTTGTACACTGAGCGGAAGCCTCCGGTCTATAACCTCTAATATGTACCGAAGCTTTCGAATGACTCAAGTTGTAACAGAAAAAGACCCAATCTCCTGTAGTCTTTAGTTCGGGACCGATAAGAACATTCAAAGTGACCCTGCCTCAGGATCTCAGACTGTGTTCGGGATCACAAGGGATTAAAAGTTGAGAGGTGTACAGTAGAGCTACAGGATGAGCCAAACCCCTCAGGGCTTTAAAGGAATTATTTTTAAAAAGTCCTTATCGGCGAGCATGGTGCTCTGACGCATACTGTAGGTTTTCCTGCTATGTTCATGCAGCTAGGTGAGTATGAGGCGAGCGAGCGTCGTAAAGTGCTGTACCCTCCCTCCTCCACTGTATATCCCCATGCAGGTCCCTGGGGTTACGTTGCTCTCATTTTATGTTCACGGAAAATTGCAGGAATTCTTATTACCAGGTCCATTCTTTACTGCGGGTTGTATATTAAAAATGTAATTTCTTTCCCAAGTGCGAGGTTTTAGAAGGCGAACCAGTATAAAAATAAAATAAATAAGTCAAACTTGCATGGCTCTGCAAGATTTTCCACTAATAGTGATGAATCTGTGCGTGCGTGCGAGAGAGAAAGAGGGGTATATGGGCGGTGGGGAGTCAGAGATAGAGAAAGATAAATATGTATGTTTTTTTTACGTCGTATATGAGTATATGTCGTAACATGCAGTGTTTGAAGGATGTATGGATGGAGACCCACACAAACCAGTTCACATGCGTGTCAACATATCTTTATTATGATGTGGGGGTGGTTCTTCATGGGTGCTGCAGGATTCTTTGCTGATCTGATGTTGGAAATGCGAGGATTAACATTTCATGAGCCCCCATCAGTAGCCTAAGGCTAGCATCTTTCAGCTGAGGCCATAGTTCAAAAATATTCATATATATATATGAATGGTTTCTGGCGAAGATACTGTAATATAGAGATATACTGCTGAGTTAGTTTCAAAATGCCCCCACCTTCCAGTGTATGCTGCTCTCTCCCCAAGGAAATATATATTGATATTCATCTTTTAATGGAATGAAAAGATATTGATAAGATATTCTACAATACCCCTTCAAAGACCTCATGCTGCATAGTAGTCAGCATGGATGAGATGAGATCAGACAAGACTAAAACAAGACAAGACACTTGTATTGCTCTGAGGATAATTGAGATGTCATAGTAGCAACAACAACAGTTATAATGAAACATAGGAGAGGCGGCGGCGATGGCCAGCAAAGCACGCTTTTAGAAGACTGCAGAAACAATTGGTTCCACAGGGATCTGTCCTCTCTCCGTTGTTGTTGAACAGAAGAATTTGTTTTTTTAGCACCTAAAAAGAGTTGAATGAAAATAAATGCATACACAGGACGGAACCTCTATTATTGACTGCTATAACGCACAAACTCAGAGCCGTGTCGTTCTACTGATTACAAATAAAATTGTATATGTATTTATTTTCATTCAACTCTTTTTGGAGTTTGTGCGTTATAGCAGTCAATAACAGATTGAGGGTTAGTCCTGTGTATCTCTTCTCTCAAACCGCTAGACCAAAGAAGTATACCGACACAGACTTTTGAGGGGCGAGCCCCTCCAATGCATGGCTTTTGAAACTACGTCATTTTCAAATGATCAGAATCGGATCGGGAGCAAAAGAAAATGTGATCGGGACATGCCTAGTAGGCTATCAATATTATATGATATCATGATGTTAGACTAGATATTGCCTCTGATTTTGGATATTGTACTGGCATAAATGTTCAATAAAAATATAAATATCGGATAGGGAATAATTGGTATCGGCAGATACTCAAAATCGGATCGGATCGGGAGTAAAAGACCATGATCGGGGCATCCCTATAGCTGAAACCTTGCCCAAATGTGGAGATGTACATCAGAGATACATGTCATACAGGACTGATGTCAAATGCAAGCCCCGTTACAGTGCGCTAGACCCCTGGGAGATGGAGTCTAGCCCCGTTACAGTGCGCTAGACCCCTGGGAGATGGAGCGCCACACCTACTGTACCATCAGCTCCCAGTACTTCCCGCACGACTTGCTGCACCCAAGCCGTGCTACTCATACGCTGAGCTCATACGCTTTACGAGTTGGCGGTGTGCGGGATCAAACCAATGAACTTGTGGTTCAATGGCGAGAGCTCTACTGACTGAGCTACCCGGACACAAATAACTCTGGTAGTGTACGGTCAGTCACACATGGCATGAGATGGCATGGGATTGGCCAATGCACGCTGTGGCGTCAAACATGTCAAAGTTCAACAATGGTGGTGACGTCACTTTGTGTAATTGCATATCAAAAGTCCAATTGTATCGACTTGTTTTTTAGAATAGATAGATTGATTATTATGATCCTAATCAACAGTATCACAAAACCCGTACAACAAGGCGGCACCAGAGCTACTCAGGGATGCTCTCATCTGAGATGAGAGCAGGGCTATACAGTGTGCGCTGAGCTGACACACGAAAGAAGTATCACAAAACGTCACACACTGTAATCCAACATTGTTCTTTTTAATACGTTATTCCAACCAGTTCCTGGCCAGGGGGAGGTAGTTTAGAGACCAGGTTTACTGCATGTTTTGACCTACCCTAGGGGACACGGGAGAACATGAAAACTCGACACAAACTCCACAACATTTCTTTCTGGTTGATCTTCTTTTCAAAACAAAACAAAAGTGTCACGACACGTATTGTCTCAGAGCCTCTACCTAGAAGATCAAAAGCCAAATCAGTATCTCCCCCATGCCCCAGCCAAGGGGGAATTCTCCTTTAGGCTATAGGATATAACATGGGGCCGAGGGAGGTAGAGAGACAAGAGAAAGAATGGCCATGTACTTGGAAATTCTTGTTTCTGTTTTATTAGTTATATTATTATACAGCATATCTTTTGTGAGGTAGCTACCCTAGGGGACACAAGGAGAACATGCAAACTCCACACAAAAAGGCCCTTTCGCCAAACCCCATGTGATCCGGGCGGAAATCCAACCCAGGACCTCGGCTGTGAGGTGACAGTGTTATACCAACTGTGTCCCCAGATTATATGACATGAGCTATGGGGTGATTTCAAATTCAGATGTATTCAATTTTCCACTCTGGCTACAGGACCATGTATCCCCTATTTATCATTATAGTGCCTGGTTCTCTGTAATGATGACGGAACACTGCGTTACAAAAAACAATCCCTTGCACCTGAGTGATTAAGCGTGTGTGTGACGGTGTGTGTGTGTGTGTGTGTGTGTGTGTGTGTGTGTGTGTGCTTGCGGTATTGGCTAGCATCCCGAATACACCCGCTATAGGCCATTATTTTTGTTGACACCAGTCACAAGAAGATCCTGATTCTGGAAACGGGCTGTACGTATCTTTATACATGGACCAGGCATTCCAAGATAACCATCATTACTTAGAATCATAACAAACCTTGGGTACAGATGTACATGCAGTAGATAATCCATAGGCCTTATACTGACAGTTGGAAGCCAGGGCCATGTACATGAACGACATTTTAGGATCACTCCCAGGTTTGTGGCAGTTTGAGCAGGAGTCACACTAAAATTCTGTAAGAGGCATATAGGTGTCTACAGTGTAAGATAAGATCTTTAATGTCACTGTATTTTATTTATCAGTTACATTTGTTACATTTGGCTTTTTTTAGGGCAATATATATATTAATAAACTGCTCTGGTTCTCAAAGATGGTCAAGTGGGAGATCCAAACCTATCCATTATCATCTCCACAGTCTCCATAAACCACCCCTTACCCCTTATTCCTAAACGTATTAGTCTTTTTATTTTTTTACTATTTTGAAAAACATTTTAAAATAGTTCAACTAGCTGATATTTGAGCAATTTTTCTGGATAGGAACCCCTTTTGGTGTTTTAAGCATTATGTAATTTATCTTATACTTTAGCTATTAAAAAATAGCAGATCGACAAGCTGATAGCGCAGCACAGAGTGCCGCGCTACGAGCTTGTAGATCTGCTATTTTAGAAGAATTGTGCAAATGTAGCACAGATCTTTGAATATATATTATTTCAGAGAGAACGTTTTTGCTTCTGGGGGGTCACTGGAACCACATACAGTATTTTCGGGGTCCTTGACATGAAAAAGGTTGAGAACGAGTATTTTTCAATATAGCAAAAAATGGCAAATGAGTTTAGGGTGAATGGGTGGCGCCAAGACATAGCCCTGAGACTGCCAGCAGGCATCATTATCAATACAAAAGAAGCCTAATGACTGAACATAGAAAATTAGACAGAGGTGCTCGTCTAATTACTAAAATTAGTCCTCAAAACTTTACCCCAGAGGGCCCAGAGTCATGTGGTGATTAAATTTACGCACTTCAGTAGCTAATGGAGGAGATAATTAGTCATTAATTATCAAGATATTGACGGCCCTGTGGGAATAACAGCAAAATGTGGAACTCGGATTACGGTGGGAGGAACGGATTGTGTGGCCCTGGCTTTTCCCTAATGGGACTGATCGAGGGTAGCTACTGGGACGTAAGTTGGGACTTGATCACCGGGGCTGGGTCACCTGAGTGAGGGGTATGATGTTGGGAGACCCGAAACCCCGATGACCTTGGGATACATCACTGAGGATACGTCCCAGGTGCATCCATGTATGTATGTATGTATGTATTTTGTTTTAGTTTTTTAGGTATGCCCACCCACAAACAAGGGATTTCACGCAGTGAGTATAGCCTACAATATTTGCCTCTGAGATGTAGTGGAGCAGAAGTAAAAGTATAGAAATTTGGAAATACACAAGTAAAGTAAAAGTACTTCAAGATTGTACAAGTATACAAAGGTAGGGCCTAACTACTGGATCGGGTGTATCTTGCAGCATGTCCATTTGTGTGTCTGTGTCTTTTGGCATACATACTGTACAGTGTGTGCACTAGGACACGTGTGAGCGTGTGTGTGCGTGCGTGTGCGTGCACGTGCCCCCATGTATCTGTGTGAAGAGTGTGCGAGCGTGCGTCCAATATGTCTCTTGTGTGAAGAGTGTGTGAGCAGTGAGCATGTGCGTCCATGTCTCTGTGTGAAACCTGTCTGCTATTCCATGCTGCCCTGGCCATCTGTTCCCGCTGTTGCTCTGTACAATTTATTCTCCCATCACGGTACACAATACTGTACAGAGGCCCAGCTGCTTCTGTTATTGTACCTCCACAACACACACCTCCAGTCCCTCTTGTCATAGTATACTGTATGTGGTGCGTGTCAACGTTGTTGTGACAGCATACGTAACATTTTCAGTAACACACAGTAACACTAACACAACAAAGACATGTGGTGTAGTTTCCACACAATAACAATAGTTCTTAAGCTAAACAACGGTACTGAAAAACAACCAGGCATATAGAGATGTAGAGACGCAGGCAGATGAAGTCCTCCGAGTGACCATTTATTAGCAGAGTATAAAATACAGCAGAGCTTCAGTGTTGCCATCTCTTGAGAGAAATAAGCCAACGCACGTCCAAAAACAAGCCCAAAACAAGCCAACTCTTGGCGAGAGAAATAAGCCAAATCTTCCCTCGAAAAACAAGCCAAAACAAGCCCAATAATATCGCCATTGCCTTTGTACATCAAATAAATGTTGGCTTGTTTGATATTCAAAACAAGCCACCGACCTTTTAAAACAAGCCCCAAAAAACGCAACTCTGGAAAAAAACTAGCCAACTTTAGCGGGAAACAAGCAGACTTGGCAACCCTGCAGAGCTTCCCTGCAGCCCATGAGCTGAGCTCACAGCCCCTGTACTGACCGCAGGAGCGGCCAGCTTAATACTGAGGCATTTCAGAGTTAGAATATATACTTTTGCACGGAACAAAGTTGAATATACACGTAGGGTGGGGTTATGATCAAAGCATTGGTGGCATGCAAAAAAGGGAGATACTGCAGACCCAGAATGAGTTCATTAGGCTACAATGATCAAATACACTTTTGCTACGCATCGGTGTCTCAGATAGAGGCATGGGTCAGGAACAATATAAGAATGTTAATTTTGTACAATCACCTCACCGAGCCTCAAAGGGGATCTCTACCCTTTGAGGCTCGGTGAGGTGATGGTACAAAATTGTGACTCAATGGTAATGAAAATGGTGTCCCTGCAGGGTAGCCTGCTCCTCTTTAGGTGTACAATTGAATAGGCTAGGTTTTTGAACAGGACATGGTTGAACATGAGAATTATGTGTAATTATGGTTCCATAAGTTTCCTCACACACATACACTTGATCTATAGCCTCGACGACCTTGCATACGTATGTAATAATAAGCCTTGCAGAGCCATGAGGAAGGAGCCTACTGTAGCTCCCGGTTAGAATTATATCAATTCTCTCAACTCTCAGTAGCCGTCTACTGACCTACCAAGATCTCAGTATACCTGCATTCTGTGCATTGATCATGGCTACTGTTTTGGGGGGCATAATTTTGTTAGTCCAATTAACATACCTGGTCGGTTAAGACTCACCCGTGGCTTCCGGCCTTCCACAAGCGGTTAGGGCTAGGTTTTAGAGGTATAGGGTTAGTAATGTCACGGCAACTCGCTCACTTTCGCTCAGTCAGTGGTGGCTCTCGTTGCTCCAGTTCACTTGTCGAAACAGTAGCCATCATCAACGCACAGAATGCAGAATGACGCCTGGACATTAAGTACTAGTACACCCCCTGGACATGACGCAATATGTCGCAGGGACTAACGCCAATCCAACCATTGATGCCGAGCGGTACTGGGGGTCTTGGTATGACCCGGCCGGGGATCGAACCCCGAACTTTCCAGTTTCAGGGGGGACACTCTAACCACAAGGCCACTGAGCTGGTTGTTGCAGGCTTATGCAAAGGCAAAAGTATGCATTTAGATAGCATGTTATGTATAGATGGCAGGTCATTATTGATCTGGCATTCTATAGTGTTTATAGTTTAAATGATTAGTTTACTTATGATCCTAGATGACTATTTCTATGCATTTGATGTTTTACCTTATTGTGTTGTTCTTTCTTTAATATTGTAAATCTCTTTGGATTAAGAGCGTCCATGCTAAAGCTTGGCCTTGGTTTGAAATCAGTCCGGGGACTCTGTGGGACCTTTGTGTGTGTGTGTGTGTGTGTGTGTGTGTGTGTGTGTGTGTGTGTGTGTGTGTGTGTGTGTGTGTGTGTGTGTGTGTGTGTGTGTGTGAAGGTTAAGGTTGCAGTTAATCTTTTTTGCAGAGTGCACAGAACGTAGAAGTTCTAATGCTGATCCACAACCATTTGGTTTGTTTTCCCATTGCCCCGCGACTGTGATGGATGGATTCATACATTTATACAGTACAAAGCTGGACGGACACAGATCTATCGAAGGCTGCAAGCTAGAAGAATGAAAAATCAATGCCACAGTCGCATCACACAAGAGGCTGCATGCTGTTTAATTGCTGCTGTGGCCTCAAATCTTCTAACTACAGGGTATATGGTTTTTTATGGAGTTCCAGTCTTATACGATCAGCAATCAGTGAATCAACCATTGCTTTATTTGGTGAACTCTGTTGAATTCAACAATTATTCTGTGTGTGTGTCCCAGTATAATTACCAGACGTGTAGCTGGTATTGTTTTCACCACGTGCCGTGCGTGCATGCGTGCGTGCGCACGTGCGTGCGTGCATGGCAGTGGCTCAGGGGTGTGTGTGACTGTGCGGCAGTGGCTCAACCGGGGCAGGGTGACCAGATGGGAACCACAAGGTTGCCAGTTCGAACCCAGGCTCCCCCCAGAGTTAGTGTCAAAGTGTCCTTGAGCAAGACCCTGAACCCCTAATTTCTCCACATGTGCAGGTCGGTGCCTTGCATGGTTTCCTCCGCCATCGGTGTGTGTGAATATGTAATGGACAATCTATGTAAAGCGCCTTGGATAAAAGCGCAATATATGCACCATTTTGTGTGTGTGTGTGTGTGTGTGTGTGTGTGTGTGTGTGTGTGTGTGTGAGAGTGTGTGTGTGTGTGTGTGTGTGTGTGTGTGTGTGTGTGTGAGGCCGAGGGTGCGTGCAGTGTAAATGTGCTCTACCATAACTCGCCCCACAGCAGCGCCATAACGCTATTGGGTCCCGTGGTGTAATTACATGTAAACCCGTCTGAGCGAGGCGGATGGAATGGATGTCCCCCGTGTGTGTATACATGTGAGGTTGAGAGTCTAATGCAGGGTCACACAACTCGTCTAAAATCCCCTGGTGTGCGATAGCGGTGCGACTCCACCACATGACAGACTAATGTAATCATGTATAGGCGAACACCATGCATTAATAGAGTTGCGAGGCAGGCAACTCGACTTCAATTAACCTACATGTTATTGGGCTGCAGAAGCTGTGTTCGCTGAAGCAGATCCTTGACACCAAGTCATGGCATTCATCAAAAAAGGTTTAGTTTACGTTTGACGGTATTGGGTTTTCTGAGACGGAAAAATTAAACACCCCAAAAAACAGCATGCATTTAAGTTTTGATTTAGCCTAATACTCCGTGCAGTCTCTCCCATATCTTTATTTCCCTAGGAAGACTACTTTATCGGCAGCAGTAGGCTACACTTTCAAATTCTTCATGTTGGCGAAGAAAAAAAGGGGGCTGAGATGCTTGGGAAGCTCATGGGGTTGTTCAAAAACCACCACTGTAAAATATTTATCATGAAACGTGGGATCTTTCTGAGTAGCTGCTTTATCTTTGAGTGTGGTACCGACAGGGTGAGAAGGAGGAGGGAGGGTGGGATGGATGGATGGGGAAGAGGCCGAACAGGTCGACATGGCAGGGCGGCTGTGTGCCTGGAATTCAAGACCCGTAAAGACAACGTGCCAGTGGTGGGTTAGTGAAGCCAAGCTGCCATGCACGCACACAGACACTGATACGTTCTGGCACTCACTGTGCACACGCACGACACACACGTGACACGCACGCACACTCCATGATGACAGAATTTTAAACAAATTACTGACAGAATGAATGTGAATGCCAGCAGGTCATTGTCAGATATCTGAGTCATATTATGATTGTTTCCTGAGAAAAACATCTGCCCACTCTCTCCAGCTGACTCATTTACGTATGGTCTGTCATTGTTTCCCAAACAATGGGTAGGGACAATTTGTTCGCGGCCGCTTTTTCTAGTTTGTACAGCAGATGGGCTATTTTCACTGTTTTTTAAATAGGGCTTAGGTGGTTAATTCCTAATATGTTTTGTAAGTTTGTGTCCCAAACTTACAAAGGCACCAAATATATAGTTTGGGTCTTGAGCTGAAGAGTTTGTACAAGTATATCCTCCGAGTATAGGGCAACCAAAATGGTCATCCCTGCATTATCCCTGCATGCATGGCTTTTTCGTGTCATCCATTTATTACGTTTTTTAAGTCATTGTCCTACTTATAACTTAAATCAAATACAATGTTGAGTGGGTGGTTAGAACATCCTAGTTAAAACGGGTGCTATGACAAGTTGACAACGGGTATTATTAGGTTCCCAAGTTGCATCGTTCTCAAGTAGGCCGGTGGCCGACGGACACGTACAGGTCTAGTAATGCTTAATTCATACTTGCTGAAAGCAGCATTTTCATGGTTACTCCCTTGACTATGTCGAGGAGTTCACGTCTGTGGGAAGTCTTCTCAGCAAGGGTACAATGCATGCAGCTGGGAAAGGCTCAGGAAAGCTTGCAGCATGTTTTCAAGCCTTCAGACCATCTGGAAATCTAAGCCTTAAAACCGAGATCCAACTGTATAACAGGCAGCAATGTTAAGTCAGTTCTGATGTATGGCTCAGAATGCATGGCAAGCGGGTTGAGAGTGACATGAAAAAGTTAAGATTTTGGCCAGAAAAGATCTCGAATAGTTCAGATGGCTCGGACAGAATCGCATTCCTAAAGTAGCCGTGAGAGATGGAGCCCATGCATCTGGAAAGAGGAAACAATAAGGGAAACCAAAAACAACCTGGCGAAGAACTGTGAGCTCAGAACTGAAGATGGTGAACGTGAGCATGGACCGAGAGGCATTAACATGCTGCACAGGATAGGACCAGATGGAAGCAGATAGGACCAGATGGAAGCAGATATATCGTCATAGCTGCCATATATCTTCCACCGGGAACGAAGAGGATTAAGCAAGTAAGAAATAGCAGCTTTAAGCTCACACCGTCGTATGACAAAGTATAAATCAGGCTTGAACCGAGAAGGACAGAGGAGACATGGGTGGGAGCCTCACCAGGGCGTCATGCTTTGGGGCTTAAACTTATATTTTAGATAAGCGTTTTATTGTATGCAACCATTCATTTATTTACCACCACCTCAATGTGGCATCCCTAGTTTAGGAATGTCATTATATAGGCGAACATTTTCAAACGTTTTCCCTTTTCGCCCCCTGAAACAAATTTGTGTACAATAGTTGATCTACAAGCTCTCAACGCATTGCCAAATGACACGTTGAGAGCTTGTCTATTTTCGCCATTTCAGAAACGGGGTTATGGTAACTTTTTGCCACCCCATATTTCTTTCTGAAACTGAGCCTCACAGAGCTACATATAAGAGCCTGGGCTGGTAAGGGTGAGTACGGTATTCATACATCCCTGTGGCAGTTTTGGGTCATTCATGCCATTCCTCAAACCCTTAAAATTAGACTTCTAGTCATTACAAAGGCGTAATACACTGGAGATGATGACTCACAGTTCAATAAGAGCGGAATAATGAGGGATACTTACTAATCACTGTAATAAAACATGACATGCCGTTGCTCCCTAAGAGGGACAGTGGATAAAAAATAAGCATGGATGAGCATGGCTATTCGTTACGTCTCTATTTAGTGCCCATCTCTTTACTTGGTTCAATTGGCTTTACTTGGTTCTACAGATGAGTAGATGACACCATGACACAATGACACAATTACTTCTGCCATGGATGACCACGCACGCACGCATGCACGCACGCACGCAAGCACGCACATGCATACAGTGGTGGCAAAAGTACTCAAATGTTTTATTGTAAAAGTAAAAGTATCAATACTGAAATATTAAAAAATACACCGTTACAAGTAAAGTAAAGTTCGGAATTCAGAATATACAGTACTTAAAGTACCAAAAGTAAAAGTACTCATTATGCTCATTAAAATAAAAAGCATGCACACACGCACGCATGCACGCACACACGCACGGTACTGTATATGATCACAGTCATGGCTGTCTTGGCCTTCATGTTTATTAATGTACAGTGTACAGCCTTGTGGATAAATATTCGATAATCCCATGAAATATGTGGATCTGTAGGCTGCCCTGTGGAAATATATACAGTGTAGGCACACGACACATGCATGTATGGATTGGTCGCACGCACGCACGCACGCAACCACACATGCACGCAACCACACACGCACGCAACCACGCACACATCATGCAGTCAGTCCGCCAAGAAACACCATGAGTTTTGCTTTATTTTCATGTGTGCGTACGTACGTGCGTGCATGTGTGTCTGCATACAAGCTCGCTCGCGGCGTGGGTGAGTACAGTATGTGTGAAATCCAGCTCTCTGTACTATAATCCATCAATCACTTGTCTAAAGTGAACCCTGGCCTAAGGACATGCACTACTGTGTGTGTGTGTGTGTGTGTGTGTGTGTGTGTGTGTGTGTGTGTGTTCTTTAAATACTGTGCCAGAAGAGGGAGTCATACATACATAGCTGACATTACAATATGACTCTTTTAATATGCTTACTCCTACACAATCTCCCCTGGCGCTCTGCACCACACACAAGGACTGACATCTACAATATTTCGTGTGGGTTGCTGTGTGTGCAGTAACGTACACACATACTGTAGACATCAAAGGGGGCTTGAGCCGCTGCCCTTTAACCAGTCTGTAAAAAAACGTCCCTCTCCAGAATGCAGTAGTAGAAGTTTCAGGAGAATTGACGTTTCCGAAGTCTTACTGAACTTGAACGCAGTATTATTGCGTCACAATAATTTGTTTAGAAATCCATCGCCGTACACCGCATCTCCGGTAGAGTGCATGGCTGTGCTTAAAACATAGCTGATATACAAGCACTCAACACGTGGCAGCAGGATGTGCTGCGAGCTTGTAGATCTGCTGTTTTAACAATGTTTTGCTAAAAGTGCCCTTTTAGGGAAATTAAGCCCCTGCCTCTCTAAAAGGTTCTCTGCACGTCCCTGTATGCGTGTGTGCGTGCGTGCTGCAAATAACAAACAAGGTCATGTGCATCCACAGATCATTTTAAGGTAGTTTCTGAGCCCAACGCGAATCAACATCAGCATCAAAGTGGAAAACAAAGGTCTGCATACATCATGTACAGTATCTCCCTTGAAGAAACTTTTGTTCACAAAGAATGTGGATGCCGAAATAATATACTTCAGGGGATATTTTTGTTTTCCTCTTTGATGTGCATCTGTTCTTCACTGAGCATTCTATTGTGTGTGTGTGTGTGTGTGTGTGTGTGTGTGTGTGTGTGTGTGTGTGTGTGTGTGTGTGTGTGTGTGTGTGTGTGTGTGTGTGTGTGTGCACAGTGCACACATCTACTACTAAAGTGTTTGTTTGTGTGCGTGTGTGTGTGCGTGCATGCATTTGTGCGTGACAGAGAGAAGAGAGAGAATCTATAGCCACTCAGCCACGGCCGCGCTGAGAAGTGAGAAGAGAAGAACTGATCGGGTGGTGCAGAGAGTTGAATTAGAGAAGCAGAGGAAAGGGAACTTGAAGAGTGGACAAAAGCCAAACATGTAAAGTGAGAAAGTGTGTAAATTACTCTGCAGGGGAGCCCAAGATAGAAAGAGAAGGCTTTGCATTTAATGAGAATGTGAGTGGGAGGCGAGAGAGAGAGCCAAATAATGTTTTTTTTTTTTTTTTTTTTAGCAGTGATTCGATCACCTGCAGAGTAGAGAAGAGAGACTCAGGAAGTTAACTTTCCCCCGGGGACCAGTGGACCTGCACGTACTAGTCTCCACTCCCCGGACATCACTTTAAATTGGACTGGAGTGTAAGCCCTTCATGAGACCGAAAGATGATGATGGCTTCAGGGCCCCACAAGGAATGTATAGTGTATCCTCAAATGCTCCTCAATGTTAAAGGATGGCAGTGCGGAGTGACCAGGGTGTGGGCTTGAACAGGGAAAGCATTCCGTTTTAGGAAAGGCTCAATAATAATAATAACTAACTGCACTCTGTCGACCACTACAAACTTTCAAATCTCAGCCTCTCTGTGAAATAACGGTTTCAATATTGAATTATTAGGTTTAGCTATGTGCTACGTACCTAGTTTTTGGAGGTAAAAAAAATGTATTTTACCATAAGTATGGTAAAAGCTTCCATCTATAAAAGAAATACAGTCCCATCGATTTAGAAGTGTCCAGGGTGTAACTGGTTCTCGATGGTGACGTAATAATGATGTTTCAGTGTCGGGTGGATTAAAGGTAATGCCCCTAGGTATACATGTTTGTAATCTGAAACCAATGCCATATCAAGCACAAATTAATCATTACGTCATACGGGACACATACGGGAGCACCGGACAAAAAACATTACTTGCACGCTCTGCTCGCGCAAGTAATAATCCATAAGAGTCAACAGTAATTTACGGTATGTTTGCATGTATATTAGACTTAGACTTTAATATGTTAGCACCCCTCACTTCACCTTTTTGACCTAAATTTAACAAAATCAACGGCCAATGGAGGGCCCCTTTTCAGGGCCTCAGACCCAGTACCGCACAGTCCAATTTCCCCGTAAGGGCCCCTGAGTGCCACGGCCCCATCCGGCCCAATGGCCGTTGACACTATACTGTCTGTTGCAACGTTATCCCTCAAACATCTAAAACCAAATCCACCACAAATCGGAAATAAAAAAAGAGAGCGAGGGGGGGGGTCATATCAGGCATTGAGCACTGAGCAATGACTAAGCTTTAAAATCCTGCAGGGTTGAATGGCATGGTGGCCTTAAAGTCACCGTCAACACTGCAGCTCTGAGTCTTATCAAATTGCTTGTTTTTTTATTCTTTGGCAGCCCACCCTAAAAGAATTAGGGATTCATTCCGCTTGAGCTGGTCGTGTCAAAAAATGTGCATCATCATATTACCGAGGAAATCCATCAGAGCCTCTGCTCCCGATGTACTAAACTGCTGTCTGGTACTTTTTTGAGTGGTGCAACCACTCCAAGGAACAGCTTGCGAACAGCGTGCGTGCGCTCGTGCATGCGTGAAAATAAATCAAATGTGAAGACACAGGGTAATGTGTGATGGGGATATGAAATTGCCAAGAAGTGAGCACTGGAGTCACAGACTTCCTCCCCACTTCCGTTTCGTCCTTCTAGTCACGCAAATTTATCCTAATGTAAATAATAGAAATCATCTAAGCATATGCTGCTTAGCAGAAATGGAAGTAAAATGTTTAATGTAAAGATGTTTTAAAATATGTTTTTGTGATCGGAAATGACAAACAGATTACTCAGATTTTGGGAGGTGTAGTTCCAGACTCTATATAGCATTCAGGAGGTGTAGTTTCAGACTCTATATAGCATTCAAGAGGTGTAGTTCCAAACTCTATATAGCATTCAGGAGGTGTAGTTCCAGACTCTATATAGCATTCAGGAGGTGTAGTTCCAGACTCTATATAGCATTCAGGAGGTGTAGTTCCAGACTCTATATAGCATTCAGGAGGTGTAGTTCCAGACTCTATATAGCATTCAGGAGGTGTAGTTCCAGTCTAGTGATAGAGAAAAATCCCATACAGCCACAATGGTCTTTTTTTCCCCACTGGACCATTCTGACATTTTTCACCAATTTTGCCCCCCTATTTTTTGTGTGAAAAGTCACGATGAAATATTAGGAGTGAAACCCAAGTTGCCATGCTTGTAGAAAAAGTATACTGACAATTTTGTCAACAATTATAAACTTTAGTAGACTAAAATGTTAGGGAATAGGGAGGGACTAGCGGAGAAGAGATCCAGTAAAACTACAAGACAAGTCATTTCATTTCTTGGTTGCGCTCGGGTGTTGCACTCTGAAATCTAGTTTGTAGTTCGGCTATATTTTCAGTGTAAAGTCAGGCATTACGACGCCATCAAGGCCCGCCAAAATACATTTTATAAATCCCAAATGAATTTTTACAATTTAAATTTACACCACCTGGAACCCCCTCAAGGTCAAGGACCACTGGTGTTCCCCTGGAGGATTTGTTGAAAACCAAATGGCATAGACTATGCCAGTATAATTTGTATTGTTGTTCTGTTATTGTCTACGATCTTCTTTCTAAAAAGACAAGGGGTACAATTGTTTTCTCTATGCTGAATTGATTCTGTATGATTGAAGTTTTCTGTGTTGCGGTCGCGGAGTCCTTGCAGTGTAATGACTTTGTTTTGCTTGTTTGTGCACTGAAAAGTTAAAATAAACAAAGAAAAAAATAAAATAAAAGTTGGGAAAAGCCATCCAAAAAGTTCCAATGATTGAGAGATTAGAATTTCACCCACTTTTTACTTTCTGTGTGATGTGACAATGCATATATTGACTGAAGTTATTGACAAACATCCACAAATTCATTTCAAAATGCCATTTCACAAAACACTTCACAAAATGAGCAACTCACCCGTGGCTTCCGCGTGTGGTTAGGGTTCGGGTTTGGAGATATGGTTCGTATACTCTATGGTCGGAATATTCTGATTTATTGGTGTTGGATTACTGGGACGTTGGACTAACGCTACGCACCCGCCACACTGAACGCTCTTCCCCCCAAGGTTTGCTTGTTTGTTTTGGGTACAGATATTATGATATCATTATATTTTGCTTTCATGAAAATGTGTTAAGGAAAGATGGAGAACAAAACTTGTTTCAGTTAAAAGTTGGCGTGCCGAGATGGGATCGTATCCTAAACTGAGGGAACATAGGGCTGAGGGAATACTGTGTAGGGCTGAGGGAACATATTCATAATACTATGTATACTATAGGGCTGAGGGAACATATGTAGGGCTGAGGGAACATATGTAGGGCTGAGGGAACATAATACTGTATACTATAGGGCTGAGGGAACATACTGTGTAGGGCTGAGGGAACATACGTAGGCATGGCCCTGCCACTGCCAGGAGGAGTCAGGGAGCAAACCGGGACCATTCCCATAATCAAGTATCCGGCAGCGGCCACTTAATTACCAAAGGTTCCCTTCTACTGTTATATATCCTGTTTTAGTGTTTTATCCCGATATTGTGCTCAATAGGTGCATGCACGTGGATGGATGGACAGATGGACGGAAGCAAATCCAGCAGCTTTCTCGCCTGGAGAGACCACAGGTGTGCTGTATCAGCAATCAAGAGGTCGACCTACTACTTAAGGCTGACAAACTTGCTCAGTCAGCAGAGAGGATAATGGAACAGGGAAATTGAACAACTATTGATGGATGGATTATGGATGAACAAACTTGTAAGCTTGGCATTCTCCTTCTGTCAATATTTACCCCCCTTGGAGATGCTCTGGCCCCCGATTCAATGAGCACTGCGGCCCCCAGCATTTCACACTATCCACAGTAAAATACCTCTTTTCGCTTTTCCCTATAGGGGCATCATTTGGGGCAACAGGGAATGGCAATTGCCACCCTGTAGTATTCACATTTAACCTTAAATGCAGTTATTTTATGCATAATTGTCCCCAACTCTGAATTGTTGGCGCAGATTAATCTGATTTAATCGACATGCTGTTTTTCTTCGAGTAGGACTTGTTTTTGCCGCTGCACCAAGTGAGGAGATGCAGAGGGGAACAGGGTCGTATTATAATCGGGGACTAGACTATTTGATATTCAATGTTCTTTTTCCACAAATGAGTCTTGAAAAAATGGGGTCGTCTTATAATCAAAGTCGTCTTATATTCGGCACAATATGGTAGTTGATCTACAAGCTCTCGTTATATTTGGCAGATAATGGTATAACTTGTAGATCAACTATTTTCGCTATTTTAGAAGTGGGGCTTAAGTGGCAACTTATTTTTTGCCACCCCCATGTCTTTCCTCTGCTTTGCCCCTCTCTAAATAAATGTCCAGGCAAGGTGCAATACACTGGAGAGTGCCACACACAAGGCTTTGTGCGAAAGCTATAAAACTACCTTTAGCTTGCCTGGAATCCTCCCAGAAGGATATGCAGTGCAGTGATATCAGCAATGAGTGGTCGACTCAAACCACTTTCACCTGTTCCCTCTCGGCACAGCTTGGAAGTTAACGCAACGTTGATTTGATTCAAAGAATGACTTCCCGAAATAAATGTATTACAAAACATACAAAACTAAAGTTCAACAAAACTCCTGAGGTATGCTGCAGGGAGGATCATTGGGACCAGTCTCCCAGAGATCTCCACAGTCTTCACCTCCCGCTGCCTACACCGCACAAATAACATACTACAGGACCAGTTCCACCCAGCACACCATCTCTTGCAACGTCTGCCCTCTGGTAGAAGATACCGATCCATCCGGTCCAGAACCAACAGACTGTCCAACAGCCTTTACCCACAGGCTATCAGGCTGCTGAATGAACAACCTGCCCCCCCCATTGCCGAGCCCCCCACCTCTATAGTATTAAAGGGTACTGAAAATGGACTTGGACTTGCACTGAACTTTGCACTACATTGCACCAGCACTATTGCACTTGGGTTACTGTACAGTATGGATATTTATTTAATGCCAGTGGTGAAGGTAAAGCTCTAAACTGAATTTCGTTGTTTCATGTAAGCAATGACAAATAATAAAGATCTAGATCTATTCAGACAGTAATGCAATGTTAGTGGCTATAGTGTGTGTTTGTTTTTGCAGAAACATATGCTCCTTTGCGGCAAGCAAATCATATTAATTATAAATGTGAAGTACAACTTTGGGCAAAGTTAACTTGGTAGTTGAGTATGTGCTTTTGAGTGAGTTTGTGTGTCCCCCGGGCTCGGGGCCAGCAGTGTTTGTGCTGGAGTCCTCATGGCTTTAATGATCTTGTGAGTCCTGAAGACTGATTTATTCAACACATTGGTTTCCTCCCCCTCCTCCATCTCCACTCTTCACACCCTGCCTGGACCTTTATCTCACAACCTTTCCCCTGCTCCCTCTCCGCCGCCGTGCGTCCACTCCATCTATCTTTTGGCAGGCCAATTTGCCTTCTTAACACCTGCTTTCTTCGAGCTAAGTGTGATGATGAATTTCTAGAGCTAGGTTCTTTTCATCATCACTTTGGGGCTGCATAATCACAGAAGTTGGACTGGTTGTGCATATTGCATCGTTTTCATTGCATGAGGGGAAAAGCAAGTTAAGCACCGACTTATACTTGGCAAAAACACAAGCTTGCAAAATTGCTAAATGTGAAATGTTTTATTTTATTTATTTATTTTATCCCACGATTTTGTAACCCATTTTTTTCACCAAGTGGCAATGCCTAAGCTGTACTCCGGGCACTACTCTCCCTCTACCAACCTGGGGAGAGCCCCAAACTGAGCTAATGCTTCCTTCAATGCATGAGGAGTGAGCAGGCCACTTCTTGTCACCTGACAGGGGGGGATCAGTTTCCCCCGGTAGGACGTAGCGCGTGCGGAACATGTTATTCCAACCGGTTCCTTTCCCCTCCATCAGGAGCCCTTGGCTGACCAGGGGGAGGCAGTATAGAGACCAGGAATACTGCATGTTTTTTTTGTGAGGAATCTAGATTTGTACTCTATGGGGACACGGGGAGAACATGCAAACTTCACACACAACCAGGAATATGTAACCGCAGTGAAGGATTAAACTGTCCCTAGCTTGACAGAGGAAATCAACAGATTTTTCTTCTTCTTTCTTTCTCTTGGAATACACATTTTCTCTCACAATGCACACCTTTACCACATTCAGAGGCTCTGCAGATGTTTATAAGACTCAGTTTGTCTCGTGAAAAAGAATAATGGCGTGTGGGTGGGAAATCCCCCATGGCTCTAAACTTCCAAGAGAAGTAAATACTATTATGGCTTTATGGCAATCCATAATATTGGCCAAGAAATCAAAAAATACAGAGTGCACCAGAAATGATAAAAGTATTATAGATGATGACTTCTTATCCCCGCACATTTGAGAAGCCAAGCTTTGAGCGCTGCTGGATCCGACACAGTAAATACTCAGTGGAAATCCATCTCTGAGTGTAGTACAGTGTACAGATGTAACCAAATGGACCCGTATACTCTCACGGTAACAAATGCATACATAAACACTGATTCTATACTGTGTAGAATCTCTTATCAACTGCTAATGTACGGACGTTAGTGTGAATTCATAAATGTTGTGTTTCTTTATAAGTCTAATGTTTTCTATACTCTTTGATTATTGTGTTTACTCACAAGTGCCAGCATCACTCACATGCACACACACCAACTACAAAATTAAGTAAGAAACACAGTATAGTAGAACATTATTGCAAAATCAAAGGATCTCACGCACGCACGCACGCGTTAGTAATGGCAGGCAGACAGGGAGAGTTGTTTACTCTGAATCTATCACAGAGTGGAACACAGACAGACGCATGCAGAGTGGGAGAGTTCCGAGGGGACAGCGAGGAAAGTAAATAGACGGAGGATGGATGGGTAGTAATATCAAGGAGAGGAGAGGGAGAGGAAGGGTGGGAGGAGGAGAGGGAGAGGAAGGGTGAGAGGAAAGGATTGACTTACGTGTTGGTTTGTTTAGGCCAGAAACCCATAGAAATAGTAGCCTATAGCTCAAATCACTTCTGATATGGAAATGTCAATGAAGGCAATGTCGAGAGAGAGAGAGATCAGAGAGAGAGAGAGAGAGAGAGAGAGAGAGAGAGAGAGAGAGAGAGAGAGAGAGAGAGAGAGAGAGAGAGAGAGAGAGAGACGGAGACATCGACAGAGACAGACAGATGATCTACAAACAGGATACCAAAAACAAAATACATAAACGGTGAGTGGATATGTTGTTCTCCAATGTAACTGCCATGCCTTCTCTATGAATTTTCCCAAAACAAATACTTCCTCAGTGAACAGCAAACTTAACATAAAGCATTCAGACACCCAAAACAAATCTGGGTTCCTGGATTTACGTTCAAGGCTCACTTTATTTGTCTCCCTTAGGATAAATTTGTTTTGGTGACAGAGTCACAGATGCATACATAATAAAGAAAAACGCCATGAATGAACACACCAACATAAAAACAGAGATCATATGTGGACAGTGGAAAACAAAATGAAACTCAGCAATGAAACTCACAAGACTCGAAGAACACTGCAGTGAATCAGACAGTGATGTTAATTCAACTCCAAGAGAGCACAAATGGAACCATTAAATGGGAAATGAGAGTACAAATGTTGTACTCTCATATTTAACACTGGCCTTTATTGTGTGTCTGCAGCACTTACAGCAATAATAACATCTAGCAAATTGCTTATCTGGCTACACAGAAGCACTGCCATCTCCCGCAGTGATATCAGCAATGGGTGAACTAATTAACAGTGAAATCAAAGCATGTATGTGTGTGTGTGTGTGTGTGTGTGTGTGTGTGTGTGTGTGTGTGAGTGTGATCCTTGAGTTGTGACAAGTTAATATCCCACCAAGGCAGTCCCTATAATGTTATAGCAATTTGCAGAAAGACAGATCCTGCACATTATTATTATTGTAATATTTTTTTTCACCTGAGGAAGATGAGTTATAAAAAAAATCTATCTCCACAGATGCTACAGTATATAAGCGGGGACTGTGTTATGCATAGACATATGGACATGTCGAACCACAGTATCAGTATACTATGTATATGGGGAAATTGGAAATGTGAGAACTCTCCTCCATCCTATATAAGACTGTATGTGGTCGACTTAGCTCGGTTGACACTGCAAGATATATAAGGTTTACTGTACACTCTAACACCCTTTTCCACCGGGGTTGAACCGGTTCCCGTTGTTTTTTCATAAAGTACTTTGTGCTGCTCTCCAACGAGATGATCAACTTCTCAGTGGAGATCATGTTGGTCTAGAAAGACACAGCACAGAAGGAGCGAGTGCATTCTCCGGCAGCGGCAATGAGACGCGACGCTGCCGGGGGGAGGGCCGGCAGCTGCCGGAGGGATGATGAAGAACCTTCCTTCCTCAAAAAAATATTCAGTTACAGATGAACCACCAACTGCATCCACAAACTGTTATAAATAAACTAAAACTATAAGCACTTTAATAACCTTGGTCTTACTTTGAGAACCAGTGTTTTTATAGTGCCCATCTTCTGATGGCTGGTTCAGTCTCACATAACAAACAGTAATATTTAGGAACAGACATCTCTGGACACAAACAGGAACATCTATCACAAAATATGACATTTCCTGGAAAACATATTATCCTGAAATAACCCTCTTTCATAATTAGGTTGGGCCCACCTGCAGACATGCACACACATTCACAGGGACGATAAGTGACTGTCAAGAGTGTCCATTCTGAATGAGAGTGTGTGGCCATGGATGGTGTCTATTTCTGAGTATCCTGTACTGCAGCATTGTTCTTTTTCTCTAGCCCATTTAGACCATGATGCAGAGTCTAAAAATGGCTTTTAAATCCTAAGAGTTTTCTGAAAAACCTATGTTTCTATGTCAGTGGTGCTCAACCTTTTTTCATGTCAAGGACCCCCATCTGAAAATATGTTGTCCCCCTCCCCAGAAGCAAAGATTTTAGTTCAAAACGTTCACTCTAAAAGAATATATATTCAAAGATTTGCGCCACATTTTCACAAGAAAAATAGCAGATCTACAAGCAGGAGCTCATAGATCTGCTATTTTTCAATAGCTAAGTATAACAAAATACGTTAAACACCAAAAGGGTTTCCAGTACTGAATGGGCTATAGACAGAGGCACCGCTATCACAGAATGAAAGATACTCAGCCAGAACAGCATGCTTATAGGAAACAAAGTGACAAAGTGGTATTCTGGGTCACAGTAACCTTGGCTTGCACAGAGGTGTAATTTCAGTAAGAATAGGGCATATGGCAAAAACATGATAATAAGTTACAACATAAGCCACTTCTAAAATAACAAAAAATGTGAATCTACAAGCACTCAACTCATCGCCAAGCAACACATTGTACTGTAGATCCACTATTTGTTTGGGGGTGAAAAGAGAACATGTTTGAGAATGTTCGCCTATATTCCCAAAATAGGAATGCCACGTTAAGTGGTTCATTAAATGTATGGTTGCATACGATAAAAACACTTATTTAAATGATAACACGTGTAGATGGACGGCCGCCATCGATTGCGATGGAATCATATTAATCTGCTAAAACAATTCAGGATTGGGGACAATAAATAAGTGATTTTGGGTTAAATGTGAACACTATGGGGCTGCCTGCCATCCCCTGGTGGCCCAAAGGACGGCCCTGACCGTGCAGTACGTACAGACATGTGTTCAACAGATGTGTTGTTGGAACTGATAGAAGTTTGCGGTTAATAACAAACAGAGGAAATGTCATGGATAATAATGGGTGGGAGACAGGAAGGACATGGACTTGGTTGAGGGGAGTCCCTCAGGGCTCTATATTAGGTACTTTTATGTTTTCACTCTAGATTAAATGTATTTGCTCGCGGCTGCGAGGGCATTGCAAGTGAGCACCCCGGATGATTTGGCAAACTAATTTTAATGATAGCATAAAAAATAAGAAAGCGATACGATGGGCGCCCACTGTCCTAGCGGTCCAGGCGCATACCACATATAGGCGCATGCCTGACAGCGTGTTGTGGGTGCGAGTCCCGGTCCCTATGACCTTTGCAGAGTGTCATGTCTGAGGTTCGTCGTTGGCATCCAGGAGTGTGTGCACAGTTTGGCATCGACCGGGCCAGCGGTGGCGGAGATTAGCTGTACACAGATGGACGGATACACACGTGGACACACGTGGACACACGTGCAGACGGAGTGAAAAACATACTCTCCCCCATGCCTTTGGCCTGCTGGAGCCAACCCGGGAATATGACAAAGAGGTTTAACTCAGCCGGGCCCGTTACGATTCAATATCCATTAGGTCCTAGGACCATTTGGATAAGAATTCTATCGATTTATTTGAGACAAAAGAGACTATAAAGAAACTCCATGATAACTATTGCTGACCTTGATAGGTTTCCAATAGAGCCGATGCGGAGATGGTTCCACACAGGATTAATTTATGCTGTGATCCACTGACAGGCCTGTGCTGAAGTACATTCTAAAACCATAATCCATCTCAATTAGAATGAAAAGGTTCCATTCCATCGCTTTTCCCAGCAAAACCACCGGAACAAAATAACAGAAAACAGATCAGGATAATCACCGGATAGAGGCGCGTCAGAGGAGGCCACCGAGACCAAATAGAGAGAGCGGAATAAGAAAAGGTTAGAACTGAGTCAGGTGCGGTAATTGGTTTGTAGAGATTGATACGCCTGCTTATGTGCAAGCTACGGTATATAATGCTGTGAACAGCAGTAGGCCTACACACATGTAGCTTGTGTGTAATGCTGTGAACACGTACTGTAGCCTGCAATATAATTTCACTGCACATATTATTATATCAATCCATTTTATTCTGATGCATCATGCTCTGACTTCTTTGCAAAGTGTCCTGTACTAGTAGTTTGATCATGTGTTTCATCATCTATCAGCCTGCCAGCCTGCCAGCCAGCCTGCCAGCCAGCCAGCCTGTCAGCCTGCCAAATACAACAGGCAGCCAGCCTGCTTAATACGACAATGCAAAACGACTATGCAAAGGTCAGGAAGGAAGCGGGGACAGGAAAATGGGAGGATGAGGACACAGGGTTAGAGGAATGAAAAGCAGAAGGAATATGTGAGAGGCATGGAGAGGAGCTCGAGGAGGAGGACACCACTGTAATGGAGGTGTGGAGGTGACATGTTGAAGGAACATAGTAGTCCGGCAGCCAACAGGCTTCTTTTGTTTCAAGTGGGAAATTTGGTATATCATTTTTTTCTCTCTCAAACAGCTCAAACAGCCTGCAGTCAGCAAGTGGATTCATGAATGTATAGACAATATTTTAGGCCAATTAAAAAAAACGATTTTCCACTCCACACCCCCGGCTGGACTATAGTGAGAGAGGAGGAGAAGAACATTGTAATTGAGGTGCATGGAGGTGACATGTTGAGGGAGCATATAGTGAGTGTGGAGGTGACATGTTGAAGGAACATAGTGAGAGGAGGAGAGAGGCTGTCACAATGTAAAATCCTCAGTGTTTATCAATTTTAACTCTGAGAGAGAATAAAGCAATTGTTCTGAGTCACCATTATATTGTAGATTAGCAGCTTTGTGCAAGCAGAGGCGTAATTTCAGAAAATAATAGGGGGTGGCAAAAAACTATTTTCGCTATTTGTTTCGGGGGAATGGGGGCGAAAAGAGAAAATGATTGAAAGTGTTATCCTATAATGACATTCCCAAACTAGAGATGCCACAATGAAAGTGGTTAATAAATTAATGGTTGCCAACGCTTATCTAAAATGTCACATGTATATGGACGAGCTTTGAATGCGATTAAATCAGATTCATCTGACATAAACAAGACCTGCGATTTTGCGCAGAGAAGTAGAGGGGCGACAACGCAAGCGTATTCACGTGGGCGCGGTCCTGTGAAATTGTCGTGCACGTGCTCGTTGCGTGCACGCACCCGCGACAAAAAAATTGATGCCTCATTGGCCGCTGCAGTTCGTTGGAGCCATACGTGTGGGGGCGGAAGTGTGCAGGAAGAGTCCTGAAGACTTTTAGAAGAATTTTATCCCAGGATTTTGCAACCCATTTTTTCACCCAGTGTCAATTATGGAATGTAATCCTGGGTGCTACACTTCCTCTGCCAACCTGGGGGGGCAGCGGACTGACCTCATGCTTCCTTCTATGCATGAGTAGCTGCTACTTTTCAACTGACAGGGGAGAGTTTCTGGCCGGGCCATATAGTCCCCGGCCAGACGTAGCGCTTGGAAGGAACCCGTTATTTTAGCTGAAATGAGCATGACAGCACATCTACAGTAGCCGTTAATAGAAGATTTGGGAACGGATTAATCACATTAGAAATATCAGCAGTTGTGCCGATTAGTGATTAGAAAGTTTTGTCAGAGCAGCAGCATTATTGGCTTATAGTAATGGAACAAAAAGGGCAGGTATTATGCTCCTGCATTTTAACATCAGTAATTATGGTGGTACTTGGAGAGCCAAATATTGTCTGAGGTGGTACTTCAGTATAAAAAGGTTGGGAACCAACGCCCTAGGGGACACAGGGAGAACATGCAAACTCCACACAAAAAGGACCTTTCACCAACCCCGCCTCAGGTATGGGCACTGATGACCTTTTTTTATGCTTGCGTTGTCGCGCCCCTCCTGAGCAGACCTGTCGTTGATCCAGGCGACAACGTCTGTGTTAATCGAAGCCCGTCTGAAAGTATACCTTAATGAAGAACCCGCCCCCACACCGCAGGGCTGCCCGCCCCTCCCTCACGGAAACACAGCCATTAATGATCTGTGACATTACCATTGTGGCTGCAAATAAAGAGGAAGTCATGACTCAGGGCAATAATCATAACAGCATATAATCCTTCTGCACTTGATCCTGGGGCTCAAATGTGCAACAGCGGGCTCAAATTATTCATGAGTAGCCAAATGAATGTCAGTGGATATTCATGACTATACACATCTTAATATACTCTCTTTCTACTGCTGGGAATGGAACACAGTTAAAAAGAATTGTTCTAAGACTATACATCCCTCCAGGCATTAATAAATTCCACCTTAAATGTGCCTTTGTAATCAGATTGTATGTGTGTGCATGCATGCGGGCGGGCGTGCATGCACAATTCTGTGTGTGCGTGCGTGCGTGTTTGTCAGGCAAATCTGTCACGTATACTTACAGGTCAATAGAGAGCTTCTGAATCATTCAGTGAGAGATACATAATTCATAAATTCATCTAACACGTTCAATATAACACAAATTGACTGCACTAACTTGCCTGAGTGCATTGCACTACCATGTCAATAGTGTGCTCAGTAAACCCACATCTTCTCTCTAATAGTGCCATCTAATTATTCTTTTGAAGAATTCCCTTTTTTTTTTCCTTTTCTCCATTTATGCATTTTCTCCCAATTAATTAATTCCCTATTCCCGTGCAGTGTGATCCCTGTTGCTAACAGCATAGTAGCTACAGTATAGGCCGAACTAAAATGACAACGGTCAAAATGGCATGGTATAAACCAGTGGTTCCCAAAGTGGGGTCCGGGGACCCCCAGGGGTACCTGAGGGAGTTCCAGGGGGGACCCATCTATTTTGTTCATGTTCATAAAGTGCTAAAGTGTTTAAAGCAGTGGTTCCCAAACTTTTTCATGTCAAGGACCCCCAAATTGACACTACTTAGTGTGGACCCCCATTTGAAAAGATATGCCAGGGACCCCCATAAGAGAAGACGTACACATTTAGACGTCTACATTTAGACGTCTACATTTAAACGTACACATTTAGACGTCTACATTTAGACGTCTGTATACATTTAGACGTCTACATTTAGACGTATACATTTAGACAGTGTCCCCCCGAGTGCCTCCCCAGTGTCCCCCCGAGTGCCTCCCCAATGCCTCCCCAGTGTGCCCCCCGAGTGCCTTCCCAGTGCCTCCCCAGTGTGCCCCTGAGTGCCTCCCCAGTGTCTCCCCAGTGCCTCCTCAGTGCCTGCCCAGTGTCCCCCAGTGTCTCCAATAGCAATACAAGAGCAATAATACAAATTAATCTTAATGTATTAATCTTATTAATTAATTAATCAAATTAATTAATTAATCAAAATTGCGGCCTGTGCCCAGCACCATGCCAAAGCTTTTTCCTGCAGGACACACTGCTTGTGGTTGTAAATATATTGTTATCCGTGTTGCGAGGATGAGGGGGTACCTGGAAAAATATCTACCCCAAAAGGGGTACCTGGTCCAAAAAAGTTTGGGAACACCTGGTATAAACCACTGGTTTTCAACCCTTTTCATATACCAAGGTATATTATTTATTCGGTGTTTGAGCCTCGTCGGACCACCATTTGATGAGATTCAGCCTCTCAGACCAAAAACATTCGGAATATTTAGTTATCATTGGATACGATTTTGTCCACAATTCCATGCTGTATTGATGTTGCTACCATTAGGAGAGGGCAAACGTTGATGAAAATAACAATTCTTCTCCATTCTCTAATTGTGTAGACTCCTTGTAAATTAAGTAATGCAGATGTTTAACAATAATTTAAGTCCTGAGAGTGTAAAATTAAAGTGGACCCGTCCATTTGGTTCCATTTGTACACTCTCAGAGTTACACACCCGTACGGGGCCATTTGGAACCCACTCAAGGACACATTGAGACCCACTGGTGTAGCAGTGTTTTTGTGAGCACCCCAACTCTGTTTGACCATGTTGAAGCCTTAATTCATTAGTATCATCGGTAACACCTGGTATAGGGAAGGGGCGCCCAAGTGCTTTCCAAAATGGCGTGTGTGCATATAGCTCATATTTTGGTTAGCAACTCTCCATCCTTTATTGGACAGACAGATGGACAGACAGACAGACAGACAGACAGACGGACGGCGGAGCCCATGCTACACAGGACCTCATTGTTTGCCAGCAGTCATGTCAGGTAATCAATACATGCGTAATTGAGTGTAGGCCCGGCGATGGATCGTTGCGATCGGCGACGGAAAGGACACTGGAAAAAGCACTAATGAGGCAGAAAACAACATTGATCTGCAGACTGCAGTGACTTGATTGAACCTTGGTTACTCTGACTGGCCCGCATGGGTAGGAGTGGCCCAGACACCGCAACAATCATTATAACTACTCTACTAGCCCCTTTGAATTAAGGGTTAACCACAAACAGGCCACAGCACACAAGATTGACTGTAAAACATACACATGCATACACTAGCTGCATTTTAGTATCCCCTCGAGTTACAATCCTATTAATAGATATAATGAATTGGGGTGCTTTAATAGAAATAGTGACTCTGGGTGCTTAAAGGGGCATGAAACCCCATGCAGGCAGATGTTTTTGGTTTGTTTTCCAGTGCATTAAAATCATGACGGTTAGTAAGCAACCAGCTTCAACCAAACGAATGAATAATGTATAATAAAGTGAGATTTTCATAGGGGTGTCCAGAGCCCAAGGGCAAATGTGCAAGTGTGTGATGGATAGTATTGACGCACCTAAAATCTAACACATCCATTATTAATTGTATTTAGTTGCTTACATCACTGTGCGCCATATACTATAAGGTCAGTGCTATATGCAGCCTGCCATGTTTTTTTACCCTGCTGTAGTGTTTAACCTGAAGTGCCATGAAATGTCATGCCAGGGGGGCAGTGGTTCAGGGGTAAAGTGGCCCATAGATTGGCCAGATGGCAACCGTGAGGTTCCCAGTTCGATCCCGGGTTCCCCCAGAGTTAATGTCGAAGTGTCCTTGAGCAAGACGCTGAACCCCTAATTGCTCCCGATATGCAGGTCGGTGGCTTGCATGTGCTTTCCTCCGCCATCTGTATACAGTATAAATGTGTGTGTGAATGTAATGCACAATCTATGTAAAGCGCTTTGGATAAAAGCGCTATATACTGTTAATAAATCATTTACCAAGTAAAAACGAAACTAAAAATAACTAGTGTGTCATGGCCCTTTAACCTTATCATCCCTATATTCTGGGGGTGGGACATTCGTTGAAAATAGCATATGTAAAAGGTTGAACTTGACAAAATACAGAGCCGTCCACAGTTAACTAATTATTTTACTATAAGTAGCCTATACAGGGTATTCTACCCTGGATCCCTATGCAATAATTCTGCAGCAGACAAGTGTAGACTAAATGCATGGTTTACACGTGTATACGTAGGTCTCAGAAGATAACGTTAATTAATTACACACTCAAATGCTACACGTCGACTGAGTTTAATGGATCGACCTTTCTGTTCCCATGCGACGCTGCTGTGCGGAGGCATCAGCTGAAACATTATTGGCTGAAACATCGGCCTATTAAAACTCAGTCGGCGGCATCGAACACTCGAGTGTGCAATTTCTTTTCTCTTCTGACTATTATCTGCTCAGAATTATGCACCTCATTAGACATGTATGGTATGCATTACCTCCCAGCTGCTGGCAGGATCGATCCCCCCCTACGTATTCTCCAATATATTACAATTTGGAGTTCAAAGAAATGCAAAGACCAACGGTAAAGAACTGAAAGAATAAGGGCCTTTCTCGGCCCAACCCTTCTCCCATTGTGTATATTGCGTTTAGTTTCCAAGATGGCCGCAGCACCAGGAGGGGGTGGGGCGGAGGTGAGCGGGTGGGGTCGACATATGCCCTTACTGGGCTGCATTCACAAATTCAAGACACCTGTCTTGCGTTTGTCTTGTGTCTGTGTTTAATGGCCGCTCCAATGCATTTCCAATGGAAGCCCATATGGTTTGACCAAAAAAATGATGGGGGGAGGGGGGGGGGGGGGGCAGATCACATCCATCAAAGCTGTGTTCAGACACAAGTCAGGTGTCAGACACAAGGCAAGTGTCTTGAATGCAGCCCAGTAAGGGCATATGTCGACCCCGCCCGCTCACCTCCGTCCCACCCCCTCCTGGTGCTGCGGCCATCTTGGAAACTAAACACAATATAAACAATGGGAGAAGGGTGGGGCTGAGAAAGGCCCTCATTACCGAATTGTGCCGAAAATAAGACAACTCTGATTATAAGACAACACCCATTTTTCAAGACTCATTTGTCTTTGTGGAAAAAGAACATTGAATGTCAAATAGTCTAGTACCCCGTTATAATACGACAGTCTTTTTTAGGAAATTTCCATTGGAAAAAAACATATAGTCTTATATTCAGGCCAATAGGGTAGCTCAAAGCAGCTGGACACAATCGCAGCTTCCGTCGCACCACAACATACTATCTTGACTGCAGCTATCCTAACCCTATAGATTAAAACTCTCGCTGATGTTTATTGATTTGCGCACGTCCCATAGGCCTCTCCAATATTGTAAGCATCTTACATTTTGCATTTTGTACATTCAGAGCTTGTGTCACTGCAGTGACCATAGGGGAGACTCTCGTAGATATGAATATGTCAAAATGTATAAAATACATCCGAGTCTTAATCTATGGTTAGCGCTATCTGAACACTGCGACACTATACTCTGTTTAAATGACTGCGTCATTTAAATGACTGCGTCATTTAAACAGAAGACTAAACTATTGCTACTGGAAAAGGTTCCCCTATAAAGGGTCATCTTGGAGGGAAGGATAGAGACGTACATATTGTGTTGTGTATGTAATGTATATGTACTGTTATGTGTATGTATTGTGATGTATTTTAAAGTATTGTTCCGTTCAGTGTGAGAGGATCTCAGTGGAAATAAGTCTTCAGACTTTACTGTGAAATCCTTGAATCTCTGATTATAATGATGTATTATGATTGCTTTTCTAAAAAAATCAAGCACTGTGTATGCCTGGACCAATATTGATGCAACAGCTGCATATAGTTCCGACAATTGCTGTGAATATCTAACATGCTGTAATGATTACGCTATGAAAAAATCCTCTGATGTTCATTATACTCTACGTTTCCACCGCGTTTCAAGAACCGTCATCCAAAGTGCTGTTGCTTTATTCAACCCTGGTCTGCGGCGCTTTGCTGAGAGACATAGGTTTGGCAATACGAGTATATCTGTCAGGAGCAGTCCACTTATTGGCTTACAAGCATTTAACCAAACACATGCACATCAGCACTTATAGGAGGAGACTTTTAAGTCGCTGTGATTGTCTGATTGGCCACTTTACAGTATGTGTATCTGTCCTTCTGCATCTACATAGTGTTGATTTCTAAAACGGCGATCGCAGTGCGACACATTGTGAGCGTGTAGATCTGCATACAGCATACAACCAGACTAAAACTAGACTAACACTAAAACATTTCAGGACTAATGACTAATATATGACTAAAACTATAAATGATATTTTAGTCAAAAGACTGACTAAATTAAAACAAAATTTACGGACAGAATCAGCACTGTTCTACAGTGTCAGTATGTAGGCCTACTATACTACAAACGTGCTGCCGAGTCTTTATTTGCACACTGATATTCTGTGAGACAGACCGTCTTCACCACTGATTTCAGTCATTGGGATTCCACAGCAGCAAGCATTTATTCTATAGAAGCATCTCGAACATCGCACTGGGACGTGTTGTGAGCTTGTAGATTGTCTATTTTCACTAGTTGTTTTAACCCATTCTGACCTGAGATCAGATTCTAAAAATGTCTACATGTCTACATCCTGACAGTTTTCTGATGTCAGTTTTCTATGTCAGTCGTTTTTCGATTTTTCAAAAATAGCAGACCTACAAGCTCTTAGCACGCCACTCGGTGGCACGCTATGAGCCTGTAGATCTGCTAAAAAAAAAAAGCTCTTTGGATATATCATAAAATTAAAGCCTCAATCTAGTAGAAAAGTAAAATAGCATCTAAATATCACAGTCCTGCATAATATTTGTTCATTGTTTAGGGAAAATGCCGTTTCACTGCAGTGAAATTTGTTCTCTGCAAGTCTGCATTTGACCCATCTCTTGGACGGTGAGCCGCAGCCGTGCCGCGCTCGGGAATCATTTCATTAGTTGATTTGACCCTCCCCAATCAAATCCATTGATGCTGAGTGCCAAGCAGGGAGGCATTGGGTCCCATTTTTACAGTCTTGAACCCCAACCTCCCAGTTTCAGGGTGGACACTCTAACCACAAGGCCACAGTCTGGTAACAACTAAATCCTAATCTGAATTCAGTCGTGGTTCTCGAAGGTTCTCATAATAATGTCAAACAAGTCACTTTGTGTGGACATTCAGCTCTTGTAAAACAGCGTTTCATTGGACCACCATGATGCCCAAGGGCAGCATGCAGCAGAGTTATCACCTTGTTATCACAAGGTTGTACTTGTATTGGGAAGCGTGTTGGAAATACATGAAAACACTGCAGACTTCTGATACTAGCAATACAAACAAGGAACGTGCTGAAAACAGTACACATTTAATACAAAAATGTTTGGTCAAACCACGTGACTTCCATTGGAAAAGCATTGAGCGGCCATGAAACAGGGACAGCACAGAGCATGTTCGTCTGATATGTGTGTACAGGGCCTGAGACAACGCAGAGCTACAAAAAGTGTCCCATGAGCCGCTGTCCAAGGTGCTGCTGTGTGTATTGTGTTTAATCCATGTAACTCGAGTCGGTCCAATTTCCAGGCTTTGCCTGAGCCAATTGATTGCCATGGTATCTCCAGCCTACAACTGCCGAATTCCCCACACCTGCCATTTGATTACTTAGTCAGTCCACTTTTAACAGTCAGTTTGCACTCTTCAGACATTCTCCACAGACGTTTGCCACTGCACACTTTCCACGGGGTATTGCATACTAGGGTGGGATATGCATTCCCGATTTTCATTGTTCACAACTTGCATATAGTTGCAAGTAGACCTGTACCCAACGGGCACAGTTCTAATGTCTGTTAATGCATGGGAAGATCTTTAGCTATAATTAGCAAACGCTGTACTTATATTCTTTATAGTTAACTGGATGATTTGATTGGCATAACATAGAGAAATGAAAAAGAAGGGAGAAGTGCATGGAAATGGGGGAGGCAACGGCCAGAAAAAAGGGAATTAATTTGAGAAGTTTGCCTTGTGGCTAATTGAAAATGTGCCTGCGTGCGTGCGTGTCTTGCCATAGCACTGCATATACGCCTTACAGGCGTATATGCAAAATATGCTAAAATATGTAATTTAGATAGAATGTTATGTAGACAGATGCCATTTCATGGCACCCGGAAGCAATCTATAGTGTGTTTAGTTTCAGTGGGGTATTCTACTGTTAGACAGATATAGGTTCTTATGATCCTTGTGTGTGTGTGTGTGTGTGTGTGTGTGTGTGTGCGTGCGCGCGCATACCACAGAGGCTGATTACATTCGTGTGAGACAATAAAAAAGATGTTTGCCCTGAAGTGAAATGTGTGTCTGTGAAAATGTGTGTCCGTGTTTGTGAGCATGGGCTAATACCTATAAGAGTCTATGCACTTTCATCACAGAGCAGGACTGTCTCACTTCACTTCTCTTCATGGCTTTACCCTACAGATGAGAGGCTCTCTCTATATCACTGTTTTCAGGTCAAACATCTTTTTTATTGTCTCACATGAATGTAATCAGCCCCCATGGCACGTGCGAACACACACACACACACACACACACACACACACACACACACACTCTTTGAAGTAGGCTAGTACAGGAACTTCTGGTGTGCTCTCAGAGGAGCGTATACAGGAGTGGATTTGGCAGTGTTGTACAGGGCAACGCATTCTGCAAAGCCGAAAGGCTTGTGAACCACTGCATTAAACCGTAATTCATAGCCTTGGGTGCTCCTGGTCAGGTGGTAAACCAGGTGTATTTTCACTGCATTACAATCTCTCTTCTTCGCTCCATTCACTTCAGACGTGCACACATGCACGCACGTGTGTGCGTGTGCTCCTCAGAATGACTGACATTACATGTTCTAAGTAGTCATGCTATGTCACTGGTTCCCAAACTTTTTAACCCATGACCCCAAAAAGACATTTGACGTTTGCCCGCAACACAAACTAGTGAAAATAGCCGATCAAATGCCGAATAGCAGGTTCAAATGTCAAATGAATATAGTGGCCAAAATGTAGGGCTGAAGTATTTAATGTAGGCCTATGTTTTGTAATAATAATCAAAATCTACAAAGTAACTAACTAAAGTTTTCAAATACCTGTAGATGTAGTGGAGTAATTAAAAGTACAATATTTGGATCCGAGATGTAGTGGAATAGAAGTAAAAGCATTATAAATTGAAAAAGTAAAGTACTTCAGTAAATGCACTTAGTGACTTTCCACCACTGCACTGTATATAAATGTGATCTGTTGTGTCAAGCATGTGGAGCAGAGGAGAGAAATTGTCCTTCTCATGGAGGCTTCCAGCCATTCTTCTATAACCGTCCATACACCCACACTAAACTCTGCACTACAATGGCAAGTGACATCTCCATGTATTATTGATCCCTCATCACTAAAGGCATGCTTTGTCAATGTGTGCTTGTGCGTGTGCATGCGTGCGTGTGTGTGTCTTTGTGTGCTTGTACTCTCAATAGGACCATGCCTCCTCCTATAGCAGCCTTTTAATAAAGGACAAGGTTATTGCTTAGCTCCTTATTTGGTCTCGTGTCACCTTCCATACAATATGGTATAGTTAAACACTGCTGGGAACATCAGTAAATCAAGGAAGCACGCACGACTCCAATTCAGATCAGGTCCTCAGGAAATGTAATTTTTAAACAAGAGAATACCAGCACTCACGGAACTGTCCTTTAGTAAGGCAATTTGTTTCATTACAGGTACGTATGTACTATGCTCCAAAGCAGACCACACAACGAACAGCCCTCGTCAGCATTGTATTGCTGTAGACAAAGGAAGTGTCACATTTATATAATGTGACATATAAACGTGACATATAAACGTGACACGTTTAACCTCAAATTCAGTCCTTTTACATTGTCTCCGATTCGTTATAGTTTTTGCAGATTCATCCGACTTCAAGCATTATATTGTCTGCAACCATGAATATATTAACCACTTTCAACGTAGCATGTCATTTTCAAACATTTTCCCTTTTCAGCCGCAAACAAATGATACATAGTTCAGAGGTAGTTCAGTAAGATATACTCAAATGGCTTCATGCTATGCTAAAGGGACGTACATGTTAATACGCAGCATTACTTTGTGGGTGTATACAGTGTTTGCAAGACCCACACGTCATACGCTGATGTGGCAGTCAGCTGACCAATTGCGCGGGGTATTTAAGCTCACCTAAGCCAAATTCCAATAGCCCAAATCTCGGCCACGCACTCACTCACACTCGCTCACTCCAGCATGGAGGTGTTACGGTGAAATTGGTGACCTGCTGAAATATGTGACAATCGTCTAGAGTCTCTAGAAAATTGCATAACGTCAGTGTCCGAATGTAAATCGTTGCAGTTTGTTTATTAGCAGAGTTCAATCTAGCGGTATTCAGGCCACATATTTAAAGACCTCCATGTAAGTTGTGTGAAGTCCACAAGATGGTAACATAATTCAGCAGGTCACCAATTTCACCATAATTTGTCATGCTGGAGTGACCGAGATGTTGGGTATTGGAATTTGGCTCTAGACTGCATGATTTCTTCCTGCCTTCTTTCTGCATATGGTTCCTGGTTGTTATGTGATATTTGCTCCCACCACCACCGGTGGGCTCTGCAATATATGTTCCCCATGGTGGGTTGTTATTTTATCTCTATCTCCCTGCTCTTAATGTTTAATGATGGTGTTTGAGCAGGGAGAAAAATGTAGCAGAGCCGAACGCCAAGATAAAATATACGCACACTTCTCATTCTATAATACATATTGGATATCTATTTGTGAGTTCTCTGAAGTAGAACTCAAGTGGTTACCTACTTTTTTGCCACCCTCTAAATTTATTTTCAGACATTACGCCTCTGGAGTATTTATTTATACTTTGTATTTGACTCAACTATAGCCTAATGGGGTTGAGCACTTTAATTGTCCACTGCCCACGAGACACAAAGAAAGTGCTGCTAGACTATGAGATGGTAAATGGAAGGGTCTTCTGATCTGACAGGCCAGCGTCTCTCTCTCTGCTGCTCTTATTGGGTTAGACCACCATCACCATAGACAACCAGGTGGCCTGCTGGCCCGAGGCAGCACACTTCTGGGAAGGATAGGCCGCACGCACGCACACACACAGCATGTAATAATGCACAAAGCTCCACTGACTGGCGTGCAGTAGACAGACATATACTAATTGTTTTCACACATGACCACATTTGCTAAAGTGCATTTTGTTGAACAGTGGTCCCGATCCACGCGGGTACCAGCAATCTCTCCGCTATAGTGTAATTCAGAATCCATCAGAGACACAGGCCGGGTCGGGGGAAATAGGCTACAATTTACCTGGAATCAGACAGTCCCATCAACGGGTTCACTTTCGCTTTCCATGCAGCTGTGTTTGATTACAAGAAAAGCAATATGTCACCAAGGAAATCAGGACGACCCTTTTGCCATCAGTCTCTCTCCAGCTATCCAAGCTGCAAAGTCTCTCTCTGCTGTTTCTTCAGGAAATATATATTTCCCCCACAAATGTCTGTTCTACACAAAACGAATTTCCAGAGTTTCAAGTCTTTTTTTCAAGTCTCTCTCTCTCCTTTTTTCTGTTTTTTTATTTTTATTTGTTCAATCCCAGCCCATACATACAGTATAGGCATTTTGATACGGCTAAGCTCCCAGAAGCTGCTGTAGTGAGTTTAACTGATTGAGTATCCAAGTTCAATGCACCTCAGAGTCATTCTTCTCTGAGGAAGGATTCCAATCAAAAGTTCACCGACCTTTCAGGAGGACATCGAGCTGAGCTGGATGGGAGATAGTGTAAAAGTGGTACCCAGAGCTTTAGGAATGATCCTTCATTGTGCTTAAATACGCACTGGGGGAAGTAACCAAGTACTATTTTAGCTTTAGGAATGATCCTTCATTGTGCTTAAATACGCACTGGGGGAAAGTAACCAAGTACTATTTACTGTACTAAGTACTGTACGGTAACGTTTCATTGTTCCGATCGCTCATTAGTCCGACCCATTAACCCATTTAGAGCTATGAGCTTGTAGATCTGATATTTTTCAATAGCTAAACACCAAAAGGGGTTCTCGTCACAGACACGCGCAGAGCAAGTTCAGTCAGGAAACTCAGTGCAGTTGCCAGCGGCCGTTCATTGGGCCGCCTCAGCATCACATTCTAAAATGGTAAATGGTGCATTTATATAGCGTCTTTATCCAAGGCGCTTTACATAGATTGTGCATTACATTAACCCAGTCACAAACCGTTGGCGGCGGAAACCATGCAAGGCACCAACCAGCACATCAGGAGCAATTAGGGGTTCAGTGTCTTGCTCAAGGACACTTCGACACTAACTCTGGGGGAGCCCAGGATCGAACTGGCAACCTTGCGGTTGAGCCACCGCCGCCCAGAGGTGAGTCTGAGTGAATCACGTGTTCTCATTCAAATGATTCACTCCATTCAATCACGCACTCATTCCATCTTCACACCGGCTATTTAAACTGGAAGTTTTGTACAGCTCATCCTGCTTGCTTGCTTGCTGTTGCTGCTGCACACTCATACTGCTGCTTATTAACTCCTCCACCCCAGCTACCACCTGTCGTTTTGGAGTACATAAAAAGCAGATCCAATTCATCACCAAACCATAATAAATATTGCTCATTGCTCATAAATATATATTCCATCTAGGGATGTGCCGATGAGACATTTTTATGTTATGGCCGATAACCGATATTACCGATGTCGATATGATCTCATTCTGTATTGAAAAAAATTACAATAATTTTGTCCATTCTGAAAAATATATGTAACAGGGAGTCTACACTGCAGTCAGATTTAACTTAAATACCTTTATATTTAATATTGTGAGGTTGTAGATCTGTTCAAGCTGTTACTTTGGGCTTGTTTATCTGAAGACAGACCGATTGATCGGACGATTAATTAATCTGATTGATTTGAGTTTGCCGATTAATCTCCCATCACCCATTGATGAGTTGTCCTGACTGAACTTAATTACCCTATACCAACATCCCGTCTGACTATTGACTAACGGGATGTCGGACTAAAGGTCCTTTCAAACGGGCAGTGATTTAACGCGCCTATAGTTCATCACTGACCGTTGCACAGACACAAGGCACAGACAGTCCCCATACTGTACTTGAGCACAATTTAGATTTATTTTTTCAGTATACTTGACTGCATCTCAGAGTCATTTTTTACTGTACTGCAATTATTTAAAAAACTTTATTTACTGGTTACTTTGTAGATTTTGATTATTATCACAAAACATACATTAACCACTTCAGCCCTATATTTCGGCAATTAGAAAATCGCCGATCTACAACCTTGTAGATCTGCTATTTTCAAAAGATTTATACATTTGAAAACTTGAAATCTCTCTCTCTTCTCTCTGGAGAAGACTGAACATCTCATTACATCGAAGTATAGCACTGTAGGGTTGTCTTTAATCCAATTAATTCAAATAGATGTTTTGAGCTAAGTGTATATAGGAGCTTACAATATCCTAGCTTTTAGTGTGGCAAAGGAAGTGACTGTGAACGCTTTTGACGTGAGGTCCAAAGTGTGGTGTGCCATCTCCCATCTCAAGTATTTTACATAATAGCATTTCCCTTTGCAGACACTTTTAACAGGCCCTCCTCAATGTTTTAATAGTTTAAGTTCTCCCACTTACAGAAGGGATTAGTTACAATGAGTAAAGGCATTACAGCAATTAAAGGGTTATTTGACTTGTTCCGTGTTCCTTCCCTATTCTAACTCATTGTAGTGAGCGATATCTGGCAAGGGCAAAACAAGTGAATTGCTTGCAGTAATCGAAAGACATTAAGTCACCATCTTTGAATATATAATCAAGTTCCTCGAGTATTCCAGAAATCAAAGAAAGATAGCTGAGATGGAGCCTGGGATGAAATCTCAGATTCATTATATACCATCTACAATATTGGTACAATGATAAAATATATAAAATATTAAACTAATGTACAAAAGTACTATTTTCACTGAGAATGTACAGTATCACAACTCAGGAACCACAACTTCCCAATTTAGAGCATGCCGTTTGTGCTCTTTAAATCTACATCAACGGCGGGGAATGTGCTAACAACAGTAATGACCTCAACATTCTCAACAAGTATTTTAAACTGGGAGAGACTGAATTATTACCAAATTGTTTTAGTTAATTTCGTAAGCCATATGAAATGGAGCTAAACTCTAATGGCAGCTTGTGAGGAGATCCCCTGACTGATGGTGGTTTTGACAGGTTTTGGCAGGCGGCTCAAGCACAATGCCAACAGGTAATGGACTCAAAGGGCAAAGTTGTCATGTTCCTCTTGCCAGGTTCCAAACATAGACCATTAGTTAAAACACAAGCTGCAGCCTGCAGGTGAGTATTGAATCAACTTTAGAAATACCTTCCAAGCCTCCAAGACATCAACTATACGGTCCCATTTTACTCTCTGCTGAAAGGGCAAGTGTACTCAGAAGTGGCAAGACGTATGGAAGTGAGACATGAATGGGCCCTGAGGGTGGAGCATGAAGAGAAGCTGAACAGATAAGAGATGAGGATGATCAGATGGATGTGCGGTGTTAAAAGTGGTATAAATCATTTTTGAAATGGCATAGCACTCCCAGGAACGATGTTTTGAAAAATGGTATGGTGTGCCACATACAGCTTTTTGAACAGCCAAATCTTCCCCTTTCAGTATGGCATCTCATCTGTGTTCAGGAAACAGCTTGTTGTCCAGAAAAGATGCACATCTACATCTGTGAACCTGCAGTGGCCTCCCCTTGAATGTTGAATGGCTGACTGGCTACACAAATCCACCACCATCTCCTTGGTTTTGAAGATGTTTGGTACAGGAGACAATTCACTCCCGTCACTGAAGACCTTTGCTATGTCCCTGTACTCCAGAGAGTTACGAGGACAGAGGACTTGCTGTCGCTTGGCACGGTGTCAAGATCCAGGTCGTGCACAGTGACATTGAGAGTGTACTCACATGCTAATGTGGTTTAAGTGCTTCTTTTAAAGTTCAGAGAGTATAGTCAAACCACTAGGGAGTTTGGGTCCTGGTGAAACTCTGTTCCTGATAAACCCGAGTGCTCACAAACAGTGCAATCTTCCAGTTCTATCGTTTGTTTTGTGGGAGACATTCCACAACAGACTGACAAATTGTATACCCCTGTCTTGGCTATTGAAAGAGCTAATATATCCTAGTGGTTTTCAACTATAGGTCCGAGGACAGAGGGGGTTCCACGTGGTCCCCAGCTAAATGATGGAAAGATGGTAACCAAATGGACATAGATAGTTTACTCTTGAGAGTGTAAAATGGTCCATTTAGAGGTCATTTTTTACACTCTCAAGAGTTAAACATCTGCATTTACAAGAAGTCTACCCAATTCGAGAATGTAAAATAATTGTTATTTTGATAATTGTTAATTATGGTACTTTCAATACAGCATGGAATTGTGGACAAAATCGTATCCAAGACAACAATACTGTATATGTTTTGGGTCTGAAAGGCTATAGGGCCCTATTTTTAATAATAAGGCCATAATCTTCTTTGCCTTTTTTAATATGGCCCATCAAATCGTGGTCAGTGGCTCAAATGCCGAATAAAAATTGGGCCTCGATATGAGAAAGGTTGAAAACCACTGTAATAGCCTATCAGTGTTTTGGGGCTTGCTGCAGCGTAAATAGATAACACAATGGGACATCGGCGGGATGGCTGCGCTGGGACACCTTGTAGGATCTAATCTGATCAATGCTAGATTTAGCTTCTCGTTCTGGGAGCTTCTCTGTTCGGTTCATAAATCATGCACCTGCTCAACAATAAGTGCGAGCTGACACACACTGAACTGTCTTTGCTGCTGTACATGCGCACTGTAATGGACACTATCAATCAAATGTTTATTTCATCGTGTAAATAATTGTACACAACATTTTGTTCCATTTGTAGATTGTTATAGTGGATTACCGCAGAGCAAAATGTACTATACAATGAATTTCAACATTATGTTACGAGTATACATTTGGCAGTTTGGCATCAGGGGTAGGTATAGCCTTTGGCACCGGGGCCAACATTGGATCACTGTCACACCGGATTTTTGGGTTAAAAAAAACTATTTAAAAAACAGTCAAATAAATCCTTCACATTTGTATGTAAATTACATCCTGCACATACAGTAATTTAACTCTGAACTCTGACTGGGTAGGGAATCTGGGAGATATAGGTGGGTTCATTGCTCTAATGATTATAACAATGTGAATGAAAATATTTCAAGAAGGCCTTTTCATCTCGTTTGTTATTTTGTTTTTTCTACTGTTATTTCATTACTGCTGTATACATGTATTATTGCCGTTTTGATTGTTCAAGCAATTCTTTGTAACTTTAATTCAACAAGTGCTATATAAATAAAGTTTTATTATTATTAATTACCCATCTAAAATAATAGATAATGTTGATGAAAACAAATTGAAAGTTTTAAACAAGGACAAACTAATTGGTTGTTCTGACAAGAGAAATAGCACTTGGCGGAGAGCTTATCTGGCTCTCAGAAATGAGGTCAGGTCTGTGTGGAGAGAACTGTATAAACCACCATTAACACAAACGGTAGGAGATTTGGCCGTGGAGAATTGTGCAGTATTGGCTGTCAGTGCTTTTGTTTCTGTTATTTACCCCAATTTTAAGTGATAATTATCCTTTCTGCTTGCAGAGAAAAACTGTTTACCACTGGTGTTTGGACTGTGTGCTCCTTTGCTTCAGCAACGTGCCTATTAGGCTACATAAGTTGAAAGTGAAATGCCAGTTGTTTATTTTAGATTTGGGTCTAGCAAAAATAGCCTCAGCAGAAGGAATAATATGGAAGACCCTTTTATGTAAATATTATATTTGTCAGGAGGAGGAAGGCCAGAATGAAGGCTTTTTGAAATGCCAGTTATATTCCATTCATTTAATCATTTTTGAATTTATTTATTTTTTGTTTACTTAATTTTATGTTTCTGCTTTTATTGTTTTTATTAAACCATAACCTTCGAGTAAATAAAACGTTTTTTAAAATCCTTTCTCCCTCTCTATCCTTCATGAATTATACAAGATACTGATGTATAAGTTCCCACTCAGTCATTCTCGCACACAAAAAACCAAAACAAACAGCATTCAAACCCTTTAACTCCTTTTGTTCACAATAAGCACTCAAAACAGCTAAAATATTAATGATAATGTTAATCTTGTGTCATCCGGGGAGATTTGAATGTTTCTTTCACCTCCCCCTCATTCTTTCCTCTCCCTCGTCTCCCTTTAACCCCGGGCCCCTTCCATTATTTCCTGGTGTTCAACCTTTCCCTTCCATCATGTCTCTCTATATGTGCGTCCCGTGTAACCTTGCCCTTCTCCTTTTCACTCTGCGTGCATTGCTCTGTTCTCACTCTATCGTGTTTGTCATGCTGTCTAATCTCTTTCTTTTCTCTCCCCCTCTCCTCCCCTCAGACACAAATTAATAGCTGATTTAAATCACTCAGTGTTGTGGCGAACAGGGAATATCCATTAGCAGCTATAAACCCATTGCCTCAGATCTCAAGGATTAGAGCAGGGGAGCAACCACGAGAGGCATAAAGTGTTTTTCAAGAGTGCAGCCCGGTGTTGTTGAGTGATCGAACATTGAATATTTATCTAGAGTTTTCTACTTGGTAGCCTATAAGACACTACTGGAGGTCACCTACCCCATGAGTGCTATAATTTCTTGATTCTATATATATATATATATATATATGTCATATTTCATTGTCAATATCATCAATATCATCATCATCATATGACGAAAAGAGAGCAATCTTCGTTCCTACTCTCACCTATGGTCATGAAGCGTGGGTCATGACTGAAAGAATAAGGTCGCGAATACAAGCGGTCAAAATGAGTTTTCTTCGACGGGTGGCTGGCATCTCCCTTACAGATAGGGTGAGAAGTTCAGTCACATGAGAGAGACTCGGAGTTGCTGCTCCTTCGCCTGGAAAGGAGCCAGCTGAGGTGGTTCGGGCATCTGGTTAGGATGCCTCTCGGGCGCCTCCCTAGGGAGGTCCTAGATGCACGTCCCACTGGGAGGAGACCCCGGGGCAGACCAAGGCGCAGTTGGAGGAAACACATTAACTCACTGGCCTTGGAACGTCTCGGAATCCCCAAGGAGGAAGTCACTAATGTTGCTCTGGAGAGGGAAGTCTGGATCACTCTGGTGGAGCTGTTACCCCCGCGACCCGACTACGGATAAGCGGTTGAAGATGGATGGATGGATGGAATATCATCATTTGGCTTATTAAGCTACAGACTCTACAAACTTGAGGCAAAGTTTGGAGCCAGTCGTCATTCATGAATGCATTTCCATATTCATATTTAGGTAAATGTAATTGCTTTTAAACCAACTAGGGATTTTGTTTAATTGGATCGCAAAAAGCAATTTATTCCGTGTAAGTAATACCTTAGCTAATGTAAATCTGCCAGGTGAATCAAACAATCAAAAAAGAACGACCACCGTAAAATTACTCATGACAGAATGAAAAGAATATAATTGCTTCAATATGTGGTTTCCAAAGCTAAATTAGAGCACGAGCAAGGTTTAAAGCATGAGAGCATCTTGCTGTGCAGTGAGTGTTGTCCAAAGCTCATTGAAGCACAAAAAACTTATATAACATATAAAATATATATCCTTATCTGACCAAGATCATAGAGTACCAATAAGTCTGATGTCACTTATGTACCCCATCACACAATGTTGTTTTTCTCATTCTAAATCCCATAGATTTCCATAAATCTTTTTTTCCCCAGAACTGTGTTCCAAAAATAAACAAATGAGTCCAGCGATTTTACTCATAATGTATGGATGAAGCATCAACTGACAGTGAAAAGGTAGGAATATCCAAATTGACTACAATTATTAGGCTTACAAAAACACTGATGGCCTAGCGGTTAAGGTGCATACTACATCTCCCCTGGTTTCCTGTCCATCTCTACTATACTATCCAAAATAAAGGATAGAAACAACACACACACACACACACACACACACACACACACACACACACACACACACACACACACACACACACACACACACACACACACACACACACACACACACACACACACACACACAGCTTTTAGGATTGATCTTTGGCAGGCCAGAAAAAAAGTGCATTGCAGTAATCAAGTTGAGAGACAACAAAAGCGTGTATCAAGGTCTTGCATCGTCCAACGTCTAAAGTTAGTTACCAATGTGTTGACAGCTTCCCTCTAAAGGCTATGGCTATGCTACGCGCACTCTTCAGCACCATGGACAGCGAAGGCAAGTCACAGTTGAGAGGAGAAACAAATCAAATAGGTGCACAGCAATTAAAGGCCCTATGATTATTTAATAAAGTCATCAAACTAATGTTGCCGTAGAGACCCGAGAGTGAGTTCACATCATTGCAATCGATACTGTCGGGGCAGGCCCAAAAGGATGGGGCAATCGGTGCACTTAACCTCGTTTCAAACCATTTGCACTACTAGAGAGAAGTCAATTCTTAAACTCAAGAGTCTGATAGGGGCTGCTACAGTACATGTGTCTGCCAATATCTGTAAAAGTCAATACCTGAATTGGAGATCACGAGAGACATTCTCAGCTATACAGAATAGAATCCATGTCGGATACCCTCAATTGAGCATACTAACAGGCAAACTGAAATGACACAGATGCTTTTTCCGCAGGTCCGGACGTGGTTAAAGAGGATGAGAAGGATGCGATGCTGATGAAGGTCACAGAGGATTGGACTTCTGCCAGCTGACAGGGTCCATTTCTCTCACAGAGAGTCACACGTTGGTCCTGCTCTTCTCTTTCCACTGCTGGAAGAAGTACCTCACCATTTCCCTCAGAGATGTAATGGGGTAGAAGTAATCGTATTGAAAATTGCCAATAGTTACTTTACACCACTCTCTCTTTCCTCCTTTATCCTTACATGGCCTTTATCCGTATATACCAGGCATAGAGTAATAAAAGGATAGAGACCGAACCGGAGCGCTAGCCCCGCCCCCAAGCTATTCATTTCAGTGGAAGTTGCTCAGTGTTTTGAAGCACCCGGAAGACTGCCGGAAGTACAATTATAACTCAATGGCTTGAGCGAGCATAAGTTTAGCCTGACGAACATGACGTCATGAACGTCCGTCCACCTCTATGAAAGTGCTGCAGTTCCACATTTCACCAGCATAGTTAACGTTGGATAGCCTTACCCCAGTAAGGCTATCCAACGTTGATATACATTTACCTTTATCCTTTACCCTTATATGGTATTTCCTCCTTTATCCTGTATGGTCTAAGCAGGTTCGTATAGATGAGAGTTACGACAACTCTGTTCACTTCATGGGGCCAGTCCAATGGCAGCTCTTCTACGTACATACAGTATAGACTTCTATTGGCGAAGTGTGACAACGGCCTGAACCGAACGTTTACGGGATGCATTGGAGTCTTTACGGAATGCATTGGAGTCTATGGGCTAGTGTGACAAACGAGTTGCATGAACCACGTGATGGGGCTGTTCCATAGAGCTATAATATACGTTTCTCAGTGGTGTTTTGAAGCCACGACGAAACAACAAAACAAGTCTTCCGGGTAGCGTTGATATGATTGGCTGGCTCCTATAACCATATTACCCCTCGCGCTGTTCTTGTGGTACCTCTGCGACACGTCCTTCATACATTTAACCTGGGCCCAGTCCGCCTGCAGTACCAGTTTTGACCAGTAGGGACGGCGGCTTGCCTTCAACATTGCCCAGCCATTCTGCAGGATTGGGCTGTTCTCAACCCCCTCATTGGCAGAACTCTCCTTTCAATGGCTCTGGGTCTGTAAGTCTTCCCTCTTTAACCTTATCATTTTTATGGTCTTTCCTCCTTATCCTTATACGATCTTTCATCTCCAGCCCTGTCCTGTCATCTTTTCTCGTCCCTCGCCTTAGTCCCCTTAACCTTCCTCCAGTATTCTTTTTTCATATTGCATCTGTCTTCCACAAATATGCAATGTTTTACATGAATAAAAGTAAAAAATAAAATGCTACACTTTATCTTATCAAGGCAGCAAACTCATGTTTGTTGTTGCTGTAGTCAAGGTCAAGAATGATAATGCTTTTGGCTGTGCGTGCGTGCGTGCGTGCTTGCGTGCGTGCACATGCACACACACATGCGTGTGTATACTGTATGTGTGTCTTACGCAATGATATCGAATGGTGTTCCTTTTTGATCGGTAGCACCAAAGGTGGAATTCAATGAAAATGGTAATGATCTATTTTATATGTTCAAATGCCTAGTGTGGAGGATACCATAAGGACTAGAGGCAATATGATGAAAAACACAATAGTTATGATTCCGAAAAGTTTGAAATCGTTCATGTTTGACCTGAACACTGGAGGAAGGTTAAACCACCAATCTCTTGTCGCCATCATTTCAAACATTTTGTGACCTGGGGCACATTTGATAGCTATTTCTATGAAATCCTTTTTAAAGATTATTTCCTGCGAAGCGAAAGGAGTTGCACAAGGAGTTGCACAATTGATTGATTGATGTTCCTATACTGCTTTTCACTTCCCACTTGAGCAATGTCCAGATCTGGCTGACATCAATGTCACCAGTTTGACTTAAAGCTTAGCTCAGTCTCAGCTCAGACTATTGTCATCTGGCAGGCGGAGCTTGAAGGTCATGGCTGTAATTCAGAATGTGCTAGATATGGGTGTGGGTGGGAGGGGTGCAGTTGGAGTGTCTAAGGATTGAGCTGAGAAGGAGAGGAAACACTGGAGCAGCTCAGACATTTAAGCCCATTTTATTCATGGAGGTACTAGGAACTTAGGCATGGTAAGGTACGTAACTCGGCATACATACTGCAACAGGCCAAGAAGGCATATGTTTGGAATGTGAGGAGTCAGACCAAGTTTTACACTTTTCAAGGGTCTATTTTACTGTTGGAGTTCTAATTTAAATTCAGTTAAGATTAGGTAAACACTAAGATTAGGTAGGCTATTAATTTATGGCCTACTTATACACAGCCTATATAGGTAAGCCATGAAGCAATTGAGAAACTGTGGGTTAAGTAGTTCTGTGTGTAGTATGCATGCCACTCACTCAGTGACTCAATACACTGTCGTGAAATCACAATCATGCAAGGACACAGAGAGACAGATCCAGAAATCTCCATATATGGGCATAAAAGGGACACAGACAGATGGGTAGAACGGGTACTCTGATACGGGTACAACGGGTATTGCATAGCCGGGTGGGGCATGGATCTCCAACTTCCATCGTTACCGACTCTGTGCTCTACAGCCAGGCACCGCTCTAGTATTAACGGAAATATGGCATAACGTGGCAAAAATACACAAAGTAAAAGAAGATAGTACATACAGTTCTGCCCAACAGCAGACATTACGGTGCAAAAATTGGGTTGACAAGCCAAGGACAAGAAGGTACATTATTCATATATTTTTTTTTATCATAATCTCTGAACTATTCATCATAGAAGGATGGGAATGGTTTAATTTGGAAGCTTGCATGTCTCGAGCTGTTTCACTTTTTGGCATTGTGTTTCCTGGATGACACGAGGTATAATGATGCAATTTCATATTGAAGATTGGCATTTGGTGGTTCAACAAATTTACACCTGTAGCCTACTAGGCAGCCCTTTTTTCAATATTACATTTGAGGATAGGGAAGGAGTGGTGCAGGCCGAAAAGGCTTCTGTGAGTGTGCTATAGAGTAATGAAAGTGCCGCAAATAAGTAAGTAAAAGTAAGTGAGAAAGTATCTATCACCCATCCATCCTTCTTCAACCACTTTTCCGTAGTCGGGTCGTGGGGGCAACAGCTCCACCAGAGAGCTCCAGACATCCCTTTCCAGAGCAACATTAGTAACTTCCTCCTGGGGGATCCCGAGGCATTCCAAGGCCAGTGAGTCGGTGTGATCCCTCTATCTGTGCCTTGTTTTTCCTAGGGGTCTCCTCCCAGTGGGACGTGCCTCGAGACGTGGGAGACGCCCGAGAGCCATCATAACCAGATGCCTGAACCACCTAAGCTGGCTCCTTTCCAGACGAAGAAGCAGCGACTCTACTCCGAGTCTCTCTCATGTGACCGAACTTCTCACCCTATCTCTAAGGGAGATGCCAGCCACCCGTCGAAGAATGTATCTATCAGGCTACTGCAATATAGAAATACTCTACAAGTAAAAGTCTGAAATACAATATGTACTTGAGTAAAAGTCAAAAGTTCTCATTGTGCCGAATGTCTCATTTCACGTTTTTAAATGTTTAAAAATAGCCGATCTACACACTGTGAGCTTGTATATTGGCTATTTTCAAATGGACGAAATGTATAGGGCTGAAGTGGTTAATATAAGTTTTGTAAAAAAAAAAATATATATATATATATATATATATATACATATATATATAAAAGTAACTACAAATTTCAAATAATTGTAGTGTAGTAAAAGTACATTGGATCCGAGATGTAGTGGAGTAGAAGTAAAAATATAGAAAACTAGAACTGCACTCTGCCGAGTGCATACTTGCTTGTTGCACACTAGTAGGCCATAAATGGCCTACTAGTGCGCAAGCAGAGCGCGCAAGTACTTTCGACCGCTGGAAAGTATCACATCTCAGTATCTCTGTGAAGGAACGTTTGAAATGTATAATCATTACGTGTAACTATTTGCTACCTAACTACTTTTTTACAGAAAAATGAATCATTGATATGTGATGAAAAAAAAAAGGTATATAAACTGAATTAAAATATATTATACAGTATAATTATTTTATTACTTATTGTAAATTGTCAATTGTCATCTGTATAATCTGGTCCCAGCAGATACCACATTACGTCATCTTTGAGAGCTGGGACCAGAGTACACGGTGTGTATATGTATGACTAGCTCTCAGTGATGACGTAAGAGATATGGTCATCTGTGTAGTCTGGTCCCAGCAGACCAGGCACAGATTTACAAATTACAACTCACATTACAACTACATACAGAGTATGTAGTTGTAATTTGATTAGCAGTATACTGTGGTTACTTGGTTCCAAAAAGTGAAGCCAAGTTTTTTTCAACCGTAAGTCTGTGCCTGGTTTGCTGGGACCAGTTACAACATTACGTCATCGTTGAGAACTGGGACCAGAGTACATGATGTGTATATGACGTAATGTTGTAACTTGTAACTAGTCCCAGCAAACCAGGCATACACTTACGGTGTATGACTAGCTCTCAGTGATGACGTAAGAGAAATGGTCATCTGTATAATCTGGTCCCACCAGATACCACATTACGTCATCTTTGAGAGCTGGGACCAGAGTACACGGTGTGTATATGTATGACTAGCTCTCAGTGATGACGTAAGAGATATGGTCATCTGTGTAGTCTGGTCCCAGCAGACCAGGCACAGATTTACAAATTACAAATCACGTTACAACTACATACAGAGTATGTAGTTGTAATTTGATTAGCAGTATACTGTGGTTACTTGGTTCCAAAAAGTGAAGCCAAGTTTTTTTTCAACCGTAGGTTTGTCCTTGGTTTGCTGGGACCAGTTACAACATTACGTCATCGTTGAGAACTGGGACCAGAGTACATGGTGTGTATATGACGTAATGTTGTAACTTGTAACTTGTAACTAGTCCCAGCAAACCAGGCACAGACTTACGGTTGAAGAAAACTTGGCTTCACTTCGAAGAGACCAAGCGAAATGATAACTTGCGCGCTCTGCTTGCGCAAGTAACTAGAACTGCACTCTGCCGAGTGCATACTTGCTTGTTGCACACTAGTAGGCCATAAATGGCCTACTAGTGCGCAAGCAGAGCGCGCAAGTACTTTCGACCGCTACAAACCGCTATACAAACTGTCAAATCTCAGTTTCTGCTCTCAGTGATGACGTAAAAGAAATGGTCATCTGTGTAATCTGTCCCAGCAGACCAGGCACAGATTTACAAATTACAACTACATATAGAGTATGTAGTTGTAATTTGATTAGCAGTATACTGTGGTTACTTGGTGCCAAAAAGTGACAGCCGTCTTTTTCAACCGTTTTTATGTGTATGCAAATCTGTGCCTGGTTTGCTGGGACCAGATTACACATTACGTCATCGTTGAGAGCTGGGACCAGAGTACATGGTGTGTATATGTATGACTAGCTCTCAGTGATGACGTAAGAGAAATGGTCATCTGTGTAATCTGTCCCAGCAGACCAGGCACAGATTTACAAATTACACATTTCACATTACAACTACATATAGAGTATGTAGTTGTAATTTGATTAGCAGTATACTGTGGTTACTTGGTGCCAAAAAGTGACAGCCGTCTTTTTCAACCGTTTTTATGTGTATGCAAATCTGTGCCTGGTTTGCTGGGACCAGATTACACATTATGTCATCGTTGACCAGAGTACATGGTGTGTATATGTATGACTAGCTCTCAGTGATGACGTAAGAGAAATGGTCATCTGTGTAATCTGGTCCCAGCAAACCAGGCACAGATTTGCATACACATAAAAACGGTTGAAAAAGACGGCTGTCACTTTGAAGAGACCGAGCAAAATTATTACTTGCGCGCTCTGCTTGCGCAAGTAATTGGAAATACTGAAGTAAATGTACTTAGTTACTTTCCACCACTGCATTTGAGGATAGGGATCGGATGGTGACAAAAGCTTGTGCGAGTGTGCAGCTAGAGAGACTTGAAGGAATGAAAGGGGCAGTGATTCCTGTTGTTGTCACTCTCCGCTAGATAGAGGACATTGATAATAAGCACAGGCGAGCAGGCGTGTATGTCCTTGGAACAAGTTCACCAGATGGCACTGTTCCAACCGCATGCTCATTGGGAGACTGTAGCAACTGATTGTAATGTGCACACACACACACACACACACACACGTGAGACGACTGAATTTATGCCAATGTTTGTAATTAGCACGGGCGATGACACTCTGCATTTTGGCAACAACCCGTGGACAACAACAGGGGGAAGCCAATGCAGAAGGAAATGAGGCCGGCGAGTTAAAAGGGAAAGAGCGGCACATGAAAGCACACATCCAGAAGAGATAAAGGACAGAATGGGAGGACAATAAAGAAGCCTAGTGGAGCAGGAGATTTGTAGACAGAATGGGCGGAGGGAATGAAAATAAATGAATGTGCAGTCAGTGTGGGTAGAAGAAGAAGGGGAAGTCACAGAATGCAGATTCTCTAATAGATCAATGTGTTTTAGGACACGCTGAGTTCTGTTCCCACCGGGGTCCGTCCATGCTGAAAATAAATGCACCCTCTGCTGCAATGTACAATGGATCGGACAAAATCCTCTATAGCCTCCAAAGCCTGTGGCCTGCTATGAAGCTCAAAGGCAAATTATAAGGACACAGCTGTTCGATCAGACAAGAAAAGGAGAAGAATGGTGTGAATTATGGATCTATTTCAGGTCCTTTGTGAGTGAGGATGACAGCTCCACAAAAGGAAATAAAAACAAGAATTGGTATGGCAACATCCATGACAAGACAAGAAGCAACACCATCAGTGTCCCGGGGAAGGTCAGACTATACAAATCACTTGTACTCTCTACCCTACTCCACGGTAGTGAGAGCTGGACACACACAGCAGACACTGAGCGTAAGATACAGTCCTTCGCAAAACAAGTGCTACACAGAAGAATGCTACATATCATCATATAAAGAACTAATTATTACGTTAAGACTGATAGTTACCACCCATGCTGGAGAACAGGAGCCCTATACTCTCAACAGTAAAACGTTGTAAACTGGCCTGGTATGGTCATGTTCGAATACGTTCCTGTCAAAGACCATCCTACAGAGTACAGTAGAGGGAGTGAGTGAGTGACTGACTGACTGACTGAGGTCTACATATACAATACACAGACAGACAATTATAGTCGGAAAACAGTCGAGGCCAGTGTCCTCACTTCCCACATTCACACACCAATGGTGGCAACCACTGGAGGCAATGTGGGGTTCAGTGTCTTGCCCAAGGACACTTCGACATGTAGACAGGAGGAGCCGGGATTCGAACCGCCGACCCACGGACGACCTGCTCTACCTGCTCGGCTATATATATACACACCTCTTGAGCTACAGCCTCCCTAATTCATTATCAAAGGGAGAAAACGGTTACCCATGACTCTTACAGGGTGCAACAAATCAATGTAACTAAATTAATAAAAATAAAACAAACAAGTCAATATAATTATAATGTTTAAACACAAATCAGTCAAGTTCATGAAATATTGGAAGATATTGTTTTACCATTATTTTGAAACCTTTTAGATTGGCTTATATAATATAACCTGGTAATGAATTGCCTGGTAAAGTATAACAGATGTCCTCACTTTGGGGAAATTAAACCTTCCTTGTTCTATTACATAACTTGTTTGATATTCATGACTAGAGCCTGGAACTGTTCAAGCAAGCCACCTCATACAACAACTTAAGTGCAGATGTGATGTTCTGTTTCTGCCGGACACGGTTTGCGTTATAAATGTGCAATAAAGGAAATGTCACTTCATTCTCCCTGACTAAAGTCAAGTCAAAGTCAAGTCAAGCGGCAGGCGACCTTTCCTATCAACCGCGAGCTAATTCAAAGGCACGCAAAGAAGTGTGATGAAGCAGAGCCTCTTAACCAGAGGAAACCATTTACAATTCTTCTTTGATAACATTATTCAAAAGTCAAAGATCTCTGTGGACCTTTTTGTGGTTGCTATAGTCAAGCACTAACACAAGTCAATTTCCCCTGGTGGGTGCTAACCTTGCGATGGTCTCTTTGACGGCTCCATCTGCATTCACAGCATATAACGTTCCCCGTGTCATCTCAATGTTGCAGGGCCTTTCATGTATATATCGTTGCTGTCGAGCACAAACTCTTATCTCCATTATTTTAACTTTTGTAAATGTCAATTTATTTTTTGTAAATGAATGCCATACTTTATCAGAGTGTCACACAAACGTATAGCAAAACTAGCCGATCTAAAACCTATTTTTGAATTTGAATCCCAGTATAGTTTTGGACATGATGAGGTTTCCAGCCGACAGACAGCAACGCTATTTGAAGAGTCAGCCAATAGGCTTTTAGTGCAATGACAATCAGCTACAACAGTCATCTGTCACATGCGTAGCGGCATTGGAAAAAGCTGCTAATCCATCAATGGCGACGGCAGTGGCTCAGGGGCAGAGTGACCGGATGGCAACCGCAAGGCTCCCAGTTTGAACCCTGGGCTCCCCCAGAGTTAGTGTCAAAGTTTATAGTTTGTGTAGATCTGTTTCAACAGCTAAAGTACAACATAATGCTTAAAATACGGGGGTGTCCATTCAGGGGTTCCCGTCCTGAATGGATTAATACAAATGCACTTACATTTCCATGGGGCTGGAACTGGTTCTCTTTTGCTTCAGAAGCATAAAAGTTGGTTGGGAAATAAAATAAATAAATAAAATGGTAAATTTTTATAGCAATTTATATAGCACCTTTATCCAAGGCACTTTACATATAGATTGTGCATTACATTCACCCATTCACACACCGATGCCAGAGGAATCCATGCAAGGCACCAACCTGCACATCAGGAGCAATAAGGGGTTCAGAGTCTTGCTCAACGACACTTCGACACTAACTCTGGGGGAGCCCGGGTTCGAACCGGGAACCTTGCGGTTAGCCATCCGGCCACTCTACCCCTGAGCCACCATGAAATCACCAAGTACAAGAATCTATAGAACGGAACAAGTTATGTTGGTGGAAAAGGAGCCATATAGATACTGTACTCAGTACTGTATGTTCTCTCAAACAGTACACTGCTTATTTGCAGCACAGGCACACTCATAACCCCCCCACCCCCCACAACCGCCTCCATGAACGGTCACGGTTTAACCACATCATATCATGAAAATGTGTGCCTTCAGAACACTGAACTTCTCAACAATAGGGGTTCCAGTGATCTGATGATATGGCTGTCCAAGCCATCACAGAGTTATACTGCGGAAGAAGGAACTAATCTATGCGGCTATTGTATGGTACGGTATGGGGTCGACGGGAAGATGAAACCTTTCAAAACAGCCAGGAAAGCCCGGAGGGAGCTATTCTATGGGCGATAAGATGAAATTAGATGAAGTTTGACCTGCATACAAACTGTATATATAGTACAATTGTGGGCGAGCAAACACACACATGCACACGCGCAGTGCGTGCGTGCTCTCTCTCTCTCTCTCACACACACACACACACACACACACACACACACACACACACACACACACACACACACACACACACACACACACACACACACACACACACACACACACACACACACACACACACACACACACACACACACACACACACACACACACACACACACACACACACACACACGCTATTGCCGCAGCAATTACTCAACTTAAAGAGTTCGATGGGAGAAGCTCGGACTCAGACTTTCAGTCAAGTCTAAAATTAAATGTGTTCATTTGGGCCCCACTCAGACGGAGCTGCAGTCATGGCACCCCCGCAGTGACCTATCACAACTTAAGTAAAGTACTAATGAACCACCGAGAATAGAACAGTGGACATACTGCAGCATTTCACAGTTATTACAGTATATATATATATATATATATATATATATATATATATATCGCACAATACTTCACACACTGCTGCTGGCAGTCATTATCTCTGGCAGGCCGGAGCAGCAGGTGCGGAGCGTTATGTCTTCTTCTATTAGGCCTATGCGTTGTCAATCAACATGTCTGTTTCTTCTGCATGTGAATTCACTTTGAATGCATAGAGGCACATTCTGCCTGGCATGTACTGTACTGCCTGACAACGGTAATACAGTACATTAATTGAATATGAAGGACCCCAATGGAAACAAGTCATAGGCTTTCTTGGGTTTTAAATCCTCCTGGCAGAATTCAATCAATCCAAAATAAAAATCAAACCCGACTGAAGTGAGTTGTACTGTTATGCACTGCACTGCACTGCACTGCACTGCACTGCACTGCACTGCACTGGACTGGACTGTACAAGCCCTCCTCCCTGGCCAGACCCAGGGACACAGGGACAGACCCAGGGACACATGGACAGACCCAGGGACACAGTCACACACATAGCTGTCTATCTATAGGCACTCAAAAACACATGCATGCCTGAGCTGTACAACATGGTGAATGTCCTAGACAGATTTCCTTTTCCCTCACATTTGTCCTCCTGGGTTGAGTCATAAACATTTTTCTTTCTTTCTTTTTTAAGGGGAGTTGGCAGACCTCCTCCAATAATTTGGCAGCCTGTCGGGGCAGAAAAGACATTTTAAAAGCCAGCCGGGGAAGTTAGATAGAAGAAAGAAGTGTGCTTGACAGCACAGAAAGAAGTGGAAGTGAACCCTCATCACGGAACACTTTACTGAGGTGAGCATATATAGTAGACCACATATCAAACCACTCTGCTCGTTTATTTATTTACTCAAGCCTAATGGTTCTCATTATGACGACCGGTCAAGTGCGACCATAAAGCACAGTGACAGGTTTGATAAATGTGGCTCCGACTTGATCATATTTTCATGCAATGAATATGTCACGTTGAGCTGCGTTCACGAGGACACACTTTCCTCTCTCGTAAAGCTCTCACAGTCAGTATAACCATGCAGTCTCTCCTGATTGTGCCTGATATACGCCGTACAGGACCAAAGGTGAACAAGCTTTCGCTGTGGCCGGACAGGACTACCTTTTTTGCAGAGCCATGGGTTTCGATCGGTGCAGGGCACTGATGGGATGCTTGTTTTACAGTGCCGGCTACTATACTAGTAGGGCAGTGTTATATAACCTCACATAAACTATGCCTAAACCTAACCTCACAAAAACTATGCCTAAACCTAACCTCACAAAAACTATGCCTAAACCTAACCTCACAAAAACTATGCCTAAACCTAACCTCAATGACTTTCAATGTGTAATTAGTTTACCCCGGCCCTCATAGCCTACCTTGATGTAATGCATATTGATATGCTGTTTTGATACATGTTGTTTTATTTTCTAGTGTTTCCCTTCCTTTCACTTTCCTCTGTCTTCTGATCTTCTTGCCTCTTCATATGTTATGCTCTGTGAAGCATTTTGTTTACCGTTCGACCTTGTTCGTTGGAAACGTGCTGTACAAATACAGTTTGAAGTTTTTGCCTCTTTGTATCGTATTCTCTGTGAAGCACTTGAAGCCTTGGTCGTTGGAAATGTGCTTTATAAATAAAGTTTGAAGTTGAAGCTTAACACACAACCATTATTGGATGTTGTTTGTGGGCTACATACAGTAGCTGTCTAGCTAGTGATGCTATTATTACCTCTCGGTGTGTGTGTGTGAGCTGCTGTATATCTGCCACAGGAAGAGAACTCTGTGAGACAGAGATAAGACAAACTATTAATGAGATGTTACATAGCTTACTATAACCATTTTCCTCTTCCTTAGGCATTAGTCCGACACCCTGGCCTACCCAACCCTAAACCTAAAACCTCACAGGAAGCCACGGGTTCGTTTTAACCTGCCCCGCATGTCGGGAGCCACGGGTACGTTTTAACCTGTCCATGGGTTAGTTGTAACCGGCCACGCATGTCGGGAGTGTTCGCCCTGAGACTGGGAGGTCGGGGTTCAATCCCCGGCCGAGTCATACCAAATGGGACCCAGTGCCTCCCTGCTTGACCCTGTGACATACTAGTGTCATGTCCAGGGGGTGTACTTCAAGCTGCCTCATGCTACTATGGGCCTCATGGCTCGGCAAGACTACTTACTTACTTACGCATGTCGGGAGCGACAGTGTTGTCAGACTAATGCTCGTCGGACTTTGTCTAACCGGCGTATGCACCGCCCCTCGCAATAGCAAAGAAAGCCCAGAGACATGACTGGCACATCGTGCTGCCTCTACATAAACTCAAGTCCCGCCACCCGTATACAACAAGGTGGCACAAGAGCTGCCCAGGTAAATAAATGCTTTAATGAGTCTTAATGACATTCTTCGACCGGCTCAAAATACACAATCCCCCCCCCCCCCCCCCCCCATCTCTCTCCCCATTTCCTGTCAGCCCACTTTCTATCTATCCCTCTACAAAAACAATAAAATATAGGCAAAAGCCACAAAAAAACCTATAAAATAAAAAGAATGGGCTGATTGGCTGCCAAGCTTTTAAAAGGTGGCCACAATTAGATGTAGGCTTCACAGTGCTGCTCTGGAGGGTCACCCCAGGCTCTCTCGCCACTGACAGCTGACGAGAAATCATACCCCGCTGCCACAATCAGTGTGTTTTGGAGCATTGGGAACACTGTCGGAAAGAGGCTCTCATGTCTTTTCAACTGTCAAACAACAACCATCCAACTAAAATCTACAAAAGCGTCAATATCCTCTGAATTACATTATTGATCAAACAGCCTGAGCGTGCCATAGGAAGTGCTTTAGTTGTATCAACTCATGCTGTGTGCTTATATGCCCCCTTCCTTATTCCAATGCCTTCAATGTTATGTATAGAAATGGAATGTCCAGTCCTGCCTTCTTGTATATTGAGTTGGCTCTATGTGATTACATGTGTACATTTTTATACTATTTACTATTCTATCTATTTCACATGGCATTTATCCTGTATTGGTACCAAAATGTATATAACATTCAGTCTTGACAGCTTTCAAGGTGATGACAGTTGGCACCTGTATTCAATTGCACTTGATTGTAGGCTATCATGCATACAGTATACAGGGTATACTGTATGCATGATAGCCTACATGCATTCCTCTTGTCACGCTGAGGAAGGCTCATCAGGCTGAAATGCGTCCGTTGCTGTCCATCAGAGGTAAATAAACCATGTGAAAAGGACATTTCTTGTGTGCTGGCTATTCACTTAATCCCATTTGTACAATTGAGCCTTACACCTAAAGACCATGCATGTCATCTAATTTGGAGTGTTGCTGGCTTTCTGCTTTTGCAGGCTCTTTCTCTCTGTCCCCCAAATAAGTCATTATGCATTCACAAGAAAACTTGATGCACATCATTAATGTGTCATTTAATGTCATTTATAGGACAAAAAGTGGCTGGACTTCTAGGACTTCTGTTGCCCATAGCCATAATATTGATGAGGAAAAACATCCAGGCAATAGCCACAGTATATTTAAACTCATATCCAGACAACTATATATAGTTTCATAATATTGAATCATTCCTTCTGTGACATTTTCAACAAAGCATGTATGTGTTCTGCATGCGTGGGTGCATGCATGTGTAACACCCAGGAAATTGACCAGACAGTGGCCTTGTGGTTAGAGTGTCCGCCCTGAAACTGGGAGGTTGGGGTTCAATCCACGGCGGGTCATACCAAAGACTGTAAAAATGGGACCCAATGCCTCCCTGCTTGGCACTCAGCATGAAAGGGTTGGATTGGGGGGTCAAATCTACTAATCGAATGATTCCCAAGCGCGGCACGGCTGCAGCTCACCGCTCCTTGGCTGTGGCTCACCGCTCCAAGAGATGGGTCAAATGTGGAGAACAAATTTCACTGCGGTAACGTGTGTGACAAATCGTATGACTTTGACTTTGAACCCAGGTCTCCCGCGCGTAAAGCCAACATCGTAACCACTAAGCCAAAGTGATGTGTGACATAACTCCACAATACTCATACTAACGGTACTCTGACGATGGGTACAATGCAGCGTATAGTACTAGTAAGACGCCTTGAGGGCGAGCTCACGTGCACAACATCCGCATGGGTGACGGCAGACTGCTGGGCGAGCACTGGCGCTTTGGCATGGCGGGTCAGAACAACATATAGTGACCATATGGAGCGTGTCTTGAGTGTACATGAGTTTGATGAGGTCAGATCAACATAATGGAATGTCAGAACAGGTCATCTCCATATATGGAGATCTAAGGGTGGCAGCAGAGTTCTTGAGTGTACAGGTGGGTTTGATGAGGTCAGATGAGGTCAAGTCAACGTACAGTAGCTCCATATATGGAGATCTAAGGGTGGCAGCGGGGGCAGTGTCTTGAGTGTACAGGGTTTGATTAGGTCAGATGACCATATATGGAGCGTGTCACGAGGCGGGACGGACGGATGGACTGACTGACTGACTGACTGACTTACTGGTTTTGCAGGTTTTCATATTAATCTGCGACCTACAGTCGCAATCACTGATTGCTTTGTTGCCCAACGGAGACTGCATGGTCTAGTTAACTTAACATTAACAGATTCTATTCAAAGTCACAGAGTCAACCCGAGAACTAATGAAGTCAAATGGGTTTTTGTGCGAGCCAGCCGTCTTTATCTATCACAGATTGTTTTATGCTACTGGATTGTACTTTACCTCTTCATAACAACACTCGCACATGGCCAGGGCCACTGATTCTATCATTCTAATAACAATAAGAATGAACCGCCAGCTTTGCAATCACATTCACACAAAGGAGCAAATGAAGGAGGACAATGAATGAGGACAATGGTATCACATAGTGTATCTTCAGGACCAAAATGAATTGATATCAGGTTATATAACAATCAGAACCATAAATGGCATGCCTGAGTTACAGCTATATTCACGAAATGAATAGCCTGATTCTTTATACTGTGATTAAACCCCTTATTGCAGACAAAAGGAAAACTCAAAACTGTTGAAATGAAATTGCAATATTTTACCTGACCCAAATGTATCAAACAAATTCATAATTCAATTCAACTAAGCAATCAGTGCATTGACATTCAAAATATAATTGAACTAGCACACGCACACGGACAGAGTGCAAAACATACTCTCTCCCCTTGCCTTCGGCCTGGTGGAGACAACAACTAATATAAAACCCTGATTGAAACACAGATATCAAACCCTTTTGCCCCTTCTTCAGTTCATGAAAGGTAAACTTTCCTTTCTAGTGGGGGAATATATTCCAAAATAATCCAATAATACCAACAGAAATTAAAGATATTTCAGTCCAATCTCAAAAAGAAAACATATATATTCCTCTCACCCAACCTCTATGTCAGCAGGCCGCATGCAGGAGATTCCTTTGTTCCTTTTCAGTTCATAATAACCACCATCAGAATATCTTATTAAATTCCACTGTATTATCAAACACATTGTTCAATGGCTCAAATGGTTCCACACCAAACACTCTTTCATGACCAAAATGGTATTCCAAAATGGCCAATTCACTTCCTGGTACATTTCAAGGAAGCTTAGAGAAGGAATGGACATGGTCAAGTGACTGGGCTGCACCATGACACTTTCATGGACACTTTCATGAGAGTCAAAACTCGCACGGAAGTTCAATGAATACATGGCAGTGAATGGAGCCGGCTGGACCAGCTCATACCAAACATTATTTCTGAACAATTGAGACCCTTGTCATACAGTATATGGCAGGTATCGTTTCTGTCTCGGAGGTATCGCAATATTTTACTGCCAGACAGGAAACGGCAGATAGACTCGTGATACTTGACACTTTCAGAAACAATAGCACGCTTTTTGCTCTTTAGATACCTCTGTACAATTGTACAGTGTACACATCGAAAATCAACACAACAGACAATAATGTGTATATGTCTTCTGTTATTTTCCAGAAGTGATTACAGAAATAGTGTTTGTTCATGAGCTGGTCACTAGTAGTTTGGCTCCCATGAAAGCGTCCATGAAAGTGCCCAGTCACGTGACCATGGCTTTTCCTTCTCTGTATAAGATTCCTATACTTTTATAGCTGTTCCCTGCATGGTACCTCACTTCCTGGAACATTTCTACCAGTGATCACTTCCTGGACTGTAACTACATGTGCTGCCTTTCCCCCACAGTTCCCTTTATGAAATGAATATGACAAGATACTTTTTTGTAAGTCAGGACATGATACAGTACCAATTTGCATACATAGGTGAAACCATATTGTGCATGGGCTTCAAGCACAAACGTGTGTACGGGGCGCGATTGAGCCGGCCCCGCTCCTTTTTGAGATAATTAAAATACGGAATGTTTCGCCTCTTGTGATGTTTTCTGCAATGTTTTGCACTACGGTGCAATGCTCGGGCCCTATATATGATTCAAGAAATTCCATGAATTAGAGACAAATGTTTAAGTCGTAGTGCCGATACACGCTCACGATGCGGGATGTTTTGGGTCACGGGCTAAAAAGGTTTGGGAACCAGTGGTTCTCAACCAGTGGTCGGTCCTTGTGTGTCCCCAGAATATGGACACTATAGGATTCAAGTAGTTAAAGAGTTGCAATAAACAGCAAGTCATCTACTGCAACTCTGCCCTCAACACTCTATCTATTGTTATTTATTATCCCATTCTGTCTCAGAGTGTTTTACCGCCCTCTAAGAAGTGCTGGATCAGCATTTGCAGTATTTCTTCCCATTCCTATACTGGTATCTCCTCCTGTGCACAAACTCTCAATCATTCCTTCGCGTTTACATTTTCCTCTATCATGGAGTTGCTGGCTCAACTCCATGTTAGGAGTCAAGTGGATCGTATAGTCTCTGTCTGTCCCTACATCTGTTTCTCAAGCAAAGCCTTCCTCCATCCATGCTGTTGTAGGCCTACCTGTGTGTCCCATCACTCAACCACTACTCACGCAGTGGACATTTTGCTCTTTTGTCACACTAAGAGCAACACGTGAAGATAGTCAACTTTGCCCCCTAAACTGAGAGAAAGACGATGCCCATGTCTCAATCCTTGCTTCAAGCTATTGCTTCGTGTGTTGGCACACCTTAGCACTGGGGTTTCCCATTTGCATTTCACTGTCTGTCTGTCTCTCTCTCTCTCTCTCTCTCTCTCCCTCTCCACTTTTCCACCTCGTCCTTTCCCAATCTCCGTCCTCTATCATTTGCTCTGCTGGTCCGTGCCTACAGATAAGGACCTCCTGGCGGATAAGGAAGGAGAATATTCCTCCCCTGCGCCTCGATCACCCTCGTTATTTCCACATTCCTTATGCCTCTCTCAACCCCGTCCTATCACTTGCTCCGGTGGTCCATAGATAAGGACCAGAGTTGACAGATACAACCGATGTATACTGCCAGTACATTGGGCATGTGCGACTGTGTGGACGTGTGTCTGTGCTGTGATTGAGGCACTCAGGGGAACTCAGGCCATAAATGAATCAATCAGCATGCAGATGGAGCAAGAGAATGTGTCACCGGGGCTCACCGGCGACTCATGCAACGGTAGCTCCTGTGGAAGCCGTGAGGTGGAGGTCGGGGTTATATATCATTTATATTTATCACATATAGTGAGCCTCCATTTGCCCTGGGAGTTATAATGGGCTAATTTGCCAGCTGCTGTATATATTCCCAACCACTGGTATACTAGTACCACTGGTGGTATACTTGAGCCCCCCTCTGGTGCATGTGTATGCATGAGGAGTCGGCCAAAAAAGAAGAAAAAAGAGGAATGAAATATTTATATTAATACAGGTAGTTCTTCTGACCAAGCAATTGGTTGAAATATAGGCTCTCCAGCCGTGCTGAAATGAGGTTGAAATGAGGGTTAATATGGTTTAGAAATAGAATCAGTTGCACTGATTAGACAGTTTCCTCAGAGCAGCAGCAAAATTGGCTTTTATAGGAATGAAACAAAAACCAAACAATTCAAAGATACATTCTCCTCCTGTTCTACGGTCCTGTATTTTACACAATCAACAGCCAATGAAGGTCACAGGTCAAAACCCATGCAGTGCCGTGCAGGCCAGTTTCCCTGAAGGGCCCGATGGTTCATTTGGCCCTGCCTACCATGCTCACAAACTCGGTCAGAGCAGAGCAGACACTGACGTTTACCCACAGAGCAAAGGAACCAACATTGACAAGCAGACAACAACCTTTGACGGTACTATTATACCAGTAAAAGAAAAGGCTAAGTACTGTAAATACCAACAAAGGTGACGCATGCCAAGTACAGTTTGAATTCTGAGCCAATAACTCCCTCGCTAGACTGTTGGAGAAATCCCAGCGCGACCGATGCCATATCGATCACTGAGAGCAATGTCAATCTATTGAATCCAATGCTATCTTGTTGTCATTGTGAATTTATTAATGAAGATTAGACTAATTATCACACTTAAGCACATTTACTTAAGTGTACTGTACTTAAGTACAATTTTGAGGTATTTGTATGTGAGTATTTCCAATACTTTTTCTCCACTACATCTCGGGTCCAATTTTTATATTGTATTGTACTTTTACTGCAACTTAAGTAACTTCACCACTTTTCCAATTCTCTTCATGGTCCAAATTTTCATCATAAAACACCATCATTTCTTTCTACCCAGTCTGTGTCTCATAGGAGGGCTGTGGGCAGTTCAGAAACCCCTCCACCAGTGAAGTCATCGTTAGGCAGATTTATTTTCTAAAATAATATATAGATTTATTATTATCGTGATAACGATGGCTTCCATAGTTCCATTATCACATTGCAACTTTTCAGAAACAGAAAGCCTGTAGTTTCAGGTTGGATTCCTCATCGATGATGTCACTGGTGGATGGGTTTCTGAACTACAGCCCTCCCATGAGACACAGACCAGGGGGGGAAATTGTGGCATTTGATCATGAACATTAGTGAGGAACATAGTTATATCAAGGTAATTTGACGTGGTGAAGTGGTCCTTTAAGTAAATGTATAGGCCATACTTATAGTATACTTCCCATCACTGTTGATGATTGTCAGGTGCGTGGATGGCAGAGAGCAGATGGGGGAGGGGTGTGCACATGCACATGAGATGTGAATTTCAGCCACCGTACAGATCTATCTGTCTGACACCACGCTCCATTACTCACCACATCCTCAGAGCAAATAAATTGCCCCCTTTTCTCTTTTCTCAGCATCTCATCTCTCTTCCTCTCCTTTGTCTCTCTTGCTGATCTTTGCCTCATCCTTCGTCTCGCCCTCCGTTCCTCCATTTCTCTGCAGGTTTGGGTTCTCTCTCTCTCTCTCTCTCTCTGGTGGCCGGAAGCACAGCCGGAGAATTTAAAACAGCTATTGATCGCCACCCGCCGCCGCCTCATGTCAATCTGACCTACAGACATACACTATAAGACAGAGACAAGAGCCATGCAAAAACAAAGCACAAAGTTGCCCTCTCTTTCATACTCGTGTGAAGTGAAGGGCGGGCACACCACTGTCTGTGGCTGCCACGTACATCACTGCTTAAAGCAAACATTAAAAGTCCATAGACTTGGCTATGCCACATGATGTCACCCCTTAAAAACTAAAATCACAAGCTCCCGTGTGCTGTCAGGGGCGCTCTTATCATCTTACAACATCGCGGACGGTTAATTTATAATAAACCAATGTATACCATACATCTTTTATGACGTAATTATCAGACGAAACAAACATTAAACCGTCCCTTCCAATGGCGTTTTTAATGCTTGTCTTAGGACAAACAAACATTAAACCTGTATACGTATAGGAGGTCCCTCAACAAGACATCACTTACCCCGAGAAAAGGAGCAGGAGAAGAGAGAGGAGAGGAGAGGAGAGGAGAGGAGAGGAGAGGAGAGGAGAGGAGAGAGGGGAGGGGTCATTTCAGTAGTCAAAGTAAGTAGGACAATTGAACATATTATGAATCACTCTCAGACAATTTAATTAAAAATAAAAAAAGTTATAAAATTACAGCTCCAGTAAGTCTCAGAGACCAACGCGACTTCCCTTGAGATACGAGCATGTATAAAGACAGCTCAAAAAGACAATACAGGGAATGTGGCAAGAAAGGAGAGATATTACAAGTTGTGAAGATTTCTACTCTAATTGCATAAAAAAAAAACTGGGAAGAGAAAGCCGGGGGAGACGACAGACAGTGAACGTATAACACAATGAGCCGGCCAACATGGAGAGAAAAGACGATAGTAAGTGCATTATGAACCCACCGCCCTGGGCTCCGGCAATATTGCATTTCCTGCTGCAAAACAACAGAGTGACTGAGAGACAAAGGACCAGACCAAAGAGAGGGCCGTGCAGCTCCATTGATGCTGCAATTATCGGTTAACACATCGAATCAAACAGGTGTAGCATACACGTAGGTACGCGCACACGCACACACAGGCACACGCACGAACCCACGCATGCATTCATAAAATCGAAGTATCTCGGTATAAACAGCAACATCATATCGTTTCACTTTGTATCGTATGATTGTCGTATCGTTTTGCGATGGAAATAATCGGTATCGAATCATTTTGCAATGCAAATAAAAAAGCACTTGTGCATTGTACACTTTAGCAATTTTAAGAACAAGAAGAAAAGAGGGGTTAGTTACTTTTTCATGCCATATCACTTTCTATTCTATTGATAAATGTGTGAATTCTCAGTGTTAATTGTCAAGGTGCGGGTTTGCACATAAATGTGTTCAAATATAATGGCCATGTATTTGCCCAAGAATCACTGGGCCTGGTGAGAGCAGGAGTGGACCTGGTGAGACGTAGGAGGGGCCCGGACAGGAGTCAACCCAGTCCCTCCATGCGCCAGATTGTTGATCCTCCCAGTCCCGGTAGACAGAGTATAGTTCCGGGGCAACGGATTGAGTGGCCTTGGTCTTGCCCCAATGGGACTGATCGAGGGTAGCTACTGGGACGTAAGTCGGGACTTGATCACCCCGGCTGGGACACCTGAGTGAGGAGTATGATGTTTGAGAGATCCGAAACCCCAATGAACTTGGGGATACATCACGTCCCAGGTGCATCCATGCAATGTATTTTTAGTTATTGTTTACATCCATAAAAAATGTTTGGCAGAGGCTGAACAACTGCCAAAAGACATGCATATCTATATATACCTGAATAGGCTGGGTGCCAGATCAAACAAAGTCACATATCAAGAATAAAAATGTCTGCAGACTCTGCACACCAATTTCTGGTCCCAGACATATATTTACTTGAAGTATAAAACAGAGAGGGAAATTGGTGTGCAGACTTTTTTTTAAATTCTTGATATCCACACAGATTTAATTTCTTTGCTAAATACTTACTGTATTGATTTTAAACCATTGAATCGTATCGCATCCCCATGAATGAACCAATATGGTCCATGTATGATCGTATCGTCAACCATGTATTGTGATGTGTATCGTATCACTGTTAACCCATTTAGATCCGAGGCAGATTCTAAAAAGATTTGCGTCACATTTTCATGATGATCTACAGTATAACGGAATGGGTTAAAACTGTTAATGTATCGTTACACCCATGCTGCACTACGAGTAATGCTTTTGTAAAAGGGGGGATTTTCTTAATCAGTAGCCGACTACAGTATATACCATATAAGAGCAAGAGGTGATATTTTCTTATTAAACTAAAGACATGTTCTGATGGGTTTCAGAGCCCTTTGGTAAGAGGGATCTCCCTCTCTCCACCCTGGGTAGTAAAACAGAATCAAATGATAAGGTCAGGACACCCATTTGATTCAATCAGGTGGGGAGAGAGGACTCCACAGATGTCACCTTCAATTAAAGTGTTCCACTTCCAATTTTGTGCGCTCTTTTTTTCGTCCCCCCGCTTGCAATTTCACCTCTTTATTGTATGTCATGTATGATTTCGCTCTCCCGACTCAATGCTTAAACTTCGTTAATTCTTTTTTTAAATAGAGAAATATCACTTACACCAGTGGTTCTCAGCCAGTGGTCTGGGGACCACCAGTGCTCCTCAGTTGAGGGGGTTCCAGGTGGTCCCCATGGCAGCTAAATGCTGGAGAGTTGGTAACCAAATGGACCCTTATAGATCTTTAACTGGATGTAAAATGAAACCAAACGAGAACAAAGGAGTTACAATAAATCTACACTGGTAGATAGAAATGTAGAATAATTGTTATTTTGATCAACGTTTGCCTGTTATCTCTCCTAATGGTACCAATATCAATATGCAGCATGGAATTGTGGACAAAAATATCATCCAACGACAACAAAATAGTCTTTACTATATTAGTCTTAGTGTTTTTTTCACCTTAACGTGTTTGCATATGTGTGTTTAGTCTGTGAGCGTGCACGGCGGCGCGCACACATGTACAGTATATGTCTGTGGACCATATAGTAGGTGAGTGAGTGAGTGAGTGAGTGAGTGAGTGAGTGAGTGAGTGAGTGAGTGAGTGAGTGAGTGAGTGAGTGAGTGAGTGAGCGAGCGAGCGAGTGAGTGAGTGAGTGAGTGAGTATGAGCGAGCGAGCGTGTGTGTGTGTGTTCTACCTGTGAGTGAGTGAGTGAGTGAGTGAGTGAGTGAGTGAGTGAGTGAGCGAGCGAGCGTGTGTGTGTGTTCTACCTGTGAGTGAGTGAGTGTGTGGTGTGGTGTGTGTATAATTAACATGACCTTTAACTGATGATTTCACTCGTCTGTTTGCAAAAGCCATCCATGCCCACCGGGGAAAAGTGTCTTCATTGATCTAAGTCTGTGAAAGTGTAGGTGTGAGTGTGCGTGTGTGCGCGTGCGTGCGTGCGTGCGCACAAGCACACGTCTTATACAGCAGCTTGCGCGTGCGGCGTGTGCATGTACACGTACATACACATGTGCTTGCCGTGAATTAGCATGGAGAACATAAATGCAGATTGACTTGTAATGGTAGTCTCATTTGCATTTTGCATAAAGAGCAGGTATCACAGAGGATTAGCTACTCCTAGTCCAAGTGCTCGTATAAGTCATCTCGTATAAGTCATCTCCATCAATCAAGTACCAATGAAGATGCTGTACAATTGTGCATGTACAGTAGGCTACTGCTGTATTACATTTGACCTCCTGCAATAAAATGTTGGGCCGAATTTTGCTCCATGTTCCCTTCCGTTGACGGAGATCGCCGTCGAGTCTTCGCCAACGTATGAATGGTTCTACATTATACAAGTGATCCATCCATCTTCAACCGCTTATCCGTAGTCGGGTCGCGGGGGCAACAAACGGGGGCAACACTTTCCTCTACAGAGCAACATTATAGTGACTTCCTCCTGTGGGATCCCGAGTCGTTCCAAGGCCAGTGAATCGATGTGTTTCCTCCAACTGCGCCTTGGTCAGCCCCAGGGTCTGCACTCTGCTCCCAGTGGGACGTGCCTCGAGCCTAACCAGATGCTGACCCACCTAATCTGGCTCTTTTCCAGGCAAAGAAGCACATAAAATGAACCGGAAGTGAAAATGATGCCTGCCGTTCCCCTCCACGTTAGCAGATTTCGAAAAATGCACTTAGCTTTTCCCGGATTGCGTTTTGTTTTGTTTTTGTTCACATCTCGGATGCCGGTGGGCCTTCACTGAAAAACACTGGCAGTGGCTAAGAATTCATTAATACATGGCAGTGAATGTGTTCACTCCATCTGGCAATTACAAATTGAAAATGTACAGTAAGTGTTCATTTAACTGCTATAGTGTAAAAATGTTATACACACACAAATAGTATAAAATCCTCAGCGCTGATTGATCCCTTTGCAACTCTGAGAGCGTACAAATGTAACCAAATACTCTTAGAGTATAGTTAAATTAACATTAGCCCAACCTTTTGGATCAGGGCCCACTCCAAAGCACTGTAAAGTGATCACATGGGTGGGCTGTATGCATTACAGAGCGTGTTTATCTTAATGAACGATCCATTTTGTGGCTTAGATCAATGGAACTAACTTTGTATGCATTGCAAGTTCATAGGCTACTGTATTCATCACTATCATAAAGAAGCAATCAGAGTTTGTGGCTGACCACCGGTACCATCTAAAATTAAATTAACACTGGCAGGTATCAATACACTTTTGTGCCAGCATGGGTGATTAGATTTATTTCTTGATCGCCTCTTGTCTTCCTTGTTTAGACATGACCTAATGGGCTGCTAACAGACTCGATAAGCCCAAAGTGTATTGATACCGGGTCTCAATAAATGTGTTATCGAGTTTTTAATGAGCTCTGGTTTTTGAGCTGTGGGTAATTGGCAAGCAATGCATGATGCAACAAAAATGCATCACAGGTGACAATGGTAAGCACTGTAGGGGATCAGCAGCACCCTCTAGAAGGTTTATTGGCAGCTTCCTGATCTGTAGCACTAGAGGCCTGTCCCTGAGGTTGGCTTCCTGATCTGTAGCACTATAGAGGCCTGTCCCCGAGGTTGGCTTCCTGAGCTGTAGCACTATAGAGGCCTGTCCCCGAGGTTGGCTTCCTGAGCTGTAGCACTATAGAGGCCTGTCCCCGAGGTTGGCTTCCTGATCTGTAGCACTATAGAGGCCTGTCCCCGAGGTTGGCTTCCTGAGCTGTAGCACTATAGAGGCCTGTCCCCGAGGTTGGCTTCCTGAGCTGTAGCACTATAGAGGCCTGTCCCCGAGGTTGGCTTCCTGAGCTGTAGCACTAGAGAGGCCTGTCCCCGAGGTTGGCTTCCTGAGCTGTAGCACTATAGAGGCCTGTCCCCGAGGTTGGCTTCCTGAGCTGTAGCACTAGAGAGGCCTGTCCCCGAGGTTGGCTTCCTGAGCTGTAGCACTAGAGAGGCCTGTCCCCGAGGTTGGCTTCCTGAGCTGTAGCACTAGAGAGGCCTGTCCCTGAGGTTGGCTTCCTGAGCTGTAGCACTAGAGAGGCCTGTCCCTGAGGTTGGCTTCCTGAGCTGTAGCACTATAGAGGCCTGTCCCCGAGGTTGGCTTCCTGAGCTGTAGCACTAGAGAGGCCTGTCCCTGAGGTTGGCTTCCTGAGCTGTAGCACTAGAGAGGCCTGTCCCTGAGGTTGGCTTCCTGAGCTGTAGCACTATAGAGGCCTGTCCCCGAGGTTGGCTTCCTGAGCTGTAGCACTATAGAGGCCT